>NC_057837.1:74520192-74823461 GCF_910594005.1 Cervus elaphus | reverse complement strand
GTAGGACACACTCAGTAAATAGTATTAATAAAATCGGCGAAATGGTATATGTCATGTCCCAAGCGCATGTTCTTCCTTGTCAACAAAATTTGTCTTGTCATATTGCAATAGCTGAGGGGTCAGCAAACATTCTGTAAAAGGCCATGCAGTCTCTATAGTAATTACATAACTCTGTTAGCAAAGAAGCAGCCATAGGCAATAGCTTAGACCAGCTAACTGCAGTGATGCAGCCACCATTTCACAGATTCCAATTTTAAACTTTAGTTACTCTACAAGGGCAGGCTCAAGATTCTGTAAGAATCAGGTAATGTCGCTTATTTCTGAACTCAACTTTCATACCTGATCATCACTGAATATCCTCCAGGCAAAACAACTGAAGACTGACTTTGAAATCTAGTTCTCCAAGGCAGACATGTACAGGAAATGTAGCTCTCGTTACACCAGCGTCAGGGGGTGGGAGGTGGGAGAGCTGGGTATACTAGTGGTTAGGAATTAAGACTAGGTTCAATTCTGGCTCTCATATGAGCCATGTAACCATGGAAGAATTACTTCTCCATGAGATTCAATTTCGCATCTGTAATATAGGGGTAATAATAATAGAACATTCCATCGAAGGCTATTTGGAGTCAGAAACATAAGTGTTTGCTTAGCACACTGACACATAGTAAGTATTCAGTAACCATGAGCCACTTGTTAGTCCCAAACAAATCTTGTGTCTTCTTAAAAAACAAAACTAAAACCTAATTCTCTAAAAACAAGCATGAAGAAAGGACAGCAAAGCTGCATGGAAAGACATTTTCAAATAGCAAGGCATTCTAGAGGTCCCAAGGTGTCCGAAAACTCTCTCCTCTAGATCAAACTACTAGCAAGCCCCCAACCTCTCTGTTTAGCCCCATCCGCCCAGAAGCCTGCTTCTGTGGCCTTTCATCATCGTCTTTCTCGTAGGTGTCACAGCAACGCTGGAGAAATTCGGAGCGTTTCAGACATTTGCTGAGTTTAAGACATTCTTTCTCCCCTCCCACCCTCCTCTTCGCTCCACACTCCAAAATTAAGAGTCTCTGGGGAGTCCGGGCTCTTTAGCAAGGGGAGACCACCAGAAAGCCCCATCACAGACCCAGAGGTGAATAATCTTCTCAGCTCCACTCTTTTTCACGGCTGGATGGGGCCAAAACTTTGTTTACAACACAAGTGGCAAGTCACAACTTGTTATGCCACATGACACCCTCTAAGCAGCGAGTCACCGCTTCCCCCTGCTGTACCAGTCACACAAAAGGCCAGAGGGGCCGGAATCTGCCCGCTGCTCGGCTTCTCTCCCCCTCCCCCTTCCCCACTAGGAAGGGCATTCAGACCTTTGCTGGGGAGACAAGTGTTTCTAGAACGCCGTGAAATAAAGTTCCCATCCTTGCAAATAATACACACCCACAAAAGAAAACAATCTTCTTTGCAGCGAAACCCTTTCTGTGTCTCCTGTGAGGAGGTTTTCTCCCCGCGTGGAATTTCCATCAGCCCCAGGGCTGGCACCAAATTCAGGGATGCGGCAGAATTCTCTCCATCTCTCTGAATTCTCAGGAGCTGCCCATCAATGAAGACCGAAAGGTCTGTACTTATATCTTATACCCCACAGGCCAAAAACACATACGTGTTCCTAGAACAACAACAACAACAAAAAATTGTTTTGGGAAACTACTAATACCTTAACCGCAAAGTTACTACAGGAAGGGGATGGGAGGTGAAGCAGTTGACCAGAAGGAACACAAGCCATTTTCGACCTCTGGCTTCCACATCACCAAACACCAGGAATGAAACATCGGCTTTGGAGAAAGGGGTGGCCCTGGAACCTGCTTTTTTGGTGGAGCCGTGGGAGGGACAGATCCAAAGGCGATGGGAATTCCAGCCCTCCAATCTAGCTTCTCCCTGCAAGAACGTCTTCGGAATCCAAATCAAGATCTTTCAACCGTAGGCTCAGAAACCCCCGCTCTGTGTCCACTTGAACCAAACACGTCTAACAGGCAGGAATTCAGACTTGGCCGAGGTGAAGAGAACTGGTGGTTTTCGCCCTGTTTTGGTGACCTTCAAGGGCTTATTTATGCACTTCAAGCTCATGACCTAATACATGTTGGTTTGGCGTCTTTTCTCATAATAGCAGCCTGTAAAAAGCTTTTGAGAATTCCCCGTGTTTTCTTATTTTGGGTCAAGAAAATAAAATCGATATCTAAGTAACCTTAAAAAAAAAAAAACACACACAGCCTGCACAATCTAAAAATTTGGAATGTTTCCACTGGGACTGCAGATATCTCTGAAAGCCTCCAAATCATCAGAGTAAGACCCACATTTGCCATTTTTAAGGTGAGATATTTGGTAACAGCATCTGTGAGAATTAGCTAAGAGGGACTTTTTGACATAAGTCAAACAATGACATTTAAAACTCACGTTAAAGCAATTACCGTGTGGAATTTTTCCGTGTTTTTCCCATTTCTCAAACAGAAGTGTATATGTTTTCAACATATTTCTTGCTGTAATTTTCTTTCTTGGCAAACCCACATCTTAACCATGAAACCCAAAGTATGCACGCTACAGAAACAATAATGGTTGAAACAGACTCGGCCGTCTCTGGCATGATTTTTCTTTACAAAATTAAAACATCTTTTGGCTAATATACTGTACATTTCAGTTATGAAAGACCCTTCTTGGGAGATGAACAGAAAAGAAAGGGGAGGTGACAGATTCAGCTGATGCGAGACAAAAGTAAGACAGTAGTCTAACCCTCCAGTTCCTCATTCTTTGGGAGAAAAAAAAAATGTCTATTTTAACATTTTTTCCTTTAGTTAAATTCACAAAGAGCCGACAATTCTCCTTCAAATGATTATAAGTACATAGGGGCAGATACGTTAAATCTGGGAATGCACAGATCTAAAAATCTAACTTTACTAGATCTTCAAAAGGAAACTAGAGGGGAAAAACCCAAACCATTGAAACCACATATGTTTTCATGTTATTGACACAATGCTACGGATACTAAGAGACAAAATAATTTCTAGCCTCTTTCAAAACTTTGGTTCACGTTTAAATATGTCTAAACAGGCATTATTAGGCAAAGACAGTCGGCATATGCACATTCTCAAAACTGGTGAGAAGTAAACCTGTTTCCTTGGCTGCCTGTTCCTCTGAGCTCCTGCTGTCAATTTCTGCATATATCTGAAAGCAGAGGCAGCCTCTGCAAAAATGTATAAGCAGTCACTGCTGCGCCCTAACTAGTATCAACAGTTGGGCGATGACACGCAAGACGAAGTCCTGCTTTCTACAGACCGGGGTCTATGTGCAGAGACCCCTTCAGCCATCCCTCCAGGCTCCGTTCCAAAGTGGGGGCCCTCTCAGCCCCTGCCTGACCCTCAGGCTGCCTGTCCCACATTCAGGCAACCGCCAAGCCTCCCTTAACCTTCAAAGTGGCAAAGATAAATCGCTCCGGTTACCTGACTCTTGGGACCACCTGTTCCAAATTATTCTTCGAACTCCAAATGTTTATATTCCAACCTCCAAACAACAACCCACCCATAGTGATCCAGCACCTTCCGGTAAACTGGATTTGGACAGTCTACCGTAACGTTTTCGGGCCTTGCCACTGCCGGTAAATTTATTGACTCTTTTTAGGAACTGAAATGCGTAGTGTTATAGTATTGAAGGAACAAATCAAATTAGTCCTTGTAAATAAACTTTTTTTTCCTTTATAGACCATATACAACCTGCTAAATATCATGGTTCACCAAGGCCCAGATTTGTGTTTTCTAAACACTTAGTGTGATTTTTCTATCATTTAGGACAGTGGCAAAAAAAATCAGGGTACAATCAGAAAATCATTGTGCTCAGCACATTTAAAATCATCCAAATTCAGCATCTCTTTTCAAAGGGAAACGAGAGCAGAAATATTCTCGGAGGCAAGGTTTTCACAGCCCAGTCAGTAGAAGGCTAAAGGCCTAGATTCTGGCCTACACACCCTTCAGCCTTGTCAGACACTTGACTTGTGACTCCATTTCTTTGTTAACAAAGTTGGGAAAATTAATAATAGTAACAATACCTAACTCAAAATGTTGTCAGAGACATCCTGAAAAATACATGTCAAGAGTTGATTTCAGGCCTGGCATACAAACGCTTGGTTATTTTCATCATCACTATTAAACATAAGGACAGAATTTAAGCAGAGAGAAATGACAAAGCCATCGATAGCAAGTGAGCAAAAGAAAGAAAAGAAGCAGCCAAAAAAATAAAATTTAAAGCCTATGGCTTTCTTCATCCTTTTCCCCTCCATCCACCTGGCTGGCACACTCGTATCTTGAAATTGATTCTAAATCACATGCAACAAAGAACTAGTTCTGGCCCCTCTGATTCATTTCCTGCAAGACAGTGGGTCTTAGACAGTCATTTCAAGTATTTGTCACCTGACTGAGGGGGGTTTATCCTTGGATTAGAAGAGGTGTTAGTTAAATACCATTAGGCCAGTTACGATCTTCAAATGGGAAAATGAAGCATTGTCTCTGGCGAATTCTCTGCTAATTGTTTCCCTAGCAGAGCCTTCTTTTTGTTTTGTATGTTTGGGACTGTTTGAACAGCCACAAACGGTAGGGCGACAGAAAGTGGGCCCTTCAGAAAGCTGTTATGGTATAGGGGTTGGGGGTCAGAGAGGAAGGTGGGGAGTGAAGGAGGCGTTGTGGGGCGGGGAATGACTGGATATGTGTGTTTTCTGTCAACAGGCCATGTTTTCTCAGCTCTGGGGTTAATTCTCTGTAAAGGGATTCCTTTTGAGCCAAGTCCACCGACTCCTTTTTCAGAGCAGCTAGCTAGGAAAAAAAGTTTCCTTCCACCAACAAAACTCAGTCTTGGCAAGAGGAAGAAGGTTCAGCCTTCGGAGGTAACTGAATAACCCGCCACTTCATCTCCACAAACCAACTCTCCCCTGCAACCCCGCCCTGCAGATAAGGAGAACTACCTCAGGAGAAAGAAGTAAAAAATCTTTAAGGGAAAAAGTTATCCTCTCCTGGAAGGAATTGACATTAGTCAGGCCGAAGAACCCTGCATTTTATCTGTGCCTAGTGGAGAGAAAGCCTTCTGACCCAGTCTCCATGTGCACGCGCGTGCACACACACACACACACACACTCCAACACTCAACACGACACCTCAGACCTGTGGCCACTGCCTAATACTTATGGTTTTCCTTCTTCCCCAAGCATTTTTATGCTAAGGAGGCCTGTCCCCAAAGACAAAACTCAACCCCTGATGCAACCCACCTCCTTGGAGAAGAGAAGGCACTGTGTGTGGTGTGCTTGGATATTGAGGGCCAGGCAAAAAAAAAATCCAAACAAGATATTCCCACTTCCTTCATTTTTCCCTGACAGCCATGGGCTCTTTCTGCCGAGAGAGAGGCATCTGTCATGAGCTGCCGGGAACCCCACTTATGCAGCATAATGGCCTGCGATTTTATTATACAAGGAGTTTATTGCTGGCCTAATTAGTTTCAAACTGGGCATTCCAGCTGAGGACACCTAAAAAACATCTGGTAGAAGGAGTAAGAATGAGTCCTCGTTTTTTGGAGCTGGTTACGGTTGACTTTCTGCATAACTCTGGTCTCCTGCGCCTGACACAAGTTATCTTTGGAAAAGTAACTGAAAAAATAAGGAAACGGTTTCTTCTTTGTGGGAAAGGAGTCATCTTGTCCTGGGGGAACCAAAAACGTCTTAAAGTGGACATGCCTGAATTGTGGATACTTTTCCCCAAGCTGCCCAGGGTCTCAGTAGCTCGCTCAACCTAATTCAAAATGTACTCAGCTGCACCACAAAGCAATTTTTTTTTTTTTTTGGTCTTTTTTTGTGTGTGTGTCTGTGTGTGGAGGACTGTTTTGCTCTCCCAACAGCAGCTAGCATTTTATCAATTTATCCGTCTGGAAAGGCTTGCGATCTCTTACACGCAATTTAAAGCAGAAGTAATACTGCGTATTTGAAACAGTGTGTCTTGGGTGTTTTTGCCAAATGGTAATCCTATAACAAGTCAACAAATCATATTTCTTTATGATGTGTTTAATAAAACACAAAAGGCATGAAAAGAAGATTCTAAAACTCCAGGGCTGAAAACATCTGTTTTTCTAAATCTCAAAGTATTGGGATAATAACATTTTGTTGTATTGTCTTTAGCTATTTCATACTAGGAAAGATTTATGTGTTTATGGAATATTCTCATACACAGTCACTACACTTAATAGGTGAGCTATTTTCAAGACAGGAAAAATGCTGAGACCTTTAAGGTAAAATAGTTTATCATATTGTGAACCTACAGTTAAAAGACTGGAACAACTAACTAGGTATGGGACACATGAAGTGCTTTTTAAAAAGCTCAGTTCCCTTCAGATCTAGCCACATAGGTCGAAATTGCAAAATTTAGAATTTGCTCAAAAGGCAAGGAGATTTGGGATACAAACAGGAGTTAATGCTTAGTCTAAAGCAAGATTCATACTGTCGCATTTGTTACATAAATTACTAATTAACTTTTCCTAGTCTGAGGATGTCTAAATGCAAGGAAGTATAAAGTTTAAGGGGCTTAAAGTGATGGGGAGAGAAAGGTGGGGAAAAAATGAACCTTTCTTGGGTAAAGTTGCCTGAAGATTTTTTCACAATCATTATTTTAAAAACGAGGTTCTCCTCTCTGCCCTCAACTCCCCCCACAACCCCACCGCCCCCCAAAGGACCATAGGCTGGTAAAGCGGCTACTAGCTCAGACTCTAGTAGTAGAAATTTCACTCAAGCAGCAAAGGGCTCGCGAAATGAACAGATTCGGCTTGAAATACAATTGTCCGCTGGTTATAATTTCCTTTGGAAGGGAGCGCCCTAACTCAAACCTAATTCAGCACTCAGATTCTCACTTGATGTTTGTAAATCATTCTACCTCGCCTCTGCCTTGCCCACAACACCCAGCTCCGACGCTCACTCATTCCACTGCTTCCCCGTAATTAAAAGGTACCTCCACCAGGGGTGATTTATATATACCTCAAGGTTATTTTTAAAAAAGTAATTCGAAAGATTACGTTGCATTTCGGGGGAAGAAAAGAAAAAAGGTATCCATAAAAGTCGCAGCATCAGTCATGCTTTTTAAAGAGCAAGCGTGCATGCTGTCAACTCTTAGCCCCAGCGAAGCTTCGAAGCTTCGCTAAAGGAAGTAGGAACCTTAAACCGTCAAAGCGCTTCCCTTTCACGCGGCTGAGAATTTCGCGCATTGAAGATTTCGGGATGTGAAAGTTTTTCCCGGTCAAGCTTTCCTAACATTTCTTAAGTGTATAACCTATTTGTTTGGGGACAGGAGATAGATTTAAGAGCCATCACGGCCGTTTAACCCCCAGGCTGCTCCGCTAAAAAAAAAAAAAAAAAGCAACAACCCCATTCCATTCTCCGCTTTGTCCTATTACAACAAACTCTCGCTTCCTTCTAAACATCCTTCTGATGTAAAGTTTTTTAAGTTTCAGCTCCAACTTCAGCTAGCGCCCGGACGCCGGTTCCGGTACAAAGCCCGGAGAGCTGGACCATAGCTGGCCGAGCGCAGATGCCTTTTAAAAAAAAGAGAGAGAGAGATACAGCTAGAAAAAGGTTCAGGGGGCCATTCTAGCACCATCCCTGGGATTCCAGCCGTTTGCTCCGTTACCCCATTACCAGCGCCCGAGGGCGTGAGCTTGGCTCCCGGCTCCAGGCGTCTCTGGGTCTGAGGGGATCGCTGCTCATCCCGAACCACCGGGGCCATAAAACTAACCAAACGCGGAGGACCCGGGCGAGTCTGAGCGCCATGCACTTGTCCCGCGCGGGAGCGCACACTTTAGGGTCGTGGCCTCCCGGGCGCAAGGGGAAACTGAGGCTCGGAGCCCCGGGACAGACTTTCCTGAGATCTGCGCGCTCTCCCCGCTGCCCTTGTGCCTGAGACACCCCGGGAGCCCCGGACGCCGCGACCCTGCCGGTGCGCCCTCGAGGGCCCCGACAGCTGCGGAGGCCCTGGCTGGCCGAGTGCGAGAGAGAGGCTCCAGGCCAGGGGGTCCGGGTCAACACCAGCCCGGCGAATCCCCGCAGGCAGGCCCGGGCTGGGCGCCGCGGGCGGTACTCACCGCGCGCCGTGGAGAGGGCGCCCGGGCGCGGCACGGTGCCGGCGGCCAGGCGGGCGCGGGTCGGACGCGGCCGGGCTGACTGCGGCGGGCACGTTGCTGCCTCTGCTGCCGCCGCTGCCTCCGCCTCCTGGGCTGCCGCGGCCGCTGCCTGCGCGGGGAGGACCGGCCCCTTCCCCTCCCTCGGCCGGGCCCTCCCTCTGCCCCCGCCCGGGTCCCCGCGCCGCGACGTGGGCGCGTGGGGGCGCCGAGGCGCGGCGCCGGGCTCCGCGGGCGCGCACACCCCCGGCGGCTGGACGCGGGGCGCGGGGCTGCGGCCCTGCAGCTGCCTCAGCGCTGCCCTCGGCGCCTGCAGCCCAGCCGGACGCGCTCGCTCCAACCGGTCCTAGAGGAAGCGAGGTCTCAGCCTCCTCCCCACCCACCGACACCCACACCTCCTCTTTCGGCAACCCAGACGCGGCCCCCCCCAGAAGAGAAAGACTGCTTGGAAGGGACCTCAAGGGTGACACTGAATTCACTCATTCAGCCACCTCTTCATTCATTCCACATCTGTGGAACATCTATGTGCCAGGTACAGCTCTTGGGAGATTCAGCTAGAACAAGTCAGACTAGTTTTGTGCCTTCCCGGAACTTAACTCTAGTACTGGGAGACAGACCGTAAACAAACAATCAAGTAAAGAATCAAGACAATTTCAGAAAGTTATAATTATTATGGCGGAGGGGAAGTATGTGCTGGGGCAAGGGAACAGGAATCTTGGCTGGAGTAGTCAGGGAAGACCTCCCTGAGGAGGTGACGTCTGTATGATGAGAAAGTGCCATTTCTGATTATCTGTGGGAGGAGTGTTCGAGGATCTCCTTTGACCCGTTTTACACATAGGAGAAACTGAGGTCCCAAGAATTTAACTGGCTTACCTAAAGTCTGGTATAATACCCTCCACACATACCCTTAAATGAAGGCATCCCACTTCATCCTCTCCTCTTTCCATCTTCCCCATAATAAACTGTCATGAACAGAGCCTATACAGCATTTTTCTTCCTCTCACCCACTTTCTAATGTTCAGGAAGCCCCTTTATAAGCACCCAGGCTGCTTCAGTCTGAAAGCAGTGTCAACCACTGCCATTTGTTAAGCTCAAGCAATCATATTTTTCTGAGATCAGGATGCCCAGATAAATGTGAATTATAGAAAAGCAGAAATAACTTTTAGTATAAGTATGTCCTCTGCAATAGGTGACACATACTTTTACTAAAAATGTATGCACTTTTCTCTGAAATTTCAATTTAACTGGATGTCCTATATTTTTATTTGCTACATCTGGCCTCCTTACAACCATCCAGTTTGCAGGACATTTCCTTGTCTCCTCTGATCCCCCAAAGAGACCAGAAGGTAGATGCTGCTAGCATGCCTATTCTTTAAATTTTTTTTATTCTTTATTTTTAATTTGGCTGCCCTGGGTCTTAGTTATGGCACGAAGGATCTTCAATCTTCATTGCAGCATGTGCAACGATCTAGTTCCCTGATCAGGGATGGTACTGGGGCCCCCTGCATTGGGAGCTCAGAGACTTAAGCACTGAACCCACCAAGCAAGCCCCGTAGGATGCCTGTTTTACAAATGATCATCTAAGCTCAAAGAGAAGGCAGAAAATGTCTGAGTCAGGGTTGAAGTTCACATCAAGCTGACTTCAAAGCGCTTGCTCTCAAGATATAATATAGAGCCTTTAACTCCACCTGTGGGGTTACTGGGAAGACAGTGAAACTTAAGCCCCTGGGTCCCTTACTTGGTATGCCTCTTTGTAAGGCCCTGATGGGGACCTAGAAATGTATTCATGGGTCACCTGTTCATGTGAAATTTATGAAAGTTGTTTGCTTTTGATAGTGGCAAGCAGCAGAGACCACCATCTCTCTCCACTTTGATTCCCCCTGGAGCACTTGACCTTGAGTAGGGTGTATGGGAGTGGCCACTGGCATTTTGGAGATCCAGCGGAGGGGAACAGGAGTTGGGAAATTGTGGTGTTGGTGGTATTTTTCAGCTTCTTAAGATATGCCTTTGCTGTGATTTTTTTTTACTTTTTTTTTTTTTAATGATTTTATTTATTTCTGGCTCTGCTGGGCATTTGCTGCTGCACAGACTTTTCTCTAGTTGTGGCGAACGGGGGTTACTCTCTAGTTGAGGTGTGCAGGCTTCTCATTGTGGTGGCTTCTCCTGTTGCAGTCTGTGGGCTCTAGGCCATGTAAACTTCAGTGGTTGTGGCTCCCCGGCTCAGAGCACAGGCTCAATAGTTGTGGTACACAGGTTTAGTTCCTCTGCAGCATGTGGGATCCTCCCAGATCAGGGATGGAACCCGTGTCTCCTTCATTGGCAGGTGGATTCTTTACCACTGAGTTACCAGGGAAGCCCCTGTTGTGATTTCTTAATTCAAAGAAATTTCGTACCTAATTTCAGACTCATAATTTCGTATTCTTTTTCTTAAGTCAGGCCCTCAAGTTGTATAAGCAGCAGGCCCTGCTCTCCCAGCAGCCACCTCTGGTAAAACTTACTCCATCCCTTCTCTGCTCCCCAAAGTTCAGGCGTGCAAATCTATTAATATTCAGTGAACACGGTTACCCTCCTTCAGTGACAGGGCTGAGGTTAGATCTGCTGTTCTGGATGAAGTTAACTCTTCTGCTTTCTAGCTGCAGGACTTGTGCTGCAGGATATGTGTTTGGCCTTGACTTTCTCATGTCTAAAATGGAGATGGGGACTTAGTTGCTAAGTCATGTCCGACTCTTTGCAACCCCATGGACTGTAGCCCATCAGGCTGCTCTGTCCAGTGGATTTTCCAGGCAAGAGTACTGGAGTGGGTTCACATTTCCTTCTCCAGGGGATCGTCCCCACCCAGAGATTGAACCTGGGTCTCCTACATTGCAGGCAGATTCTTTACCAGATTAGCCATCAGGGAAGCCCTGGAGAGAACAGTACCCATCTTACATTATTATTGGGATGATTCACTGAGATCATGTTCCTGGAACTGTGACTGTAGTTGGGCACGAGCATTGTTCTACATATATTGATATTACTGTACAAACTTCTCTTCCCATAGCACCTTTGCAAAAAGTTCTAAGTTGTTATAGACTGAGCATCTTAATGCTCTCCAGAGGTGTTTAATTTATCTGGGTCCACAAGCCTTCATAGAATGTTGTTTATTTTTTAAAGATATTTATTTATTTGGCTGCACTGGATCTTAGCTGCATTATGCGGGATCCTTCTTTGTGGATTCTCTAGTTGTGGTGCTTGGGCTCCGTGGTTGCATGTGGGATCTTAGTTCCTGACCAGGGATCAGACCCACGTCCCCTGCATTGCAAGGCAGAATCTTAATCACTGGACCACCAGGGAAGTCCCAGAATGTTGTTTAAATAGTGGCAGTAAGCAGACTTTTTTTTCCTAAAGTAAAAGAATGGAGTACATTGGAATAGAAAATATCAAGTGAACTGCATGCAGATTAAGGCTGTGTGTGTGTGTGTGTGTGTGTGTGTACTGGGTCAGGATGTGTGTTCCTTCTTGCAAATGGTGGGCAAAATGGTAATGAACACTTATCAACCAAGAGTACTCAATGGAATACAAAGGGTTAATCTATTCCTACCCGCCTTCCCCTTCTCAACTCCTTCACTAGAATCTGGCCCATTATCTCACAAATCGCAGCCACACCCTACGGCCCCCAGAGAGAGAAACAGGAGGCAGGTGCTTATTAATTTTATTTTTTTCCTTCTCTTAGGGCAGTGGTTCTCAACCCTGGCTTGCACATTAGAATCTCCAGGGGAGCTTTTAGAAACCCCCATGCTGAGGCCCCACCCCAGACCAATTAAACCAGGTTCTCTGGGGAAGAAACTGAGGCATCAGAATATTTTTTTTTTAAGGTTCCCAGTGATTCTAGTGTGCAGCAGAGGGTGAGAGTCCCTATGTTTGGGAGAAAAAGGACTTGACCACAGATTCACAGCAGATGAGATGGAAACTCAGATAAGATTTAAGGCACCCATTTCTTACTCAATATCACTTAAAATCCAGCCCCCTTCCTATGCAAGAGCACTTCCTTCCTGTCCCTCTTTCCCTTGATTTCTTCTTGATAACTATTTGTCCTCATTTTATAATGACCAGAAAAATAATCCCAGACAAAATCTGAAAATGCTAAACCATAACGCAGATTCTTTGGAGTGTAGACCGCAGGCATGCCCAACCTAGAGTATTTTTTCCCCTAAAATCTTCCAAGTATAAATGTCCTCTGAAGCCAGAAGACCAGCTTAACTTTGAAAATGACAAACTTCACAAGGCTTTCCACGTGTATATACATATCCTACAAACACACGTGTGTACTCACCATGCCAAATCATGCCTTGTTCTAATCACATTCCTTTCCCATCTGTAAAAATCTCTACAGAAAAAGTATCCTTTTTTTGTTTTAATGCATTCATTTGAACCTTGACTTTTTCCAAAAAGGATTTGAGGTTGCATGCAAAAACATATATGTGGCAGCAGAATGAGAAGACAAGAAAAGCAGGTGAAGGGGAAACGTGGAGAGGGAAAGAAAAGACACTCAAGGGTGAGATTTGCATAAATATGTAGGCTCGGAGGTTCTGAGTACTTGTTATTGGTGGACTGAGAGATGCTGAGCTTCCTGGCAGTCAATGCAAAGAGGAAAATGCGATGAATTACATGAGCGGCTTTCAAACTTTCTTGGATTCAAAAGTAAGCATATTGTGCTTGCTTTGGTAGCACATATACTAAAATTGGAATGATACAGAGATTATCATGGCCCCTGGGCAAAGATGATGTGCAAATTTGTGAAGCATTTCATGTTTTTAACACGAATTAAAAAAAAAAGAAAAAGCAAGCATGGTGATCAGTGGTTAGGACTCCTTGCTTTTGCTGCTGAGGGCCCGGGGTTCAGTCCCTGATTGGGGGATCTAGGTTCCCACAAGCCACACAATCATGCATAGACTCTCCATATGGAAAATAGAGGCGAAAAATCCCAGCCACATGCCTTACACCTTTCTCCTATGGGTACTTGTAAAGGGTCTTGAAGGAGCACCCAGAGCTCTGCAGAGTCAAGATCGGAAGCCATGGATTTCAAAGTGCTTCGCAGGGTACATGATCCTCAGAGCCTGTAAGACAGAAGCTAACAGAACTACTTGAACAAATCAGAACGCTTTCTGATACTGGTACAGGAGAGAGTGGAACTTCTGAGAGTGAAATGGGCCCTATTTGTAATAAAGCATGTCAGGGATTAGCAGATGCAAACTAGTATATGCAGGATGGATAGACAACAAGGTCCTACTGTGTAGCACAAGGAACGACATTCACTGTCCTGTAATAAACCATAGTGGAGAAGAATGTGAAAAAGAATATATATAACTGAATCACTCTGCTGTACACTAGAAACTGGCAGAACATTGCAAATCAACAATGTTTCAATTTAAAAAAGCAAAAGCAAAATGTCAGGACTTCCCTGGTGGGTCCAGTGGTTAAGACTCCACCCTGCCAATGCGGGGGGCCGGGGGTGGGTGGTGCTGCGGGTGGCCCAGGTTGGATCCCTGGCTGGGGAACTAAGATCCCACATGCTGTGCAGCATGGCCAAAAGATTTTTAAAAATCAAATGAATTATAGCATAAACCAGGACTGTTCCAGGCCAACTGGGACAGATGGCCACCCTGCCTAAACAGGACGACTTGGATATGTCCTGAGGACAAAGACATGTGAAGCTCAATCAAGTGATCACACAAGAGGCGGTGACCCCTTCCATGAGTAGACCAGGGGCTGCGAGCAATCCTCCTTGAAATTACAAAATCATCAGCCTAACGCTTCCTGATGTGGTTGGGGCATTCCATTCACATCTCTGACAAGACTCCGTCAGCACTCTGGACCAGATCTATGGTTGTTACGCAGTATCATCGTGCTGAAAAAGGGTGCCCCATACTGGGTGGGCTGACATGCTGGATTCCTACAAGCACATCAAGAGTATTTTCCCTGAAAGTCTGCAGCTCCTTATCTCTCATTCTGCTGGAATCTCTAGAATATCTGCCAGGGACCTCTTTGGCAGTCTGCTGAAGTCTAAGGACATTTACTCAGAAAAATGCTTGTATATATACAAAAATGCATATAATGCACATAGGGTGCTAGAAAATTGAATACTGATAATAAACAATTTCTTATTTCTTACTGATAAGAAAAAGGTTACCTCACATTGTTCACAAAAATTAACCCAGAATGAAAAAAAAAATTAACCCAAAGTGGGTTAGAGCCCTAAAAGGAAAGCCTAGAACCGTGATTCTTCCAGAAGACAACACAGGGAGAAAATCATTGCAACTCTGAGCTCGGCAAACATTTCTCAGAACATTGAAAGTACCAACCATGAACATCAGTAAACTGAGCTACATCAAAGTATAAAACCTTTTGTTTTTCAAAAGACAAAACTGAGAAAATGAAGAGCAAGCTATAGATTGGAAGAAATTATAATACTTCTATCAGACAGACATAAAAATATAAGGGAAATATAACAATATATGAAGAACTTGAACAACTCAATAACTTTTCCAAAACAATTTAAAAACTGGGTACAACTTCTGAACCAACACGTCAGAGAAGATACGTGAATAGCCAATAGGCACAAAAATAGATGCTCAACATCATCAATCATCACGGAAACATAAATTAAAAAATATAATGAAATACCACTATGTATTCATTATTTTGGCTGAAATTAAAAAGACTGACTATACCAAGTGCTGGCAAGGATATGGAGCAACTAAACTCTTATACATGGCTAGTAGGAATGTAAAATGGTACAACCACTTTGGAAAACTGTTTGGCAGTTTCTCAAAAAGTTAGACATCTCCCAATCATGTGACTCAGTCATGTAACACCCAAGAGAAAGGAAAACACAAATCCACACAAAGATTTGTATATGAATGTTGAAAGCAAGTTTATTTGTAACTGCTAAGAATTGGAAACAGTGAAACTATTCATTAGCAGGTAAATGAATAAACAGATGTGGCATATCCATGCAGTGGACTACTACTCAGCAATAAAAGAAATGTACACACACAACATAGATGAATATCAAAATCATTATGCTGAAGGAAAGTGTCAGACCCTCATTCACTCCATAAAGACTCAATGCATGATTCCAGTTATATAAAATTCTCAAAAACGCAAATTAATATACAGTGACAAAAGCAAAGCAATGGTCACCTGTGGATGGGTGTGGAAGGAAGGATAGATTACACAAGAGGTCAAAGAAACTGTTGGGGATGTGATGGGAAAGTCCAGTGTGGGGGGAGTTCCTTGGCAGCCCAGTGGTTAAGACTCTGCACTCCCAATGCAGGGGGATGAGTTCAATCCCTAGTCAGGGATCTAAGACCCTGCATGCCACATGGCAAACAAACAAAAAAAGAAAAGTCCAGTTTGTGGATTGTGTTGATGGCTTCACGGTATATCTCTATCTATATATCTGTACATCAAAAATGATAAAATTAAACCCTTAAAATGCTCCCAAAGAGATGATGTGGTAAAGTAGTAAAGTATCCATCTGCCCATGCAGGAGACGCATGAGACTTGGGTTCAATCCCTGGGTCTGGAAGATCCATGAGGGAGGAAATGGCAACCCACTCCAGTATTCTTTCCTGGAAAATTCCATGAACAGAGGAGCCTGGCAGTCTACAGTCCCATGGGGTCACAAAGAGTTGGACACTACTGAGCCGCTGAGCACATACCTCCATAAAAATATTAAAATATCGTGACATAGTCATGTGAGTTCCTTTACTAATATGTTAATAAAGGAGAAGGCCTCTAACTTTCGTAATTTTGAAGTAATGCTGAATATAAAGGATATTTCAAGATGTTTGCAATAGCCATGATGTGATATGAAAACACCCGTGATTTCTGTTGGTGACAGAGTTGAGGTCCTGTTCATCTGTTATGGTTTGTTGCCACATTCACATTTGAAGGGAATGTTAATTTTCAGTTACAGGTTGGTAAATATAAAGATACTTGTTTTAAACATCCAAGTTTACAGAGCCCCCCCCCACCTCGAATTCTGCCATACACCCCAAGTTAAGAAGTTTAGTTGGAAACAATCTCAGCTACTTGAGGGCAATAATCACCCTAGAAAGTAAGCATCTTTAAACTCCAGGAACAGTTCAGTTCAGTTCAGTTGATCAGTCATGTCCAGCTTTTTGTGACCCCATGGACTGCAGCACGTCAGGCCTCCCTGTCCATCACCAGCTCCCGGAGTTTACTCAAACTCATGTCCATTGAGTTGGTGATGCCACCCAACCATCTCATTTTCTGTCGTCCCCTTCTCCTCCCACCCTCAATCTTTCCCAGCATCAGGGTCTTTTCCAATGAGTCAGTTCTTCGCATCATGTGGCCAAAGTGTTGAGTTTCAGCTTCAGCATCAGTCCTTCCAGTGAATATTCAGGACAGATTTCCTTTAGGATGGACTGGTTGGATCTGCTTGCTGTCCAAGGGACTCTCAAGAGTCTTCTCCAACACCACAGTTCAAAAGCATCAATTCTTCCGTGCTCAGCTTTCTTTATAATCCAACTCTCACATCCATACATGACTACTACCATAGCTTTGACTAGATGGACCTTTGTTGGCGAAGTAATGTCTCTGCTTGTTAATATGTTGTCTAGGTTGCTCATAACTTTTCTTCCAAGGAGTAAGCGTCTTTTAATTTCATGGCTGCAGTCACCATCTGCAGTGATTTTGGAGCCCCCCAAAATAAAGTCTGTCACTATTTCCATTGTTTCCCCATCTATTTTCCATGAACTGATGGGACCAGATGCCATGATCTTAGTTTTTTGAATGTTGAGTTTTAAGCCAACTTTGTCACTCTCCTGTTTCACTTTCATCAAGAGGCTCTTTCGTTCTTCATCTTTAAACTCCAGAAACATTTAGAGTGAGCTATAGAAATAGCTGAAATGGGAAAGCAGTTTTATCAGGAAGCATATTTTAACTGAGATAAGATTCAGAAATAAATGTGGAAATACTCAACAAAGTCAAAATCATCATATTAATATTTTTTTGTTAAGAAGGAAACTGTTCATATTTAACAGTTTACATACTTTAAGAGACTCATGTTTAAACAACTTGGACCCATCAGAGTAGGATATTGGTCAGACTTGTTAATTATCATTTTTAATGTAACTGAAGCACTGCTTAAATGTGCAATTTGTAAGTCAAAGTCGTACTAAGTTTATCTGTAATCATTTAGCACACTTAAGAGAATTTAAGGTTTACTATATAAGTGTGATCTATTAGATTTATAAAAACTGATTGAGAACTTCTCTGGTGGTCCAGTGTTTAAGAATCTGCCTGCTGGTGCTGGGGAGGTTTGATCTCTGATCTGGGAAGATTCCACAGGCCGCGGTACAACAAAGCCCGTGTGCCACAGCTGCTGAGCCGGGGCTCTAGAGCCCTTGCTCTGCAACCAGAGAAGCCACTGCAATGAGAAGTCTGCGCACAGCAGTGAAGAATAGCCCCCGCTCCCCGAAACTGGGGAAAACCTGCACGCATCGACGAAGACCAAGCACAGTCATAAATAAATAAATAATAAAACAGAGTCATTCTCTCTTTAAAACAAAAAAAAGAAAGAAAGAATGGATTGAGAAGTAGAAATATTGAACAAAGTACTTGCAAAGAAAATCCAGGATATCAAATTTAGAAATGCAATTTCAAGTGTTTTAAGGCATTTAATTAGTTACGTTTTAAGTGGGACCAAATATTAATCCATGACTTCCTTAAAAACACTGGCTGAATTTTGTTATTTTGTTCTTAGAGCAATAGATCTGAAAAAGGAAACTTAAAAACCCAAGGGGGAGAAACTAGGTTTGGTAAGTTGTAACTTTAGTAATTCAAAATTATTTCCTAGAATTTGTGTACAGCTTGTTTTGTACACAAAAAACCACTCAAACACACGTATAGCAGTATGGACGACTGAAAATGGAATGAGCTGCAGGAAACCCAGGATCCTGCTCTCATCTCGTGTTTAATTTTGACCTAAGTGTCCCCCTGTCCCCTTATTTGGGCCTCTGCCATGAAGGAATTAGCCACAAACACAAGAAAATTCTTTTTAGTGACCTAAGGAGAGGAAAGGTCATTCGTTACACTCGGATTAGGAAAAAATTTAAAATACTCAACCACTTAATTTTTCAAAACAGTGGAATCTAAACAAAAGCTATACTGGTGAACAAATGCAGATTCATTGCCAAAACCCCAGTTGGTTTGGACAACGTTTCTTCCTGGTTCCTTCAACGGATCTGAATCCCTTGGCCTTCCCTCTCCAACAGTGTAGAAAAGTCTCAAGGGGAATAAAATAGTTGTACTATAAGCGTTTTTAACAATCTACAACAGTGATGGCAATTAAATACCCATAGACAAAATTTCCTCCTTGTCAAATTACTGGGAACATCAAGTAAAATAATATTTTTATAATCCCCCCAGTTGGAATCTTCTTTTACCAGATAACTTTCTTTTAGAATTTAATAATTGCATTGTTTTGGCTGTTGTGACAGAAATACATTTCCCCAAAGTGGCTTTTATTCAATACGCTTCTCTTTTTCTTGCTTAAAAGTCTGGGTCGGCAGTGGATGGCTGGTTTGATAGCTCCACAGTCATGGAGCTTATGAAAACAGTTCTGTTTTTTTTGCTCTGCCATCGACAAGTGGCTTCCATTTTATGGTCCAGGATGGCTGCTCTAGTGCCGGTAATCACATCTGCATTCCAGTCAGCAGGAAGAGGGGAAAGAGCTGTAGGGCTCATTCTTTTTCCTAAAGGATCTGCCCAGAAGTTGAACACATCACCTCCTTCACATCCTATTGACCAGAATTTAATGATATAACTATGTCTGGCTGCATGGAAGTTTGGAAAATGTGGATTTTATTTTTATTTAGTCAGATAGATAGTGCCGAGCTAAATACAGCTGACCCTTGAATAATGTGAGGGTTAGGCATGCTGACGTAGCAGCAGTCAAAAATCCAAGTATAACTTTACAGTGGATTGTCCGTATCTGTAGATTCAACCAGCCAGATTGCATGGTACTGTAGTATGCTATTTATTGGAAAACGTCCGTGTCTAAGGGGACCCATTGCAGTTCAAACCCATGTTGTTCAAGGGTCAGTTGTATTCTGTTACTAAGGTAGGAAGACAGATGCTGAGTGACATCAATCAGTCTCTGCCACATTCAACGCTTGACTATAGGTTACTGAGTTTCGTGAGCATGATTTCTCTTGTGTAATATCCCTTGTAAGTTCAAATTGGTGTGACCACTTAAGAGAAAAATTTGGAGATATTAATTAAAATGTAAAGAGTAACCCAAGAATTCCATAATCTGTCTCCTCACTAGAAACACAGGTTAAGGTAGTCTACAGTGAGCATGTACAAAAAAATTTAATTGAACCTTGCTTATAAGAGTAAGCAGATGGAAGCAAAAGGCAACTGAAGAGAAATGGCTAAGTGCCCTGGTGTATCCATATTTGACAGTATTTAAGAAGAAGGTGAATCTATATGTATGAGAAATGTAATTTATGGGATGTCATAAATAATATGAGTGACAGTATTTATGTATGATAAAAAGAATAAACAAAAGATAAACTGACAAAACTTTACGTAGACTTACCAAGAAAGAGGCTCCTCTGTGCATGGAATTCTCCAGGCAAGAATACTGGAATAGGTAGAAAAGGCTCAAATAAATAAAATCAGTAGTGAAAAATGTTACAACTGATACCACAGAAACACAAAAGATCATAGGAGACTACTATGAACAATTACATGCCAGCACATTGGACAACCTACAAGAAATGGATAAATTCCTAGAAGCATACAACCTACCAAGACTGAATCATGATGAAATGGAAAATCTGAACTGACTGCTAGCAAGGAGATTAGATCAGTAATCAAAAACCTCTGAAAAAAACAAAAGTCGAGGACCAGATGGTGAATTCTGCTAAACAGTCAAAGAAGAATTAATACCAACCCTCAGACTCTTCCAAAAAGCAGAAGAGGAGAGAACTCCCCTAAATACATTTTAAGAGTCCAGAATTACCCTGATAACAAAACCAGACAAGGATGGTACAAAAAAAGAAAAAGAAAATTACAGGCCAATGTTCCTGATAAACTTAGCTGCAAAATCTTTAACAAAATATTAGCAAATTGAATTCGACAATACATTAAAAGCATCATACACCATGATCAAGTGGGATTTACTCCAGGGATCCAAAGACGGTTTAACATCCACAAATCAGTCAATGTGATACACCACATTAACAAAATCAAGGATAAAAATCATATGATCACTCAGTAGATGCAGAAAAAAGCATTTGCCAAAATTCAACATCCATTTATGATAAAAAGAAAACTCTCAGCAATGTGGATATAGAGGAAATATAATGATGTGATATGATAAAGGTCATATATGATAAGCTCACAGCTAGCATCAGACTCAGTGTGAAAAGGTGAAAGCTATCTCTCTAAAATCAGGAACAAGGATACCCACCCTTGCCGCTTTTATCCAACAGTACTGGAGGTCATTGCTGTTGTTGTTGTTTAGTCACTAAATCACTAAGTCTGACTCTTTTGCGACCCCATGGACTGCAGCCTGCCAGGTGCCTCTGTCCATGGAATTTCCCAGGCAAGAATACTGGAGTGGCTTGCCATTTCCTTCTCCAGGAGTTCTTCCCGACCCAGGGATCAAACCCGCGTCTCCTGTTAGCTGGCAGATTCTTTACCACAGAGCCACCAGGGAAGCCCATTGGAGGTCATAGCCAAAGCAATTAGGCATAGATCAATAGAACAGATAGAAAGCCCAGAAGTAAACCCATGGATAGATGATCAATTAATTTACAACAAAGGAGCCAAGAATATACAATTAGGAAAGGATAGTCTCTTTAATAAAATAGCATTGGGAAAACTGGATAGCCACATGTAAAAGAATGAAACTGGACCCCTCCTGAAATGGCAACATACTGAATGGAAGAAAAATAATTGTAAATCATGTATCTGATAAGGTGATAATAACCAAAATATATAAAGAACACACACATACATACAACTCAATAGCAAAAAATCAAACAATTTGATTTAAAAATGGGCAGAAGATTGGAATAGACGTTTTTCCAAAGAAGATAACAGATGGCCAGCAGGCACATGAAAGAATGCTCAACATCACTCATTATCAGGGACATGCAAATCAAAACCAAATGAGATATCACCTCATACTTTTTAGAATGGCTATTATCAAAAAGACAAGGAATAACAAGTGTTGGCGAGGATGTGAATTAAAGGGAACTCTTGTGCACTCTTAGTGGAAATGATGTAAATTGGTGCAAGCACTATGGTATGTTGGGTCCGTAAAAAATTTCAAAAAGAAAAGAACTACCATATGATCCAGCAATTAATTAAAAACAAATTGTAAAATGGTCATTTTAAGAAAAGAAATTATTTTAGGGTAAAATGATCTAGGCAAATCACATAGCACAGACTTGGTACATAACACAATACTAGCTATCCTTATTCTATTTTAGGTGTGAGATTTTTGGATAGAATCCACTTCCCAGGAGGTAGGATTCCTGGTTTTATCACTGCAGACTGTGTGTCTGCCCCCATTTCTGATTTCCAGGGCTCCTCTGTAAAATGAAGGGGTTGGACTACAGTCTTCCTCAGCATTAAAGTTTTTTTGACTTGAAAGATTTGCAAAAGTCCTCGCAAATCAATCCTATTAGCTTTCTACTGCTGTGCAGCCCCAGTTACCACAAACTACGTGGCTTACAACAGCATATACTTACTAGCTCAGTTTCACTGAGTCCTCTACACACATCTCACCGGGCCACAGTCAGGGTCTAGCCAGGCTGAGTTTTCACCCACAGGCTTAACAGCTTGGGAAAGGACTTAGTCCCAACCTCCTTCAAGTTGGTGGCACAGTTCATTTCCCTGTGGTTGCATGACTGAGGCCCCAGCTCTTTAAAGGCCATCAACTGGAGGCCGCCATCAGATCCCAGAGGCTGCCTGCAGTTTCCTGCCACGTGGTCCTCATCATAAGGGGTTCATTTCACCATGGAGAGATTACACCCATCCTACAGAGCTCATGAGACAGGCTGAGACCGAGGACCTGGGACTCTGCTTCAGTGCTTGTTGCTGGACAAACCCCTCCTCCAGCAGCAGAATACAGAGAAACTAAAGGGGCCAAAAATAACCATACCTCTGTCCACTGGGGCTAATTATGTACAACAAGATATAAAAAGGGCACCAACCAACCCCCACTTCTGAGATGCAAGAAGCAAAAGCAGGGTCCTACAGGTGCCTGCACACAGCTCCAGCAAGGGGCGGGCCACCTAAGCCACGCCTCTGGCCCCACCTACTGACCTGCTCCACCCTCTTACCCGGTTTAAAGGACCAGCCTGCCCTCTGCCAGGGCCCCAGGGGTACCTGTTACTAGTTCTGCCTATCTCGGGCTACAGCATAAGGCCTTCCTGAATTTCTCATCTGGCCTCTTGCACATGCTGAGTCGCTGGAGTTGTGTCTGACTCTTTGCGACCCAATGGGCTGGAGCCCAGCAGGCTCCTCTGTCCATGGAATTCTCCAAGCAAGGGAGTGGGTAACCATTCCCTTCTCCAGGGAATCTTCCTGACCCAGGGATTGAACCTGGGTCTCCTGCATTGCAGGTAGATTCTTTACCATCTGAGCCACCCGGGAAGCCCCGGCCTCTTAACGATTTCTATAGAGGAAAGAGTGCAAGGACCTGGGTCAGGACCATTCACACTCACTCTGGGGAGTTCGCACTCACCACGGAGAGCTCACACATGTAGAGCTGTTTACTTCAAGGCCAGAATCTCTCTCTCCTCTAGACCGTGCTAGCAACAGGGTTCTCTCTCTCTCACACGCACATGTAAAATCTTTATATACATATTTTATATATAAAATTCCTGTGAAGTGTTATATATGTATATAAACTATATCATTTACATTTATATAAATTATATATGTATATATAAAATCATAGGGGTAACTCCCTTCACCTTTGCCATTTCATGTAACCTAATTAAGGGAGAGACGTTCCATCACCTTTGCCAATTTCTACTGGCTCGGAGGAAGTCACAGGGCCCCTGCCCCTGCAGGGGATGGAATTCTACAGGGCATTAACACCAGGGTGGAGATCATGGGAACCATCTTAGGATTTCTCCAGTCAGGACATCTCTAAGTGGCAATTATTCAAACAATCCTCTTATCTTTCTTTTTTTCCCCATGCTGCACAGCATGCAAGATCCTAGTTCCCCAACCAGGAATTGAACCCACGTCCCCTACAGTGGCAGTGTAGAGTCTTAACCATTGGACCACCAGGGAAGTCCCAATCCTCTATCTTCCCACTGATAAAATTATTTAGACAGTGGAGGAGAGGGGAAGAAAGTGGATTTAACAGGAAGACAGAATATCATTTAGACAAAATAGTTTTGCAACCAAGATGACAGAGCTTCACTGCTGGCGTTTTTATTTTATGATTCAGAGCCTACTCTATACGCTAATTTAAAATCGTTCCTTCAAGCCATAGAACACTGAAAAATACATATTTAAAGAGGATGTGAAACTGAATCACCTCTAGACAATTATTTTGAAAAATTAATTCCTGCCTGATTATATAAAAAAAAAATCTAGTCCATCATTTGGATTCTATTTTCCCATAATTTTTTGTACAGTTATATTAAAAATCGAGGCTCTAGGTATCTCTGGCATGCTTAGAGGGCAAAGTTAAGATTGAAGGATCAAATAAAACGAGTCCCCTTTGAAATGTGCATTTAAGCAGCGATCATTTGCATGAAATGGTGTGAAGCAAGGGGGATAGAAATTAACTTGATATTCATTATAAAAAATAGGTCAACATCAGCCACAAAGCAGACTCAGATAAATGAATGGACAAGTGAATGACGAAGGAAGAAGAATGGGTCTTCACATGGACAGCTGTGTGTAGGATTGAGTATAAATTCTACCGTGATTATCAAGGTCTCCCTTATCAGGTGCTGAATTTGCAGTGCCGGATTATAAACTTGCATCCCAACTGTACAAGAGGGCATCATTGTATGCCAAGACAACTTTGGCCTCTCTTACAGAGACAAACAAACAAATCTGCAAATGCTTTTATAAGCTGGCCTCTCTTGTAGGGGAAAAAAGTTTGGCTGTTCTTCTTGGTCTCCCAGCAAATGGATGATTTGCCACCACAGTTAAAACAAATGTTTCTGTTAGGGAGCTGCTTCCCAGGCGAATAAACATCTTTTGTAAAAGTAAACATTAAGGGCATGAGGACAGGGCAACATAAAGTCCTTTCCAATCAATGCTGCCTGTGAAGTTGAATTATAGTTACATGTGACCGTGTTCTAAAACAGGGTGGGTTTTGTTTGTCCAGTGTTATCAAAAATTGTTTTTAGAAATTGGATGGCATCATGAATGATACGAAAAACTTCTCTAACATCTGGATTTCTGTTTCTCCCAAAGTAATTGGAACATCTGTCAATAATCGGCTTCTATTCCTGCCTAAATGGCGGCAGCTGATGGAGCTGACTAGTGGTTTTTCTCTTCCGTTCCCCGTGGTTTCCACCACTCCCTATGCTGTCACTCCTGGGCTTCTTCATTCATGCATCTTTTCTCCTTGGCCCCTACAATCATTTGAACTTGCAGACCTTAATTTGATGCATATCTAAGCTTTTCAACTTGGCGAGCATCAAGGCTGACCCTCTGATTTTACAAATGGGGAAACTGAGGCAATCACATGTTTAGGTAGAGGCTGAACTAGGTGCTGGTCTTCTGACTTCTCAGTAATTCCTCTTTCTGTGATAGCCCTGTTCCATTTCTCCATATTCATCGCAGGAGGTGAAATTCTTGAACTTTCTCTCCAATGAGGTAACTAAAATGTATTACTGAATTTTCTCCTTTTAATTTGGAGAAGCCTTGGTTGCTTGGCATCTATTTTAGCAGATAATCTGCTCTAAGGCTTTTAACTCTAATTGGAATTCATGATCTAGGGCAGGGTCTCCAATGTGGAGTAGGTCAGATTAACCATTGGAATTGAGGAGAACAACAGAAGAACTATTTCTAAGTATAATTTTTATCTAAAATAGTAAAAAAGGCATTCAGCTCTACTAATACTGAATATTCCAGGTGGCTGTGATGCCCCCTCAGACTGCAGGTTAAATAGTCTTGGGTCCCTTAGGGATTTGAGAACTGCAGAAGGAAGAACTAGAGTTTTCCAAAGTTGAGAGGCTGGAAGCAACACACTTTCATTCACTCACTTACCTCTGTGATGTGTTGAAGGTAAGTCGATTAACTAACACTGCTTAGACATTAGGGGCTTCCCTTGTGGCTCAGCTGGTACGCAGAGAAACATGGGTTCGATCCCTGGGTTGGGAAGATCCCCTGGAGAAGGGAAAGGCTACCCACTCCAGTATTGGGGCCTGGAGAATTCCATGGGCTATATATACAATCCATGGGGTTGCAAAGAGTCAGACAGGACTGAGCAACTTTCACTTTCACTTAGAAATTAACAGATGCTACTTAGAAAGTATTTGTGCACTCACTCCATTCTTGGACAACTGTTCATTTCACTCTATATTTTTTGGAATATCTTTCATGTTGACAGTAGAGTTGATTACAGCAACCCTTGAAATGAGTTTTTAGGTCTGGGTGGAACTGAGAACTTTTCTCTTTCCCAGTCCCCCACGGTGAATCATCTCATATTGGTAGGTTCGGACTTTCAGATTCATGCCAGTCTGCCATTAATGATGGGCACTGTGGTCTCAAGCTGGGAGGACAACCAGATATACTGTCCTGTTGCAGGCTGGCAGCCTCCTAGGGCCCTTTGGCAATAAGAGCTCAAGAGAGAGTGCCCGATACATGGATGGCATTTGATAAAGAATCTCACTGAATGGCCTTCTGTAGCAGCTGCCCATGTAGAAGAGGCAGCTGAATGACACCAATTTGCCCTAATCAACTGCCCTTATCAATCCGTGGGACCCAGGGCAATTGTATAAATGGAGGCCCACTTACTATATGCCTAAATATTCAAATGTTAAATAAAGCTTTATCAAGTCTCCTACTTTTACAAATACACTGTCATGATGAGCTGGATTGCTAGGTTCAGATTTAGAATTCTTGAACATCTCCATGTTCTGGCTGGAATTTCACCCAGCCTGTAGCCCACCTCCCTTTTCCTTCTACCTCTAGCTCCTTCTACTATGAGGAGCTCCATGCACACGTTGGCACATGCCAGCTCATATGTGCCAGCTCTGACCTGACCCCTGTGCTTGGCCTTTTCTGGGGCTACAGCATGTGGGCCTTGCTGATGCAATCTACTCATGGGAGGATGGCCCTGGGGAGGAAGCTCCAACAGCCTTGGAAGGAAATTCTAGGGTCCAGAGTGGGTGGTCTGGGAGATGGTGTGTGGATTCTGGGTGGGCACATCCCCTTCACTTTACTGACTCCTCCCCCATGGAGAGGACACAGAGGAGGACCAGATGGGGGCTCTGTGGCAACCAACCTTTCCCAAAAGGCAATGGCCACGTGGCTGAAGAGATGCCTTGGGGAGAAGATGGCAAGAATCATGCAAGCAGAGGAAGAGGGCAGAGTTCATATTCCTCCTATTCCAGGCATTGGGTCAGCCACACACTTATTCAGGGCCTTCAGGGTGAAGGTGGCACTTAAAAATGGGAGAGAAAAGGATTGCTTTTCAAAAGAAAATTGGACTACAGAGAGAATATTTTGAAAACAAATGCTTGGAAATATTCTTGTTCAGGGATTACTGTTGATATTTTTACATTGTTCAACATTATGTAAATTACCTATATAAATGCTCGAAATTGTCCATAACCTAAAGACCTGGAAATGGCATTTTCCAATATAATTTAAAATCATCCCATTGTGTATAACAAAGCAAAACAACCTAGGGCTTCTCAGGTGGTCCAGTGGTTGGGAGTACACCTGCCAGGGCAGGGGTCGCAGGTTTGATCCCTGGTCCGGGAGGATCCCGTGGGCCCACACACTGCAACTACTGAGCCCTTGCTCTAGAACCCTCCAGCTGCAACTACTAAGCCCCTGAGCTGCAACAACCGAGCCTGTGTGCTGCATCTACCAAAGCCCTCACGCCTACAGCCCATGCTCCACAACAAGAGAGCCACCGCAAGGAGAAGCCCACGCACCACAACTTGAGAGTAGCCTCCACTTGCCACAACTAGAGAAGCCTGCATGCAGCAATGAAGACCCAACACAGCCATAAATAGATAGGTAAGTGTTGAATAAATTGTGAAAAAAATCATCTCAGCCTAACATGTCAAGTAAACTCATGGGTTAAAAGCATAAAAAATTCAACACTCTTGAATCCATTTTCAAGAGCAATAGCTTAACCTCAGGGAAGAAAGAGGTAACCAGATTTCAACCAAAACTTTTGCACAACTGGTGTATGGGATGGAAAGCCTGGAAAGCATTTTAGAAAACAACTACAGCAAGTGAAACCCTTCTTCAATTGGAAGACGTATCCTTATGAAGTTACTTTTCCATTTATGACAGCCATTAAAATCAATAATTGATTAGAAAAATCTACCATATAATTATAAGCCAGGAATTTAAAAACAATGAAGGCTATTGAGTCACATTGTTTTCAATATTCAAACAGTAATAATGGTTTAATGAGAGTAAAAAGATTTTTTAATGTCATTGAAAATATTCTTTTTTTTTCCATTTATTTTTATTAGTTGGAGGCTAATTACTTTACAATATTGTAGTGGTTTTTGTCATACATTGACGTGAATCAGCCATGGATTTACATGTATTCCCCATCCCGATCCCCCCTCCCACCTCCCTCTCCCTCTCTTTATCACTTCTTCTTACACTTTTTCTTGCATCTACTTCACCATTCAGAGAATATGCTAATAGAGTGTAATATGTATATGATTTATGAGTAAATATACCAATATTGGGGGAGATGTTTCAAAATGTTTCGCCTAATCAGAAGTTTGGAAAACACTGGCTTAGGGTAGAACATGATCCAGGATGAAACCACAAGTGGCCCCTTTGCCTTCGATACTTTGGCGGGTCTGTCTGAGAGTGGATGCTTTCTTCTTACTCCTCGTAGACCTTTGCAAATAAATTATACCATCTGCTTCTGGGGGAGGCAGGGCCGAGATTGTTTGTTAATGTATTGCATCCAGCGCTCGGGAGCTTCTGGTTTCTATTTCATAATTGGAGTGATACAGGCAGCCAGAGTCACAGTTTGCTTTTGGTTAAACTCCTGGTTTTTAGGACTGATCTGAGGAATCCTGTTTACTCAGTCCCAAACAGAGAAGTCACTGCTGAGGGCAAGAGACAGCAAAAGCCACCAAGCAGCGATGGACATGCTGGTGCTGGGTGAGCAAGTGTTTGATAACAGATATAAAGGGGCTAGCAGTCAGTCACCGTCACTTATAGGATGCTTATCCAGTGTGCACCATGGGCTTTATGTGCGTTCAATCCACATAACATCTCTATGATAAGAACTATTACTCACCCTAATTTTCAATTTTGCAATAATTTTGGACTTTCAGAAAAACTGCAGAAATTGTACAGAGAGTTCCCATATACCCTTCATCTGGCTGCCCCCAATGTTAGCAATTTACCTACCGTTGTACAAGTATCAATCTCCAATCCCAGGAAATTCACACTGGAGCAATTCTGTTAACTGCAGACCTTATTCAAATTTCACCAGTTTTTCCCACTCATATCCTTTTTCTGTCCCCAAATCCACTCTAAGAACCCACATAGCATTTAGATGTATTGTCTCTTAGTCTCCTCCAGTCTATGACAATTTTCTCCACCTTCCTTGATTTTTCACGGCCTCTGATTGACGAGTAGCAGTGAGTTATGTCTTTTCACTTGGGTTAGTCTGGTGTTTTCTCGGATTAGGTTGAGTTTATGAATCCTTGGCAAGAACAGTGCAGAAGTGATGCTGCATTCTCAGCATCTTATCAGGGGTTACAAGATGTCCCTGTGTCTTATTATTGGTGATGCTAACCTTGATCACTTGGTCAAGGTTGTGCCTGTTGGGTTTCTCTGCTGTAAAGTTCTAAGATTTCCCTTTATAATTAATAAATATCCTGGAGGTGATACTTTCATGCTCTGTGAGTATCCTATCTCTCTGTAAACTTTTGCCCACTGATTTTAGCATTTGTGGGTGGATCTTGCCTGAAACAATTATTACTATGATGTTTACCTAATGGGATTCACTTTCATTTTATACGTTAAGCAAATGAAGCTCACAGAGCTGAAACCACTTGCCTAAAGCCACAAAACCCATGACCCTCCTCTGCTCAGAAACCTGCCATGGTTTATCCTCCTTCCCTGCTTTCCTTCTCTCCCTCTTATATGCTATTTTTAGTGATACTTTATGTATGTATGCAAATAGGTGTTACTGATGGCCTGTCAACCCTCCTAGCTGGAATCTCCATGAGGCCAGTGAGTTTGTGTATCTGGATTACTGCTGTGTCCCCAGTGTCTACGTTAGTGCTAAGCACATAGTAGACACTCAATAAACAACTGTTGAATGAATGATTAAGCTTTGGAACATGAATGAAGGACTTAGGGCATATTCTGTTTACAGGTAACAAAAAAACCACACCTTGAACTGTCTTTGCTTTAAACGGAGGTCAGAGTTTTCCTAACTGCAAATCTAGGGATAGGGCAGGCTACAGAAGCATGCTTCAGGATTGTGGCCTCATTTCTCTCTGATTTTCTCAGCCCTCTGGGTCTTCTGCATATGGGTTCATTCCTGGGCTGCTCCCTTAAGAACCTCTAGAACCAGGACTTCCCTGGTGTCCAGTGGCTACAGCTCTGCACTCCCAATGCAGGGGGCCTGGGTTCAATCCCTGGGCAGGGAAGTAGATCTCCCATGCTGCAACTAACAGTTGGCATGCCCCCACTGAAGAGTCACGTGCTGCAGCTAAGACTTGTCACAGCCTAATAAATTAAATAAATATTAAAAAAAAAAAGAATCTATAGACTCCTCTTTTTCCCTTTCCAGCTCCATTTTGCCTACTGAGGTCATCACTCTCCAGTGGGTCTTCACGTGGTAGACCCTGACCACTGCAGGTTTCCATCACCCTCACATGAGTGCTTCCAATGGAAAGAGAGGACTTCTGTTTTACAAGATTTCCAATAAAATTCTGGGACTGGGGTTCACAAACTCAGGTTGCATTCAATGCCTACCCTTGAACCAATCACTGTGGACAGAGGGAGCAAGTTCTCTGGTTGACCAGGTCCAGGTGTATGCTCACTCTCAGTACTGGGGCTCTGTCATCCCCTCCAACAGCTGCATAGATTGAAACTTGGAGAATGGGGTTTTGGAAGGAGACCAGGAGTTTCTAGAAGAAAGGGGAATATATGCTGGCTGGGAAAAAACTTTACCCTTCTGTATGTCAAATATTATATGCCCTCCTTGGTCACACCTCCTGGGATTCTGCTTCTTTAGGTCTGGAGAGGGGTCTAAGCATTTATATTTTTAGGAAGCATACCAAGAGGATGTTGATTTACAGCCAAGATTGGGAATGACTGGTTTATGGAATTTGCTCTAACCTCCCTGGAATAAGAAGGGGGGCCATTTCACAAATGTGATTCTAAAGTTTCTCAGGTGAAAGGCATTGACAGGGGTTCACATCCATTATTTGGAGACTGTGGTAGGGGACATCTGTTACTTTGTGTGCTCAGCATCCTTTCCTTCTCCCATCCAGGAGCCATCAATTTCACGGCCCTGCCTCTCCTACTTTAGGGCTGACCATGTCACTCAGAAGAGCCAATCAGAGTCATCCATCTCCTGGCTATTGTGATTGGTTCAGGAATGGGTACCTGACTTAATTCAGGCCAGAGACATCCTTTGTTTGGAGATGTCTGGGAAATGTTGCTCCATTGACTTACACAAGTGAGGATCATATGAGCCCAGAACTTGACAACAGTGTTTGTCTTAAAGTGGGAAAAGACCTGCCTATAAACAAACCAACCTAAAGGAGAGGAAAGGGACTAGTGATGTATTGTTAGTGCCCTGGGTTCAGCCATGACTGATGCTGATGCAACCATTGGACTTTCAGTTGCCTGGGCTAACAAATTTCTTGGTCCTGTGTAAGTCAGTTAGGGTTGTGTTTCTGTAACTGGAAACCAGAAGAGTTCTGATCAACTCAGTAGAACTACGACCACCTCAACTTTAAGATGAGGTAAAGAGTGGTGTAAGAAATGTCTTGAATTTTGAAGAATAAGCCATCACATATATCTCTACAACTATTACATGTCAGTCAACCTGTATATTGAGTACCTTCTAGGTACAAGGTATGGTATTAGGTACAACAGGACAAGTAAGGAACATCTTAAAGATGAATGAGCCATGGTCTAGCCCTTGAAGCCTAGAAAATGCTGTGCAGCCATTCTTAGACTTTGTGCATAAATAAATATCACCTGGGGCGTTTATCCTTATTTCTCTGGGTCTCAGTCTCAGAGACTAATTCAATAGGCCTGGGGTAGGAACCAATAATCTGCATTTTGTACAAGCCTTCCCCACCTCTCATCCTGCAGGTGATTCAGACCTCACTTTGAAATTGATTGAGTAGGAGAGACAGAGAAAAGGAGAGAAGAAGATAAATGAGATAAGAAAAAAAAATTGAAGAAATAATGCTAATGCTAAATGAAAATGGGCTTCTCTGGTGGCTCAGACAGTAAAAAATCCACCTGCAATGTGAGAGACCTGGGTTTGATCCCTGGGTTAGGAAGATCCCCTGGAGTAGGGCATGGCAACCCACTCCAGTATCCTTGCCTGGAAATGCCATGGACAGAGGAGCCTGGTGGGCTGCAGTCCATGGGGTCACAAAGAGTCAGATACGACTGAGCTACTAAGCATGCAATGCTGAAAATGTCACAAATTTGAGGAAAGACATAAACTCACACATTCAGGATGCTCAATGAACACCAAGAAGAATAGAGATGAGAAAGGTAATGCTGAAGTCGACTTGAAGAGCAAGTCATGAAAGCAACAATAGAAAAACAACATATTACAAACTTGGGCAAAGATTTGATTAATGTTTGACACTCCATGGGAAAGCACAGAGCATAGAAGAGTGAAGCCACATGATTAAAATGATGAAAGAAAGAAAAAAATTGTCAACCCAGAATTCCATATCCAGTATGAAGGTATTCTACATCCATCAAGAATGAAGGATATTATCAGATGAAAGAAAACTAAAAGAATTTGCTTTGCCAGTGGTTCTACCTGCAAGAAGTGTTAATGGATGTTCTTCAGGCTGAAGGGAAATGCTACCAAATGGAAATCTCATGCCTCAGAAAAGAACGAAGACCATTACAAATGTTAAATAGTTGGATGAATACCAAATTCTGTGATTTTGCCTTTTCCCTTCTAATTTCTTTATAATACACATCTATGTTTAAACAAATACTATAACACTATCACAGGTTTATAATGTATGTCGACTTAATACAGACAAAAACTGTAACATAAAAGATGGGAGAATGTGGATCTATAAAGTTACAGTATTTCTACCTTTTACATGAAGTGATATAAGGCTAATTGTAGGTGGACTGTGAAAAGTTGAGAATATACCTTGTAAAGCAATTTAAAAAACAGTGCAAAAAAAGTTAATACAACAATTAAATTATAAAATCAACTGTTATGGGGCAAATTTTGTTCCCCCCTCCCCTAAATTCATAATTAATTAATTAATTTTGACTGCAGCTCTTGATTGTGAATCTTGGCACGCTGCTCTCAGCAACCTTGAGTAAAAGAGACTTTATGGTAAGGCTATCAGGAGGTCATGGAATTTTTGGAAAGGCTTCAGGAAGTAATTCCCCTGTGTCTTTAGTTCCTCTGAGCTCAAATTCCAGAGAGGAAGCCCCATGTTGTCCTAGCTTGGGTCACTTCTCTGCCCTCTCCTAGGCCAGGGATGGGGTCCCACCTGATCCCCCAGTGCTGGGGTCCCTAAGCCACATGCAGTGGGGGAAGAGAAGTCATGGTCCTTGGACTGGATCTCTAAGGGGAGGTTAGAAAATTACTCATTCATTCATCCAGAAAATGTTTAATTTGTGCTTATGGGGGCTAAGCTCTAGATGGCCGCTTGGGCAGGACTCAGGTAGGAAAGATGAGAAGAGGTAGGTTCTGGCCGGCTGGGACCTGCAGTTGTCTGTCTGCTCCCAGAGCAGGCAGTGGGGTCCTGCAGACACCATATAGACTTGGGGGGGCCTCTCGGCTCCACTCCTCTCTGGTGACTTTGGACAAGTCATCTTACCTCTCTGAGCCTGTTTTTTCCTTGGTGAAATGGGAATAAGACTCCCTACCTCCAGGGAAGGAAGTGGTGTTCTGGAGCCTGAAGATTATATAACTTTGGGGGGTCCTTTTTGAGAATAAGGGCATAAGCAGGTCTGACTTTTGCCCATGTTACCATACATGCTGTCATGAGCTTTCCCAGAGGTCTTCTTTTAACATTAAGAGCCTCCAGGTAAACCCATTTTGGGGCTTCCCAGGTGGCACTAGTGGTAAAGAACTCACCTGCCATTCAGGAGACGCAAGAGACGCGGGATTCAATTCCCGGGTTCATAAGCTCCCCTGGAGGAGGGCACGGCGACCTACGCTAGTATTCTTGACTGGAGAATTCCGTGGACGGAGGAGCCTGGTGCGCTACAGTTCCCTGGGTCACAAAGAGTTGGACATGGCTGAAGCAACCTACCTTGCACGGAAACCCACTTTTGCTTTCATGAAGACTTTTTCTCATTTTTTTTTTTAATGAAATAAGACACGTAAAGAACTCAGTGCCATGTCCTAGCACAGAAGTGCTCATTACTAACAGCAAACAATTAAATAGCCAGCCAGTGCTCTAAGCACTTAACAGAGATTAACTTGTTTAATCCTCATTGTGGTTTTATAGGGGAGGTGCAATTGACTACTCCATTTTACAGACAAGAAAATCGAGGCCCCAAGGGTTCAGTGAGCAGTGCCACATCTCCCAACTTGTGAGTGTTCTGGCAGTCTGGCTCCAGGGTCCCAGCTCTTAACCACTTGGACTTTATGGCTCTTGTTGAAAGGCAGGGGTTTTTTATTACCTTTTCTTGAATATCATGAACATGCCCCATTGCAAGAAAGTCTCTCTAAGCAAAATAAGACCTTTATCCTGTAATGTAGGTGAAAGCCCCTTTGGAACTCCAGAAGCCTGTTTTCTGAAGGTTGCACTCCTGGTGAAAGAAAACTTCTCCTCCCCTAGGGAGGTCGTGTGAACATGCTACCCCCAAGAACACATGTTACACACGACCAGCTTGCCAGAGTCCCAATTCCCCGACATTACACAGTCAACCCGGAACTCAATTAACTTCCGCCTCCGCTTTATATTGTCCCTAATGGGAAAACCGGGGACAAACCCAGTTGTACTTTTCATACAATTTAACTACGTGTAGAAACAGACATGCAGACGCCGTCTTAGGAGCAGAGCTTGCCCCATACGATTGTTTCGAAGGTGGGATTTGTCCTCCCGTGGAGGATGGTCATGGCCCACCTGCAGGGCGATGACTAAGGCTGCTGGAGGGTTAACTCTAAGCATTTGCTGGAAGCACCTGCGCTGTTTGCTACAAGAAGCACCTTTTTAAAAGTTGCAGGGCAGGGCGTGCTGTAGCCCTATACAAGCACCCTCTTCTTTCAGCTGAGGAATGAAATCACTTGAGTGAATCACAGCAAAGAGCATGAGGATCGGAGGGCCATCTTGCCCTGGAAAAGCATCTGCGGGTTGTTATACCTATTGGAGGAACACATGTCACCCACATGGGTTCCGCTGGAAAACGTGATTGCCCAATTGCTTTAATAGGGTTGTTTTCAAGATCTGATCTTGAGAGCAGTGCTTCTCCCCTCTCAGCCCCCTCTCTGCAAAGCTGTTAACTCATCAAATGTGACGGCAGTTCAGAATCTTCTGTCTCCTTCTTCAGTCCTGCAGTGGCTTCTCACTGCCTCCAGGATCAAGGCGAAACCCTCAGCATTTCAGCCTCCTTGGGAACCAATCCACTCACCTCCAAATCTGTCCACATAATTAGGGTAGATGTGATCACACTATGCAGGTGGAACAGCACCCGTGCCTGGCCAGATACATATGTGGAACCCTAAGAGCCTGCCGTGTGTGTGCTAAGTTGTTTCAGTCACGTCTGGCTCTGTGACCCCATGGACTGTAGCCCACCAGGCTCCTCTGTCCATGAGATTCTCCAGGCAAGAATACTGGAGTGGGTTGCCATGCCCTCCTCCAGGGGATCTTCCTGGCCCAGGGATAGCACCCACATCTCCTGCGGCTCCTGCTTTGCAGGCGGAGTTTTCACCACTAAGCCACTGGGAAGCCTGAGACTTCTATTTTCGCAGCATCTATGAGCACATCAAAGATTTGCAGTAATTCCTAAGAATGAAATAAACAACAGCTTCAAGAATTCCTAGGAATTCAGGACCTCCCTGGAGGTCCAGTGGTTAAAACTCCACACTTTCAGTGCAGGGGGCGTGGGTTTGATCCCTGGTTGGGGAACTAGCATGCTGCGTGATGGGCGGCATGAGCAGGCAAAGTAGTTTGACTCCCTGCTCCATGCGGCCACAGTCCCTTTCTCCTCCACTGCAGGGGCTAGAAAGCTGCAAATTACACTTCCCACCCGCCTTGTTAGCTGGCTTCCTGTGGTTCTGGCGGCACCGTGGAGTTAATGGAAGGTGGGAGAGGGAAGAGGCCATTTCCCCAGCTCCTGGTGATGCCTTTGGCAGGTGACAGAGGCGGCAGAGTGACACGCGGCTTCTGACCCTACCCAGCAGCTCATTCCCATGAGCAGCAGACAGAGGCACCACGCCTGTGGACTCCGGTAACCTCACATCCTCCATCTCATTCCTCCAGCCCTTCCGACACCTTCATAATCAATTCCCTGCATTAAATTCCGTCGGCGAAATACGAGATTGAATACTTACTGATAAAATGAGCTGGTGTGATCCACACTTTTGAGGTTAGATAACCCAGCCGACGATCCTATTCATGGAGAACAGCCTCCAATCACCTGTGGCCAAGTCCCCGAGGCCAAGTGTTTACCATGTGACTCCCCCCAACCCCACTGCCATCTTTGGCCACTGTTGCCTCTCCCATTTCAGGCCGAAAGGTCAGATTTGTCCTCTGGAGAATTAGAACCTGTGACACTCAAACACTGAGTGGGTCTCTGCTATTACTCAAATTTAAAACAAGTCCTTGTGCGGGCACAGTGCAGCGGGCCTCACGGGGGTGACACTGTCCTCTATGGCGTTGCCTGGACGTATTTTTTGGTTGTTGCAACTTGGGGGTGCTACTGCCATCTAGAGGGTTGGAGGCCAGGGATGTGCTAAACATCCCACAATGGACAGGGCAGCCTCCCCCACAAAAATCCAGCCCCAAAGGTCAGGAGTGACGATATAGGAGCTGGAGGTTTGGAGATGGCCATGTTTGCTCATATGCCTGCTGGAAAGAAAAAAATAGCAGTGAGTGAAGGAGGAAACACCGCTGACACATCTAGGTGGTAGATATACAGGGCGATTTTATTTTCTGATTGACTGGTTTCTCATGAGCCCTCTTCCATGGAAAGAAACTTACTCTCATCTCTATTTGGTTAAAATGTTATTTAGTGCAGTGGTCCCCAATCTTTTTGGCACCAGGGACCGGTTTTGTGGAAGAAAATTTTTCCGCGGACGAGATGATTTTTAGGATGATTCAAGCACATTCCATTCACTGTGCACTTTATTTCTATTATTACTGCATCAACTCCACCCCAGGTCATCAGGCAATAGAGCCCAGAGGTTGAGGACCCCTGGTGTAGTGAGAATGAGTGAACCACAGCTGCGTGGAACAACATGGATAAATCTTAGCAATAAAATGTCACATCTGAAAAGCCAGTCCCTTTAAATTATCAACAATATAATATTATTTTTAGAAAGCTCCCCCACAAGCAAAGTTTTTACACATGTTGCTTAGGGAAACATACATACTTGATAAAACTGTGCAAGAAAAAACTGAAAGGTAAAGACAAAACTGAGAATGTGGTCGGTCCCCTTGGACCAGGGTAGAGGGAGGCAGGGTGATAGGAGAAGGGAGCAGAGAGTCGATGGTGTTAGTAATATTCTGACAGTTAGGTTGGATGCCGAGGTCACAGGTTTTTTATTTATTCTTGTGTTTTATAACATATTCTATATATAACTTATTGCATGAATCAAATATTACAGGGGCCAGCAAACTCTGGCCCACCAGCCAAATCTGCTTGTGGTCTGTTTCTGTAAGACCTTCAAGCTGGGTCTGGTTTTTGTGGTTTTGAAATGGTTAAAGAAAATGAAAAGACCATTTCATGACCCTTGAAAATTATATGAAATTCAAATTTCAGTGTCCATAAAGTCTTGTTGGAACGTGGCCATGTCCATTTGTTTACAACTGCCTAAGGCTGTTTGCTGAGAACAGCAGCAGAATAGAGTATTCATGGTGGAGACCGTATAACTTGGAAAATGAAATATTTACACTCTAGCCCTTTACAGAAAAACTTTGCTGACCTCTTAAATATTACATTAAAGAAAAAAATTTTTAGAAGCTATCTTATAAAAAAAAAGTCTAATCTAGTGATTCAAATACTTCTTCTAGGTAATGCTCAGCTGTTGAGTTAATCAGGTCCCTTTTTTCTTTTTTTAATGTTTTGTTTTCTTTATTACCTACTTGTATGCTTGAAATGAGGCTTCCCTGTGGCTCAGTGGTAAAGAACCCTCCTGCAATGAAGGAGACGTGGGTTCCATCCCTGGGTTGGGAAGATTACCTGGAGAAGGAAATGACAACCCACTCCAGTGTTCTTGCCTGGGAAATCCCATACACAGAGGAGCCTGGTGAGCTACAGTTTATGGGGTTGCAAGAGAGTTGGACACGACTTAGCGACTAAACAAGAACAATGTGCTTGTAATAAGAACTACCATCATGGGTGGGCTTCCCTGGTGGCTCAGACGGTAAAGAATCCGCCTGCAATATGGGAGACTTGGGTTCAATCCCTGGGTTGGGAAGATCCCCTGGAGAAGGGCAGGGCAACCCACTCCAGTATTCTTGCCTGGAGAATCCACATGGACAGAGGAGCCTGGCAGACTATAGTCCATGGGGTTGCAAAGGGTCAGACATGACTAAGAGACTAAGATCAGCACACATCATGGGTGGAATATACCTTGTAATTTGTACAATGAACAGTTCTTGTGAATTTCCATATTTCCGTCAACAATGCCCAGGGCTCCCCGTTCTGCTCACACCCCATCCTCGCTCCCACCTCTGTCTGCCTCCACCCAGTTCTATCAATGTTCAATACAAACAAGGAAACACTAGATAAATCTTTATGTTCCCATCAACAATTTCGCACTTCCAAGTTCCTGAAAACTAATCTTCAAATAGAGGAAGACCTCTACTGTTGAGGTGTGAGGGGCATTAACAAATTTTGTTTTCCTATTACATATATTTAAATTGTACTATTTTAATCCCAGGTCCCCTATTTCTGTGTCTGCCCTGCTGAGATGATCTCCAGGTGCTCGGAGGCGGTGTGAATGCAGGTGGTCCAAAGGCAAGATGTCCTTGCATCCACAGCCTGCTGTTGTGACTCTTTGGGTCCCTGGAGGTCCTGGGGCCTCCACAGTGGAAGCTGATAGCTGATGGAACAGGATATCTGTTCTTCCTGAACTTGGCCAGAACCTCACTATTAACTTGTTTTCTCCTTCGCCTTGGGACTCTTTGAGACAACGCTTTCCCCCTGCGAATGGCCGTGGTGCCTCCCTTTTACCCCCATCTCCCACCGAGAACCAGCACCCATAATTTTATCATGCCCAGGCAGTCCATCTTCTATCCCAGCCTCTACAGTGAGCCATGCTGCCTTCACCACCCTAGGTACCATGATGCATGTGCTAAATTTTGACTTAACCGCCTTCTGAGTCCCAACTTATGAGTCACAGGGAACTCCAGGTCTCACCCTTCCTTATGTCATGAACCAAGAATAGCAGGGCAAAGCAAAAAGCCAAGTCTGTCCTTGGCCTCACCAACTTGCTGCTCCAAGTTCACTTCCAATGAGACATTGCTGGGTGTAGACAAGTCAGCTGGAGGAAGCCAGAGAGAGGATCCATTTTCAGCCTTACAAGAAAAATTGAGGCAGGAGCCCCTCTTACCTCAGGCTCCCCCTAATCTGTCTGATGTAAGGCCCCTGTCTCCTGGCCCAAAACCATGGTGGGAAATTAAGACACAGATACCTTCTTTTCTCTTATTCTGTCATTCCTTGCCCCCACCTGACAATGGTAATTCTGCAGGCTTGGAATCAATGAAGGAGGCTGCGCATAGAATGAGATTTAAAGGACACTATCCAGGTGTACCTTTTTCTGCAAATCATTGCAGGGAAGAGACACCATATTGCCCCAGAGGAAGAGATGCCCTTATCTTGGCCCCAATATCTTTCCGTTCTTATCTTGGACTTGCTGAGGTGGCCTGCATGTTTGGGCTTTGGAATCCATAGAATATCCCTGATTCCTTATAACAAATTCCTTTGGTTTAGAAGAACCCCACTGAAGGATTTCCCTGGTGGTCCAGTGGTTAAGAATCCCTCTTCCAATGCAGGGGACATGGGTTTGATCCCTGGTCAGAGAACTAAGAAGGCATGGGACAACTAAGCTGACATGTTGCAACTACTGGAAGGAAAAAAAAAACAGAAAAGAAGGACCCCATTTCAACTTTAAGTTTCTCTTACTTTCAACAAAGAGCCTACTTAACCCAACTCATGCTCAAAGAATTCTGTAATGCAGTCACGTTTTTTAGTAGACATGTCCTTGATGGGGGGAGGAGAAGAAAAGTCTTCCCGAGCACTGATGCTTCACTGCTGATGATGTCCTTAAACACCACCACCCGTCACTCAAACACACGAGTTACTCAGACATGTGGTCCCAAATTCAAATCAGTTTCTCCCCTCATCCTCCATTCTTCAAGGGCGTTGAATGATTTTTAAAGTAGACAGTCTGGGAGAAATAATGAAAAAGATTAAAGTATATTTACTCAACAGACTAACGTGCAGACGGATGGAAGACAAACAAAAAGCCTGGCTCAAGGTAACAAGTCATGACGGCAGCTACTGTTTCACAGGTGCTGCCACGTCCAGTGAAGGGGCTGAGTTAGCGACACACTTTAGCCCGTTTAATATTGTTGACACGGGACCTAGTCATACTGTTCCCATTACACAGATGAAGAAACTGGGGCAGAGAGCAGCTACATGATTTGTGCAATCAGATTTCTATAACTTGTATTGGAGCAGATCACACTGAAACACAGGTTTGGTACTAAACTCTCAGCCTCAGCTCCTTATCACGCCGCTGCATTGCATACTTAAAAGCATATACAGGAAGTCTGCAAACTGTGGCCCGCGGGCCACCTGTTTTTGCAAACCGTTTTCATTGAAACACGGCTACACCCATTCCCTGATGGATTCCTTGTGACTGGTTTTGTGATCCCAGTGGCAGACTCAAGTCATTGCAACCAGAGACCATCTGGTCTGCAAAGCCTAAAAGATTTATTAGGCCCTTAACAGGGGAAAGTTTGCTGATCCCTGGGAAGTGTTAGTCACTCAGTTGTGTCCAACTCTTTGCAACTCCAGGGACTGTACCCCACCAAGCTCCTCAGTCCATGAAATTCTCCAGGTAAGAATATTGGAGTGGGTATTCCCTTCTCCAGGGGATCTTCCCGACCCAGGGATTGAACCCAGGTCTCCTGCACTGCGAGCAGATTCTTTACTGTCTGAGCCACCAGGAAAGCCCATACAATATTCTGCCAAGTGTAAAAAATGAAACCGGGCTTCCTTGAGTCCCTTAGCAACTAAACAACAAAAAAAGGAAACCATGGAACTGTAACTATATTGTTCCCCCCACAAATGCAATACATGGGTGATGGAAGCAAATGGATTAAAAATGTGGGTTTTTTTTCTCTCTGAGGGGTGCAGAGTCTTAAATCCGCTCTAATAATACATAAAAAATTCATATTAAGAAGTTAATTGATTGGATTATTTAAATAACTGAAACAAAAATTGGAACATTTGAATTTGAGTGGTATTTGCGAAATACACAGTGGTGTTTTCTTTTCTTGGGCTAACATCAGCCCTCCTGAGAGATGGTCTGGCTCTTGCTAACTTGTCAGGCGAGAGAATTCGGGGCATCTCAAAAGACAAATCATTGCAAAATATGGGAAACACTGAGATCAAAGTCTCCTGTCGGCTGGGGAAGTTTGGAAACTTTTACGGTCTTAGACATTTTGAGTTTTCCAAGGATAACCTGGGAGCAGGGCTGCAAGTCAGGAAGAGAGACGGGGATGGTGAAACTGCTTTAAAAGCATTTTTCAGATACTTTCTTCTTAGCCTGTTTCATTGTAGCTCAGGGGAGTGTGTACTCACAGAAGGAGAAAACGCATGCAAAATCGTTGGGAACACAGATTTTGCTGCTGACAGGCTGGGTGACTCTGGATGTGACATCTTGTGGTTCTGCTTGGATGAGCAGTCTCTCTCCTGATTGGCCAGGGCTCACCAATGTGTCTGCAGAGCTGGGAGATGGGTTGAGGCCAACAGGGCCCCAAATAGACTCCCTCCTCTGTCTCGCTGGCTGTTGTCTGGGACACCTTGGTCCTCTTCCACAGAGGGTCTCATCCCCCAGGAGGTTTAGACCCACCACCTTACGTCGTGGTCTCAAGGTTCCAAGAAGGTGAAGGCAGAAGCTTCAAGGTCTCTTAAGAACACACTTTGGAACCCCACATTATGTTGGTTAAACCAAGTCACGAAATCAAGCTCAGGTTCAAAGGGGTGGAGAAATAGACCTCAACTCCCAGGTGGCTCATTCGGTAAGGAATCCACCTGCAGTACAGGAGACCACCTGCAAGGCAGGATTCTGGGATTCGATCCCTGGGTCCAGATTCCCGGAGAAGGAAATGGCAACCCACTCCAGTATTCTTGCTGGGAAACCCCATGGACAGAGGAGCCTGGCAAGCTACAGTCCATGGGGTCGCAAGAGCCGGATACGACTTAGCAACTAAACCACCACCACCACCAGATGGGAGAAGCAGTCCCATTGTCGAGGGCTGTGCGAGCCGGAAAGGGGGAATCTGTGGCTATTAAACAATTAACCACAAGAGGGATGGGAAGCCAGAAGCAGGCAGAGTCTCGGGGAAAAGACTTCAGAGAAGAGACAGTGGCCTGTGATTCAGTTACGACACGTCTGGTGTCATTTTGTAACCAGGCCTCGTGGTTTGCCCTGGCTTGGGTGCACTGTGTTAGTCTGTTCGGGCGGCTCTAACAAAATACCAGGAAGCTGGCAGCTTGTAAACAACAGAAATGTATTTCTCACAGTCCTGGAGGCAGGCAGTTCCAAGATTACGGCGCCAGCAGATGCCATGTCTGGTGAGGACCGGCTTCCTGGTTCACAGCCGGTGCCCTTTTGATGTGACCTCACGTGGCAGAAGTGGCAGGTAGCTTTGTGGGGCCTTTTTTATGAGGACACTAATCCCAAGCCATTCTCAAAGGCCTACTAGCTAATACCATCACCGTCAGGGGACTAGGATGTCAACCTAAGAATTTTGGGGGGACAGAGGCACTCATTCCATAGCCATGCCTCTGTGCAGCCTCTACGCTCAGGCTGGGGTCCCAGCTGGGTGATATTTTGTGGGTTCTACTTTCTCTGTCTGGGCTGAGAACACTCCCCAATTTCTTGAGACGCTCTAGCTTTTTGGCACTCAAATTTCCTTTTCAATGAAAACTTCTTCCCTCGACAGCCTTCAGTCATTCAGTAAACACTTTCTGGGCTTCGAATAGAGTCTACCTGATGACAGCTCCCTCTGTTTTACCTCCAGGCCAGCCTTTCCCCTGCATTCTAGACCCAGCCCCCCGCTGTCTCCTCAACATCTGCTGTCGTATGTCTAGTGAGCATTTCAAACTGCGTGGCCTGAACAAACTCCTGGTCTCACCCAGGCCAACATCATCTCTCACACGGCTTATTATATGGAATCCTCAGCTAGTCCTCCCTCCAAGACCTAGTATCATTACAATTTCCTGAGTGGTCCTATTGAAACCTAAGACAGAACATCCTGTTTCTCTGCACAGAACCCTTCAATTGCTTCCCATCCTATGCAGAGTAAAGCCAAAGTCCTTACTTGAAAATAGGTGTGGATGTGGTTAGTCTTGTCCAACTCTTTGCGACCCCAAGGACTGTAGCCCGCCAGGCTCCTCTGTCCATGGGATTGGCAAGAATACTGGAGTGAGTTGCCATTTCCTTCTCCAGGGGATCATCTTGACCCAGGGATCAAAGCCGTATCTCCTGCATCGGCAGGTAGATTCTTTTGGCACTGAGGCACCAGGGCAGGAGTAAAGTCCTTCTATGGAGCACAAACCCTGAATGGTCTTTGCTTCCTGACTCCCATCACCTCTCTGATCCCATCTGATCCCACTCCCTTGGCTCTGGAGACCCTGAAGCTTCTCCTTGCAAACTGGGGCGGGGGCGGGGGGTCACTCTCATCTCAAGATCTTCGCCGTTGCTATTACCTGTGCCTGAATGCCCCTCTCCCTGTAAGATGACCCAATGTAAAAGTTATGCCCAGGGATGAAGGTATTCAAATTTGAAACTAAGATCATTGGTTTGTTGAAAGCAATCACAATGATGATTCCAAAATTCTCATATTTAATCTTGAATAAAATTAAACCTCCAATCAGAAGCCATTCACTTGTAATAGAAACTTTGAACTATGAATGCAAGTCCTTCAAAATACAAAGCCTTGAACCAGCCATGACTGTTGGTTATCTAAATAAAGGTGAAAACTGTTGTTGTAAGTCAGACCTTGAAGACTTCAAAAATGTAAATATAAGCAGGGTGGATGGGAAGAAATCTTTTCTATCAGATTTATGCATATTCTTGTCCTCATAAAATTCAATTCAACTAAATGTTTTTTTAATGTAACCTTGAGTGTGAATTGACAAACCAGCCTCTTAATGTTTAACTCAATGACAATGACTTCATTGATCTTAGTCTCTTAGGCCTAGGGGAAAATAAAAGGCCTACTTTTTTTTCCCCCCCAAATGTAAATTACAAAGCAAGTAAAAATAAATTATGGCTATAGCAGAAGAAATTAAAATGATCTTGACTTTTCCCACCATGTTCAGGAGCATCTGTAAAGGAAGAAGCAGAAAGAGGAGGGTGATTAGAGGGGGTCCTGACCAGATGGCCACTCCGCCTCTGTAACTGAATCCAAGATGTTGGGCAAGTTTTCCAGGACCCCAGTGGATATTGCAGTTGATGGACTTGGGTTCAAGTACCTGCTCCTCTGCTTTCCCGGCATGTGACCTTAGGCAGATCATTGCAATTCCTCTGACTTCTTCTCCTCAGCTGTAGAAATAATGTCCTTGTATCAAGGTAGCTGTGAGTTTGAAATGAGATAATGCCCATGAATTGTTTATTTAGCACACACTGAAGCACAGAATTAATTACAAGGATGTTTCTCCCACTTGAAGTCATCTTAATTCACCCTGGCCTGTCTTTGATCCTCGAAAACTTCCAAAGTCCAAAGGAGTAATAAGTCCCAGACTGGTTGGACCACAAAGCCAGTGGTGGAGTCAGAATTTGAACTCACATATGTCTAACTCCATCTAGTGCTCTTTCCAAGTCGATGTGCGTTTCTGAAACTTCAACCACTCTGTAGCCACCTTCATCTCACACTTTTCACCAGATATGCACACCACCTGCAACGTTACTTTCTTAAAGCATTTATTTAAATCAATTCATTTTATTACTGCAATAAATTTATTTAAATATGAAATGTTACGTCTCAGAATGGAAAACCAGCATCACTATAACACAGACAGTAACTCTAATACTTTATGTATATGTACTGACATATGCATATTTTTTAATGAAACCAAAACAATGTTGTTCCATCTCAGCTAGATGCTGTGATGCACTGAAGCTCTGAACCTGACGCTGTCTCAATTACGAAGGGAGATTAGGTGTTAGTGTTAAAAGTGGGGCTTCCCAGCTCCATAGGATTATACTTGAACACAACTGAACATGCATGTATGAGAGCATCTGTGTTAGGTGCATCCTCACCTTCAAGTGAGACTTTCTCCTGGATGGAATCAGAAGAGTTGAAAGATAATTGGACAGGGATTATCAACACTTTCACTATGTGGTAAAGTGTTACTTAACACACTCACATGCAGTTTGCAACCAAAACATCATTTCCCACACCACCACGGGGAAAGGCCCCACACTTTGCTAAACACTGCCTTACACTGAGGCATCTCTACAGGAGGTCTTATTGTAGACTAGTTTTCAAAATTTTATAATCACCCACTGATGATTGATGATTACAATCACCCACATACCCACATTCATCACCATGTCTGTATTCCTGTTCATATCTCGATCTGTATAGATATATTGATATCTGAATGCAGTCTTGGCTATATCTAGAACAATGCATAACAAAGTATCTAGAATATACACACATGTATCCTACTCTCGGTTGATTTTATGGTTCTCATTCATTTCAGATACACAGCCTCATGGGAAGCAATGAAAACTGCCACTTTTATCCATTTTTACACACTAATATTTCCTTCCTGTCCCTTTTTTTCCCCTTTCTTATCCTATTTGATTTTTTAAAATGCTAACCAGAACCCGTAATATAAATACTGAAGTTACACCAAAAAGGCAATGATAGATAAAAGATAAGAAGGCTTCTGGAGGGAGAGGGAGATCTCAGTGCCTCTAAGTGTTCTAATGCTTAAACTGTGCTTCAGGGGCCCTGGGCCCCTCCAGAGCCTTCAGCGAATCTACAAGATCAAAACTTATTTTTGCTTTGATATAATGATAATAAGATGCTATTTGCCTTTTTCCCTCTCATTCTCTCACAAGTGTCGAGTGGAGTTTTCCAGAGATCACATGATATATGATGATGTCATCTCCTGATATTAACATGGACTGGGCTTGTTATTGTTCTTTGCACATACATCAATACTTATTTTAAACATTTCCCAGTTTGGATTTCTAATACGGTAAAAATCAATAGACGAAACAGAAGTGTTCTTTGGAGTCCTCTATCATTCCTAAGAGTCTACAGGGTTCATGATGCCAGCAGCCTTGAGAACTTCTTGCTTTAAAATGATTTGCTGGGTTAATGAATGAAGAAGTGGTACAGCGGGCTGACGGAAAGAAATAAAAGTTTGTGTTGGGGGCTTCCCTGGTGGCCCAGTGGTTAAGAAGCAGCCTTGCAGTTCGAGGGACACCAGCTTGATCCCTCGTCCGGGAAGATCCCACATGCTGCGCAGCAACAAAGCTCGTGTGCCCCAACTCCTGAGCCCGCGAGCTGCAGCTGCTGAGGCTGGCGCACCCACAGCCTGTGCCCTGCAACAAGGGAAACCACCGCAATGAGAAGCCTGCGCATGAAAACGAAAAGTAGCTCCCATTCTCTGCAACTAGAGAAAGCCCACACGCAACTAGAGAAGACCCAGCATAGCCAAATAAATAAATCTTTAAAAAAAATTTTTAAGTTTGTGTTGAACTGTGGTATTCAGGGCAGTCTCCATGGGATGGATGTAGCACTTTACCTGGGTATTGAAAGCTGAAATTGATTTGTTTAGTCACGGGCAGGTTGGGCTTCCCAGGCAGCTGGCTCCATGTGTGGGAAGGCAAGATGGTGGGAGAGAGAACAGGATGGATAGGGGCGGTGAGGAGACCAGCCTTGTTGATTGGTAGGTGCAGTTCAGAGTCGAGATCCCGGGATCAGTGTTGAAGACCCTTCCACCCTCTGGTGGTCTCTGACGTCGACTCAGAGGCCCCCGTGGCCAGAGAAACCAAACTGTCTGGCTTGCACTCTATGAGGGTTCCCTCCCACTATTCCTGGGAGCTGAGACCTCACCCAGGGGTCCCCTGCACCACAGGGGGTGGGAGTCTCCAGTCAACCACAGAGCAGGGGAAAACCTAAACTGTTTCTTTTCTTTGGAAGGCCTCTAGGAATCAGAAGAGAGGCTGTCTCCTAGAATTTGCCAAGAGTTAAGTCATTCTTTGCTGATACAAACAATTTCTCGGATTACTCTTTGGGGTCCAGGAACATTCATGAACTGCCCTGGATTTGAACTCTTCAACTCTGAACTTGAGTTCTCTGGGTTGTCTGCCTGGGGCTAAGGGCACAGTTTTCTGGCTCTGCCAAGGTTTTCAGAGACATGGTTGAGCCACCTCTGGGGTGAGACCTGTGGGAATTTCTCCTCCAGAGCTGTTGTGAGGAATAGACTGACTTCAGTCTTTCTCCAGAGTTAGATCAATGGATGCCAGGCCTCCAGAAGCATGTAGCTGGGTGTGTCACAGGTAAAGTAATGCATGGACATGGAGGCGGCACAAGAGAGTGTGTAAAGTCAGAAAAGCATCATTTATGGAGCTTGGAATTTATTGTGCCATGCCCTGTCCTAAGCACCTGGCAAATTTGCTCTCATTTAATTCTCACTACCGCCTAGCTCCCCTGGGGGCTCAGATGGTAAGGAATGCACCTGCAATGTGGGAGACATTTGCCACCACGGGGTCACAAAGAGCCTGGCAGGCTACAGTCCATGGACATGACTGGGCGACTAGGCAGAGCACACCACCTAGCAAGGAACAGCGTAGCGGGGAGGAGGAATAGCTCCGGAGCCACCTTCCACACCCGAACCAATCACTGTGCCGGGAAGAACAAGGCTGTGATAGGACGAGCCTGGGTCACGTGCTCACCCAGCGCTAGGGATTGTGCTGTGCTGGACTTAGTCGCTCAGTCGTGTCCGACTCTTTGCGATCCCATGCACAGTAGCCCGCCAGGCTCCTCTGTCCACGGGGATTCTCCAAGCAAGAATATTGGAGGGCTGCCATTCCCTTCTCCAGGGAATCTTCCCAACCCAGGGGTCGAACCCAGGTCTCCTGCATTGCAGGCGGATTTTTTACCATCTGAGCCACCATGGAAGGCCAACACTAGGGATTGGACCTACATAAATCACGTAGACAGAGAGTCAGAGTGGGAAGTGAAAGTCACTCAGTCGTGTCCAACTTTTTGCGCCCCCATGGAATTCTCCAGGCCACTGGAGTGGGTTGTCATCCCTTCTCCAGGGGATCTTCCCAACCCAGGAATCAAACCCTGGTCTCCTGCACTGTGGGCAGATTACCAGCTGAGCCCCCAGGGAAGCCCAAGAATACTGGAGTGGGTAGCCTATCCCTTCTCCAGCAGATCTTCCCCACCCAGGAATCAAACTGGGGTCTCCTGCATTGCAAGTGGATTCTTTACCAATTGAACTGTGAGGGAAGCCCAAGGGTGAGAAAGTTTTTCTCAAAGGAAAGTCAGGCTGAAAGAGCTGGAGGAAAGGGGATTCATGCTATATGAAGGCAACATTACCTGATGTTTGCCAGGGGGACTGGAGTGGATCAATGGCTTTCTAGTCTGGGTTTAGGGGAGACTTAAAGGGAATTCCCAAATAATCCAAACACTTTATTTATGTTAAAACCATACATTCACATAGTTCAAAATTCAAACAGTAGATTCTTTTCATTCTATACTTTTTCATTCCTGTCCTTCAACTAATCATTCCCATTTCCCAGAGGCAACTAAGAATTGAAGGTTTCTTATTAGTTGTGTTAGTGTCCTGTTGCCTCTGTAACAAATTGTCACACACTTAGTGACTGAAAACAACATGGATTTATTATCATTTTAGTTCTGTAGGTTGGAAGTCTGACACAGGTCTTATTGGCTGAAATGGAACTGTCGAATTCTAATGTAAAACAAACAAAAAAGCAGTGTTGCACATTCAAATGTGACATATACCTAATTTTTAACCTACTGAAAATGTACCACCAATTAATTGTCCTGAATCATTACCATCATCTATTCTCTTTGGGAGATAGAATGCATGACACGTAATGAAAGTAAGTATTGCTTTGTGAAACTTCTGTTTCAGTCTTTCTTGTGGGTGAGTGCATATGTGTGAACTGGGTCATGATATAAAAAGTATTTTTTACTGTGAGTCACAGTAAAAAATGTAGGGAAGTTATTATTATATAGTTTAGTGGTTATGTGAGGTTTTTCTGGGGTCAGACTGTCTGGCTCCATCATTTACCAGCTGTGTGACCGTGAATAACTGATTTAATCTATCTGGGCCTCAGTTTCCTTGTCTCTGAAATGGGGGCAATGATTGTACCTCCACCTTATAGGATTTGTGGGAGAGGATTAGATGAACTGAAGTGTGCTAAGTGCTTGGCATGTGATAAACACTTGTTATTATCATCCTTTTTCATTTTTTCGTCCATGCCATGTGGCTTGTGGGATCTTAGTTCCCCAACTAGGGACTGAACCCTGGCCTTTGACAGTGAAAGTGAAGAGTCCTAACCACTTGATCACCAGGGAATTCCTCTTATCCTTGTTTGTATTATGTTTATCATTCCTTTAAAGGCAGATGGGGGTGAGATTTTCAGGAGAGTAAGAGCAGAGGTTAGAGAGAGATTTTTATACAAATAGGAAACATAACCTCAGCTTTAGGAGGGCAGGCAGCCCAGGGTGGGATGGGTGTGGAAGGTGTCCTCATGTTAATCCAGGCCAGGTGAGAGGTCACCCTCCTCTGGTGCTCAGTATCTCAGCTCCAGGTAAAGGTTTGGGAGGGTGTCTGAAGCTTCCCTGGCGTCTCAGACAGTAAGAAATCTGCCTGCAATGCAGGAGACATGGGTTCGATCCCTGGGTCGGGAAGATTCCCTGGAGAAGGGAATGGCTACTTACTCCAGTAATTCTTGCGCATAGAATCCCATGGACAGAGGAGCCTTGTGGGCTACAGTCCATGGGGTCACAAAGAGTCAGACATGACTGAGCGACTAACACTTTGATGACATATAAGTAGGTTTGTGATCTGAGGGGATCTGATCACAAATTCTGAGCACAAATTGGTTGATCTCATTCATTCATCCAGTCAGTGAGTATTTATGGATTTCCTAGTGGGGCTTCCCTGGCGGCTCAGTGGTAAAGAATCAGCCTGCCATGCAGGAAACACGGGAGACATGTCTTCGATCCGTGGGTCAGGGAGCCCCCCCTGGAGGAGGAAATGGCAACCCACTCCAGTATTCTTGCTGGTCCAATTCCACGGACAGAGGAGCCTGATGTGCTATAGTCCAGGGAGTCACGAAGAGTTGTACATGACTGAGTGGCTGAGTGCACACACAGGGTGGGCCAGGTCCCATTCCAGGGGCGGGGACACAGGCGAGAACCATCAGGACGGTGTCCTTGCTCCCACGCGGCCCTAGACAGGTGCGTGATTAACAGGTGTGTTGGAATGTGTTAAGGAAACATACAGAGCATTAGGGGCAGGTAAAATGGGGACTCTGATGTATGAGGGGCACGGGGAATTCCCCATAGAGGTGTATGTGGTCAGCTATCTGCGCAATGAGTAGGGAACCTGCACACTCCTGTTAGGAATGGGCTTACACTGTCGGCTCCCGCTAACTGTTGGTTCTGGACTCTAGACTGGACTAGGAGAACACAGAAATGGAAAAGGTTTCTGGTCTCTAGTAGCTGCAGTCTTTGGGGAGAGACAGACAGGAGGAGAGGCAATTACCGTGTCCTGGGATTAGGGACACAATGGTAGAGGGACTGGAGGCTGTGCAAGCAGACAGAGGGAGCCCTTTGGGTCAAGAAAAATCAACTGCAATTTAATTCATAGGGCATCCCGCAGAGCTACTCGGGTCTCTGAGCTGCAAGGGACAGAAACTTGATCATACTGACGTTTATCAGTTCATACGATGGATGACTACAGGGAGCGAGGCTGGGACATGGGAACGTGAGGAACCCGAGGCTCACAAACGTGAAATGATTTGTCAAGGTCCCCCACCTGCAAGTGGCAGAATGCATTTTGGCACCCAAAGCCCTTCCCATCGCTCCACACGCCGTTACCATCAGAACACAAAGCCAAACAAAGTTCTTTAGCGCAAGAGAGGGGCAAGAGGAAGAGGAGAACTGGATAGATCTTTTGTGAGCCTTCTGGAAGAAAAATAAAGAAAATAATATGCATCAAGTATAAGGGAGAAATATAATTACAGATGAAGAAGAAAGTAAAATTATTTTAAGAAAACGGCTTGGAAACACCATGGGCAAAAATATGGAAAATCTAGAGGAAATAGTCATTTTTTAAATCAAAATATAAATGACCAAAATTGACTCAAGAAGAGGTCAGAAATGTTAAAAGGCAAACCATAGGAAAAAATAAAGTTGTTAAAAATTTACCAAAATGTTATTCAAAGCGTTTCAGTAGAAATTGATGCAAAGGTCCTAAATAATTTATCAAAGCAAAGAACAACTTAATGCCAAGATTTGTCATTCCTGGTACAATTAGGAAAACCCTAGATCGTATTCACTTGTGAATAGAGATACTAAAAATCTGAATACAGTGTCAGTAAATAGAATTCAGTGGGATATTAAAAAGAATAATATATCATGGGAAAATAACATCCTTTTCAGCAGCAGGAATAGCTCATTAGAAGAGCTGACAATATAATTTATTACATCATTACATTAGCAAATTAAGCGAGGAAAACCATTTTTATATTTAAAAAAATGCTGGATTGGCATTTGATAAAATTCCACAGCTGTTCCTAGGAAAACCTCTAAGTAAAACCAAGGATAAAAAGAAGCTACATAAATAGAATAAAAATAATTATGACAACCTAACAGTGGATTTATTAAGATACCATGAGACATGAATCAGGCCCAGTAACATGAGACATGTGGCAGGAAGGTCACTGTCTCTACTGTTATTTAAGAGTTTTAGCTAGTTATATAATTAGCTAATGTAATTGTATAAAAATGGAATAAGTAGTGTAAATATACAAAATAAGGAGGCAAAATTGTCTCTTTGAGGGGGCAAATCATATCATTGTAAGTGTAGAAAATTCAAAAGAGGTTATTTTAAAAAATAGTGTTCACTTGAGTATTTGGTATTTATAAATGGTAATTTATAACTTGCTCTGATATGTTTTAAAGATGAGTAAATCCATAGCTTTTCTTTTTATTAAGTATGATTTAGTGAACAAGGAAGGTAAAAAATGATTTCACTCATATCAGTGATCAAAACTATAAACTATGATGAAATGTAGCAATAAAAATATAATACAAGACCCATATAGAAAGGACTTTAAGATTTAATTAAAGAATAAGAAACAAAATCCTAAATAAATGGCATCCAAAAAAAGACATTCCATGTCCCTGCATGAGAAGATTTAATTTCACAAAGCTTCAATCCTTCCCAAATTAATCATTAAGTTGTATAAAATTCCAATCCTTATCTCAACAAGGTCTTTAGGGACATGGATAAGAATCTCCAAGATGTTTTTGAAAATGAGGATCAGGGTGGGGGTGGATTAGACAAGCTGTCCTACCAGATTGTCTTGGGAGGATATTTCCATCTGGATATTTCCATTTCCACCCTTCTCTACTTTGCTCCATGCCCCTGGAAGTTGATCTCTCGGACTGTGTCTGCAGCGCCTGTGTCCCCTGACATCTGCTGGGGTTTCTGGAGTGGGAGGCTCTACAAAAGTAGAGAGGTATCAAAGGATGGAAGGTGGAGGTCAGCATACTTCCCCCCTCCTTCCGTGCTGGGCTGTGGTGGCTGGGCTGTGTCCTAGTGGAGACCAAATTTCCTCAAGACAGGCTACTCCAGACAAGTCTACTCTCCCGGTTCCAGGCAACACTTCTCTCGGTGGTGTGCTAAGCATTGAACAATCGACTCTGGGGATGAGGCGCTCTGATTTATAGCATTTGCCAATTTCCTTGGTGTGAAATATTCCCACCGTGGCTGATTTCAAGTTACCCACGTGAAGTCATGCGTAGCCCAAAAGAGATGCTGACAACTGGTTCTTGCTAGCCAGTGAAAGCTAGTTCCAGCATTCCTCTGCCTCCCTTAAGGTCTCGAGTCCGTGGCAGCTCCCTGACACTAGCCCTGTACTGCTTTATCGCCTGTTGGCTTCCACAGACCCTGTCCCTCCCTTGGCAAGTCATGTATTAGACCCTCCTGAGTCCTCTTGCTTGAGTGGGACGTTTATTTCCTCTTGAGACCCTGGCTGGTATATTATGAGAAAGCTAGTGAAAGAAAAACGTAAGAATAAACAAAAAGATTTGTACAAAATTGTAGAAATTCCAGAAAAGAATCTAAGTATATATGGAAAAAAAATACGTTGGTGGCATTTCAATTCAGTAGAAATAGGATGTTTTATTTTATGATAGTATTGCTGTAAGGTTTCAGCAGTACTAATTTAAAATGCGATCTTTTTATAAGGAGGTAGGTTAGACTCTGCCTCATACTATACACAAATCAATCTAAGAGGATCAAGTATCTAAATGTAAGAAAATAACATAACATTTGGATAATACTTGAGAGAATGTTTATATACACTCAGGAGAGCGTGAGGAGACATTTACAACAAAACTGACGGGCAAAGATAAAACGTTCTTAACCTACAAAGAGATCCTAGAAATTGACAAGAAAAAGGTAAAACATTTCAATAGCAAAATGGACAAAGAGTATTTACAGAATGACAAATATACATGAAAATATACAGTATTAAATCTAAATGAACTTTCACTATTATAAACAACACTGCAACAGATTACTCTTTTATATAAATATCTGCATATTTTATTCATCCACTCAAGTCACCATTCATGTTTTTTGTACCTTCTATACATTAGGCTTGGTTTAGGTACTAAGGAAATAGCCTTCATGGACTTGACACTCAGGTTGTGGGGCAACTTGAATGAAACTTGAATACGTAATTAAATACATGTGAAATACAGGTTTTATAAAATAATTTGTTGATATATAGTTGATTTACAATGTTTCATGTGTACACCAAAGTGATTCTGATATATATATATGTACATCTACACATATAGTTGTATATATACATGTATATATCAGATGTATATATAAATACTAGGAAATAATGAGTAGTCAGTCATATCTGACTCTTTGTGACCCCATGGACTGTAGCCTGCCAGGCTCCTCTGTCCATGGGATTTTCCAGGCAAGAATATTGGAGTGGGCTGCCAGTCCCTTCTCCAGGGGATCATCCTGACCCAGGGATCGAATTCATGATTCTTGCATCTCTTGTATTGGCAGGTGGATTCTTTACCACTAGTGTCACCTGGGAAGCCCCTGTATATATATATTTTATATATATATAAAATCTGAAAAGAATATATATATATTCTTTTCAGATTATTTTTCAGGTTTTTACAGCACATAAGTTGTTTATATTTTTTTTTTTCTCCTTACCTAGACTTTTGACTGTGGGCATTTCTTCATGCTATGCTTTTCTGATTATTTCCTTAGGATAAACTCCTGAGGATGAAATTGCTGATCAATGGATATGTCCATTTAACATTTTGATAATAAGCATTATACCACTTTTGGCTTCCCTGGCGGATCAGATGGTAAAGAATCTGCCTACAGTGCGGGAGTTCAGTTCAGTTCAGTTGCTGAGTTCTGTCCGACTCTTTGCTACCCCATGCACCACAGCACGCCAGCCCTCCCTGTCCATCACCAACTCCCAGAGTTTACCCAAACTCATGTCCCCTGAGTCGGTGATGCCATCCAACCATCTCATTCTCTGTCATCCCCTTCTCCTCTTGCCCTCAATCTTTCCCAGCATCAAGATCTTTTCCAATGAGTCAATTCTTCACATCAGGTGGCCAAAGTATTAAGAGTTTCAGTTTCAGCATCAGTCATTCCAATGAATATTCAGGACAGATTTCCTTTAGGACGGACTGGTTGGATCTCCTTGCAGTCCAAGGTCCAACATCACAGTTCAAAAGCATTAATTCTTTGGTGCTCAGCTTTGTTTATAGTCCAACTCTCACATCCATACATGACTACTGGAAAAACCACAGCCTTGATTAGATGGACCTTTGTTGACAAAGTAATGTCTCTGCTTTTTAATATGCTGTCTAGATTGGTCATAAATTTCCTTCCAAGGAGTAAGCATATTTTAATTTCAATGAGGGAGACCTGGGTTCAATCCCTGGGTCAAGAAAATCCCCTGGAGGAGGGTATAACAACCCACTCCAATATTCTTGCCTGGAGAATCTGCATGGACAGAGGAGCCTGGTGAGCTACCGTGCATAAGGTCTCAAAGAATCAGACACGACTGAGCGACTGAGCACACACATACCACTACACAATCCCACTCAGCTGTATAAGGAATCCCCATTTCTCTGTCTTTCTTTGCCAGGCTGATAACTTATTTTTTTAAAAAAAGGAAAACCAGTCTCATGGTGGTTTTAATTCTCTTTCTGATTGTTAGTAGAAGTCAATAACCCCTTCATTTTTCTAAAAAGAGAAATAAAGAAGAATTTAGGAATTCATTTATTTTTCCAGGAAACAAATATCCAGAGTGTTCTTTGCATTGGAAACCATGATCCTGTGGATGAGGTCGGGAAATTGCAGAGCTAGGAGAGAAACTGGAGACCTGGTAGAATCCTTGGTTTGTGGACAAAGAAACTGAAGCACAAGAGTTGAGTGATTTTCCCAAGTCACACGGTGAATTTGTTGAAGATTTGGGTCTAGAACTCGTGTCTCAGCGCTCTTTTTATGACAAAACGCTGCCTCCATAAACAAAACAAAGATCCCTGCAGACTATTTAAGTGGAAAGTATGATTTGAAGAGAGGGGCTTGGCAGGAAGGCTGGAGTGCGGGAACGTGGTTTAATCAAACCTCGGTAGCTGCAGAGACTAAACTTGGGGTGCAAGCTGCAAATGTGACATCCTGTAGTTTGTCCCGAGAGTTTGGAAAGAGAAGTAAACGTCAGGAAATTAGCTCTGTTGGCCGTCTTTGTCATTCTGAACCCCCGTGCCCCGACTCTTTCCCCCTCCCCAAACCCATTTCAGAAATCCGGTCCCATTTTTCTTGCCTCTGACCCTGGTGGCTGAAATTTCTCTCAGTACCATAAAACCCTGGGTTGTAAAATTCATATTGTAACTTTAAGAGCCACATCTGTTTTAATCATTTTTTTTTTCCTGTTTTAAGAACACAACGGGATTTTAATGGCAGCAATAAAATGGAAAAGTTGAAGGAAATTATCACAGATTTGTAAAGCTATAAGGCAGGTTCCTGGGCTCATGTGAGCAGTCAAATTACAAAGAAACAACCCAATTGCTTTTATTGCAGACAGATCTCTGGTTTAAGCATTTCTCAGTTTAATCTATTGATGAGGATTAGCATTTTATTCACTTCGGCACTCATAAGAGCTTTGGTACATATTACCCTGATGGGCCTGAATGCTGAGGATCACGAATCAGAGATGCAAAGAGAGCCAGAGAAATGGACTGAGGGGGAAAATATTGGGTCTGGTAAATCAAACAGACCTGGTTTGAATCATGAATCTGCCATGTTTAACTGGGTATGTGGTTTTAGGCAAAGTCCTACGTTCCCTAAAGCTTGCCTTTCTCATCCACCTATGGGGCTACATGAGAATGTTTTGCAGTGAAATTGTACACGGAAATCACTCAGCATGATGCTAGGCAAACAGCAGGGCCACCACCCGGTTCTCCCTCTAAGTCAGTGACTTGGAGTAGCCACCGAGGTGTCTCATCTTCGTCCTCTTGCACTGCCCTCCTTTCCCCAGAGAATGCTCACTGCGAACACCTGCCAACCTCCAGCCTGAGGCTCTTTCTCTGGCCCCAGAAGCCTCCAACCTGAGGCTCTTTCTCTGGCCCCAGAAGAATGCATGGCCTGCGTTCAGGGCAAGCCAGAGGGCGGAGGAGTTAATGCTCGAAGAAGCAGCTCTCGCCCAATGACAGATGGGGACTGGAGGGTGAATACCTGTGCTCCCTCTCCCGGGCTGGAGGCACCTGTTCAGTGCTGCCCTCCATCCCCCACATCCAGACAGCTCCAGTGGGCTGAAACTCTGGCTGCCTGCAGTGATCACCTCCTTGCTTACACACTCTATATTGGCTTCCTTCTCTTCTCTGTCTTCTGTCTTAGTCTGAAAGTTCCACAGACTGGGTGGTTTAAAGACAATAGAAATTGATTTCTGGACTTTTCCGGTGGCGCAGTGGTGAAGAATCAATCTGCAAATGCAGGGGACATGGGTTTGATCCCTGGTCCGGGAAGATTCTGTATGCTGCAGAGCAACTAAACCCATGTCCCACAGATTCTGAGCTTGCACTCTAGAGGTCGTGAACTACAACAAGAGAAGTTACTTCAACGAGAAGCCTGTGCACGGCCATGAGGAATAGCTCCCCTCCCCCCCACTTGCTGCAACCAGAGAAGGCCACCGTGCAGCAACAAAGACCCAGTGCAAGCAAAAAAAGAAGGAAAAACAATTTTTTTAATTGATTTCTCACAGTCCTGGAGGCTGGAAGCCTGGGATCAGGGGATCAGCCTGCTCAGGTTCTGGTAAGAACTCTCTTCTGAGTGGCATGCTGCCAACTTCTTGTTGGATCCTCCCGTGTCAGAGACAGCAAGCAGGAGAGCTCTCTGGGTCCCCTTTTATGTATTTATTTTTTTGGTCACTAATTTTAATTTTTCTCTTTTTTTAAATTATGAAAGTATGATAACACATTTGCAGGAGACTTAAAAAATACAGAACAAAGTTACATACAGCTCCACTATAGACTTCAATTATTTTTTAGTAGATAAGATTTTTAGTTGGGGTTTCAATATCCAACTCTCGCAAATTAATAGGATGTATATACAGAGAAGTAGAAGGATATAGGAGACCAGAAGAGCACTATGAACCAATTCAACATAATTAAGATTTATACCATGTTCACACAACAGTAGCATGCAAATTCTATTCAAGTTCTCTGGGTCCCCCTTTTTAAGGGAGTGGCCGCTGCGCTGGCGCAGGAGGGCCGAGAGGAGCTACTCCACGTTCAAGGTCAGGAGGGGCGGCCGTGAGAAGATACCCCTCGTCCAAGGTAAGGAGCAGCGGCTGAGCTTTGCTGGAGCAGCCGTGAAGTGATACCCAACGTCCAAGGTAAGAGAAACCCAAGTAAGACGGTAGGTGTTGTGAGAGGGCATCAGAGGGCAGACACGCTGAAACCACAGTCACAGAAAACTAGCCAATCTGATCACACGGACCACAGTCTTGTCTAACTCAGTGAAACTAAGCCATGCCGTGTGGGGCCACCCAAGACGGTTGGGTCATGGTGGAGAGGGCTGACAGAATGTGGTCCACTGGAGAAGGGACTGGCAAACCACTTCAGTATTCTTGCCTTGAGAACCCCATGAACAGTATGAGAAGCCAAAATGATAGGACACTGAAAGAGGAACTCCCCAGGTCGGTAGGTGCCCAATATGCTACTGGAGATCAGTTGAGAAATACCTCCAGAAAGAATGAAGGGATGGAGCCAAAGCAAAAACAATACCCAGTTGTGGATGTGACTAGTGATAGAAGCAAGGTCCGATGCTGTAAAGAGCAATATTGCATAGGAACCTGGAATGTTAGGTCCATGAATCAAGGCAAATTGGAAGTGGTCAAACAGGAGATGGCAAGAGTGAATGTCGACATTCTAGGAATCAGCGAACTAAAATGGACTGGAATGGGTGAATTTAACTCAGATGACCATTATATCTACTACTGTGGGCAGGAATCCCTTAAAAGAAATGGAGTAGCCATCATAGTCAACAAAAGAGTCTGAAATGCAGTACTTGGATGCAATCTCAAAAACGACAGAATGATCTCTGTTCGTTTCCAAGGCAAACCATTCAATATCACGGTAATCCAAGCCTGTGCCCCAACCAGTAACGCTGAAGAAGCTGAAGTTAAACGGTTCTATGAAGACCTACAAAACCTTTTAGAACTAACACCCAAAAAAGATGTCCTTTTCATTATAGGGGACTGGAATGCAAAAGCAGGAAGTCAAGTAACACCTGGAGTAACAGGCAAATTTGGCCTTGGAGTATGGAATGAAGCAGGGCAAAGGCTAACAGAGTTATGCCAAGAGAACGCACTGGTCATAGCAAACACCGTCTTCAAACAGCACAAGAGAAGACTCTACACATGGACATCACCAGATGATCAACACCAAAATCAGATTGATTATATTCTTTGCAGCCAAAGATGGAGAAGCTCTATACAGTCAGCAAAAACAAGACCGGGAGCTGACTGTGGCTCAGATCACGAACTCCTTATTGCCAAATTCAGATTTAAACTGAAGAAAGTAGGGAAAACCACTAGACCATCAGGTATGACCTAAATAAAATTCCTTATGACCATACAGTGGAAGTGAGAAATAGATTTTAAGGGACTAGATCTGATAGACAGCCTGATGAACTATGGACGGAGGTTCGTGACATTGTACAGGAGACAGGGATCAAGACCATCCCCATGGAAAAGAAATGCAGGAAGGCAAAATAGTTGTCTGAGGAGGCCTTACAAATAGCTGTGAAATGAAGAGAAGCGAAAAGCAAAGGAGAAAAGGAAAGATATTCCCATTTGAATGCAGAGTTCCAAAGAATAGCCAGGAGAGATAAGAAAGCCTTCCTCAGTGATCAATGCAAAGAAATAGAGGAAAACAACAGAATGGGAAAGACTAGAGATCTCTTCAAGAAAATCAGAGATACCAAGGGAACATTTCATGCAAAGATGGGCTCAATATAAGGACAGAAATGGTATGGACTTAACAGAAGCAGAAGATTTTAAGAAGAGGTGGCAAGAATACCCAGAAGAACTTTACAAAAAAGATCTTCACGACCCAGATAATCACAATGGTGTGATCCCTCACCTACAGCCAGACATCATGGAATGTGAAGTGAAGTGGGCCTTAGAAAGCATCACTACAAACAAAGCTAGTGGATATGATGGAATTCCAGTTGAGCTATTTCAAATCCTGAAAGATGATGCTGTGAAAGTGCTGTACTCAATATGCCAGCAAATTTGGAAAACTCAGCAGTGGCCACAGGACTGGAAAAGGTCAGTTTTCATTCCAATCCCAAAGAAAGGCAATCCCAAAGAATGCTCAAACTACCGCACAATTGCACTCATCTCACATGCTAGTAAGGTAATGCTCAAATTCTCCAAGCCAGGCTTCAGCGATACGTGAACTGAGAACTTCCAGATGTTCAAGCTGGTTTTAGAAAAGGCAGAGGAACCAGAGATCAATTTGCCAATATCTGCTGGATTATCGAAAAAGCAAGAGAGTTCCAGAAAAACATCTATTTCTGCTTTATTGACTATGCCAAAGCCTTTGACTGTGTGGATCACAATAAACTGTGGAAAATTCTTCAAGAGATGGGAATACCAGACCACCTGACCTGCCTCTTGAGAAACCTGTATGCAGGTCAGGAAGCAACAGTTAGAACTGGACATGGAACAACAGACTGGTTCCAAATAGGAAAAGGAGTACATCAAGGCTGTATATTGTCACCCTGCTTATTTAACTTATATGCAGAGTACATCATGAGAAACGCTGGGCTGGAGGAAGCACAAGCTGGAATCAAGATTGCCGGGAGAAATATCAATAACCTCAGATATGCAGATGACACCACCCTTATGGCAGAAAGTGAAGAGGAACTAAAAAGCCTCTTGATGAAAGTGAAAGAGGAGAGTGAAAAAGTTGGCTTAAAGCTTAACATTCAGAAAACTAAGATCATGGCATCTGGTCCCATCACCTCATGGGAAATAGATGGGGAGACAGCGGAAACAGTGTCAGACTTTATTTTTTTGGTCTCCAAAATCACTGCAGATGGTGACTGCAGCCAAGAAATTAAAAGACGCTTACCCCTTGGAAGGAAATTTATGACCAATCTAGATAGCATATTAAAAAGCAGAGACATTACTTTGCCAACAAAGGTCCGTCTGGTCAAGGCTATGGTTTTTCCAGTGGTCATGTATGGATGTGAGAGTTGGACTGTGAAGAAAGCTGAGTGCCGAAAAATTGATGCTTTTGAACTGTGGTATTGGAGAAGACTCTTAAGAGTCCCTGGGACGGCAAGGAGATCCAACCAGTCCATCCTAAAGGAGATAAGTCCTGGGTGTTCATTGGAAGGACTGATGCTGAAGCTGAAACTCCAATACTTTGGCCACCTCATGCGAAGAGTTGACTCATTTGAAAAGACCCTGATGCTGGGAGGGATTGGGGGCAGGAGGAGAAGGGGACGACAGAGGATGAGATGGCTGGATGGCATCACTGACTCGATGGGCATAAGTCTGAGTAAACTCTGGGAGTTTGTGATGGACAGGGAGGCCTGGCGTGCTGCGGTTCATGGGGTCGCAAAGAGTCGGACACGACTGAGCGACTGAACTGAACTGAACTGAATCCCATTCATGAGGGCTCCAGCCTCATGATCTAATCACCTCCCAAATGTTCCACCTCCAAATATCATCACATTGGGTGTTAGATTTCAGCATATTAATTTGGGTGGGGGTTGCAAACATTCAGTCCATAACATTGTATGGAAAGAAGGGAGGAGAAGAAGTAGGGGAAAGACAAGGAAATGGGTCCCTGGAGGCTCTAATAACTTCTAACTGCTGGTATGGACATTTGTGCCTGGGAGCTTCTTTCCCTGAAACCAGAAAGCTTTGCTGCCAACGGGAAGAAGTGCCCAGGATCTAACACTGCAACAGCTCTCAAGCAGTGACTTAGGAATTAGTGTAGAAACACTCTAGCTCCCTCACCTTGGGCAGAATAACTGCAGGGCATGTAATCTGCACCATTTCCCAGGGTTTGTTTGAGGAATGAAACTGTGGTCACCCATGCAGCCGCTGATTTGACAAGGGATGCAGTATTGGCTGCTCGTGCCCCTGTCTCCTTCCCTGCTTCCCTTTGACTCACGCTTCTCAAATAAACTACATGCCTGTGACACTTCTGGGGAAACTCGGATGTCAGGTGTCTCTGATATCTGAGTGATGAGAAGCCAGTTTTGAAAAAGTTTGGCAAAGAGTGGAATAAAAGTGGTGACTGAATCTCTCTCTTTCCTTCCTCTTTCTCTCCCTCCCTCCCTCCTCTTATCCCTTCCTTCTTTTCTCTCTCTCTTTTTTTCTTCTTTTGAGTGCTGCCGTTTTTCTGAGATGTGGAAAACTAAGGGAGAAAAAGGAGGAATAGAAGATCACAGTGTAGCAGACTCTGGGGCCAGACCCGTGGATTCATTTTGCAGCTTTGCCACTTACCATCTTCAGAAACTCAGGCAAGTGACTAAGCCCCACTATGCCTCAGTTTCTTCATCTGTAAAATGGAACTAGATAGTGCAGAAAAGTATTTGATTCTGATGAGGACTAAATGAGTTAATGTGTATAAAGCACTTGGAACAGTCCTGGTTGTGGTAAATACTCTGTCATCATCATCACCATCATCATTATTACTATTATAGCTACTACTGTTAGTAATAGCTGCTTCGGACATAAGATTGAGACGGCCGCTGACATCCAATGACATCTGGCCCAAGTGCTCCCAACTCTCCCAGGACAAAGTGGTGAGATAATAACAGGTATGAAAATGTCTTAGAAACTCTTTGTTTACCCCTGCTGTCTGCCCCTCTGTGTTCCAGAGACCGTGACTAACTCCCCCTGGTCCTAGGGCTTGACTCAGGGCCGCTCAGAGCAGAGAGGCCCAGGGTGTCCGTAGAGGGAGTAAAGAAGGGAAGCCCCTCTTGCTGGCCACAGGTGAGGGAACATTCATGAGATTATTTCAGCGAGGGTCCCAGATCGAGTCAATTCTGGAGCTGCATTCATTGCCCTCAGGCAGCTGCAGGGTTTTTAGAGTTTGTTTGCCCCAGAGTTGAAACGTCTCCCTGAGAGCGAGGTGCTGCGCGGGGCCTTTGCAGATCTGTGATCAGGCCGCTCTCAGAGCCTGCCGTAACCTGAGCCCGCCCAGGCTCTGGTAGGGCTGTCTGGGTCTTCCTCAGCAGTCAAGGAGGACAGAAAGCCAGCCCAGGTAGGCAAGCCAGCTCCAGGGTCTTCTCAGACAAGGGCCTAATGTGGAGACAATGACCGTCTGCTGGAAGCAGCTTAATGCCCAAAGATGCTTGAAAAACAAAGTCCCTTGTTGGTGGGAATGCCAATTGTTATAACCCTTTGGGATGACAAATTTACATCATTCAGAACCTTCTTAAGTCATATTGGAGCCTGATGCAAGAGGAAAAATGTGCATCCCTGATAAACACGTTTTTATGTAATTTTTTTCATGGTTAATTTCTTTCTAGAAGTAGATTTTGAAAATACTAGTGATGAGTTTACTTCCATTAAAGACAGGAAAGTAAAACTGACACAAATTCTGTGAGATATAAATAAAATATTTAAACATAAAATAATGCTGTCTGTTTAATATGCCTATTTTTCAATTTTACAAAAATTTTTTCCAACTACTTAAGTATTCTGGAAAAAAAGCAATCCCACTCCTGGGCATATATGTGGAAAAAACTCTAATTAGAAAAGATACATGCACCCCTATGTTCATAACAGCACTATTCACAATAGCCAAGACATTAAATCAACTTAAATGTCCATCAACAGATGAATGGATAAAGAAGATATGGCACATATATACAATGGAATACTACTCACCACAAAAAGAATGAAATAATGCCATTTCCAGCAATACAAATGGACCAAGAGATAGACTAAATCAGAAAGATAAATACCATCAGTTCAGTTCAGTCGCTCAGTCATGTCCAACTCTTTGCAACCCCATGGACTGCAGCACACCAGGCCTCCCTGTCCATCACCAGCTCCCAGAGTTTACTCAAACTCATGTCCATCGTGTCGATGATGCCATCCAACCATCTCATCCTCTGTCGTCCCCTTCTCCTCCTGCCTTCAATCTTTCCCAGCATCAGGATCTTTTCTAATGAGTCAGCTCTTCGAATCAGGTGGCCAAAGTTTTGGAGACTCAGCTTCAGCATCAGTCCTTCCAATGAATATTCAGGACTGATTTCCTTTAGGATGGACTGGTTGGATCTCCTTGCCGTCCAAGGGACTCTAAAGAGTCTTCTCCAACAACACAGTTCAATGATATGACTTATATGTGGAATCTAAAACATAAAGAATGAACTTATCGATGAAACAGAAATGGACTCATAGAGAATAGACTTGAGGTGGCCAAGTAGACAGAAGGGTAGGGGCAGGATGGATTTGAAGTTTGGGATTAGCAGATGCAAACTATTTTATATAGAATGGATAAATAACAAGGTCCTCCTGTATAGCACCGGGAACTATATTCGATATCCTGGGATAAACCATAATGGAAACAAGTATGAAAAAGAATGTATATGTATAACTGAATCATGCTGTTGTACAATATAAATTAACATAGCATTGCACATCAGCTATACTTCAATAAAGTAATTTTTTAAATATTCTGGAAAAAATTACCATTAAAGAATATACAAAGTTCTGTATATACAGGCATGCATTTTCTTTGGCCACAGGCTTCAGTGTAGTTCAGTATAGCACTGCCAGATTCCATCTGTAAAATGGTGATATTTTGCTCATCGTGACCTGTTTTTAGCATTCATTTTTTAAGAACTGTTGCATTAACATATGATGTATCTTGGTTACAGTTCTTTTTGGTGTCCTCTTAAATTTTGTGCCTGAGTGGAGTGGCTTGATTGCCTGTCCCTAGTCCCAGCCTGGGAGAGCCTAGCTCTGCAAAACCACCTTTAGGACCTGAAACTACAGAAAATCTCACCACAGGGCACAAAGATGTGCATTCAGTGGTGTTTGCTGTAACACTGGGGAACCAAACCCAAAGTCCCTTCCAGTGAAGTGAGAGTTGCTCAGTCATGTTTGACTCTTTGCAACCCCATGGACTGTACAGCCCATGGAATTCTCCAGGCCAGAATACTGGAGAGGGTAGGTAGCCTTTCCCTTCTCCAGGGGATCTTCCCAACCCAGGGATCGAACCCAGGTCTCCCGCATTGTGGGCAGATTCTTTACCAGCTGAGTCACAAAGAGAACCACTTAAATCCATGAGGGCCCACCGTAGGATGACATATTGTATAGCTGTTAAAATAATTTGATTGCTTTGACTTTGGTGCAACAGAAAAATATTGAGAAAAAACTTACAAAACAGTATCTACAATAAAGCTAATATTTCTATTTGTGTCATTTGAAATGTTTTGTGTGCATTAGCTCAATTAATCTCACAGCCTTCCTGCAATGCTTTAGATGAGGAACTGGGGCCCAGGAAAGTTGAGTAATTTTCCTAGGGACACACAGCAGAGAAACAACAGAGTCAGGTTTTTTGAAAGCAGTATGGCCCCAGAGTTAGTTCCAGATTTCAATCACTAAGTTAAACTGCTTCTCATTTGATTTGGGTGTCTGTGTGCATGTATAAGGGGCTTCCCAGGTGGCGCTGGTGATAAAGAATCTGCCTGCCAATGCAGGAGACTCAGGTCGGGAAGATCCCCTAGAGAAGGGAATGGCAACCCACTCCAGTATTCTTGCCTGGAAAATTCCATGGACAGAGGAGCCTGGCAGGCTACAAGTCCATGGGGTTGCGAAGAGTCGGACACAACCGAGCACACGCAGCAAAATGTATCTTACACGTATAATGTACACATAATGTAGAAAAAAATCTCATGGAGCCAAACAGTAAACCATTACTAATGGATATTTCAGGTAGAGGTGAAAGGATAAGATACTTTAACTTGGACTCTTATATAGCTTGATAAAGTGTGAGTTCCTAACAATGAGTATGTGTTATTTTTATAAGAAATGAAAAATACTAAGTACTTTACTATGTCTTTGTCTTATGCTGGTCACTTTCAACCCACTGTCTCATTTAACTCTTGCAACAGTCTACTATTATTCCATTCTACAGATGAGAAAACTGATGTTGGAAGAGGTGATCTCAGCAGTTTTGCAGAGCTCCAAAGCAATGAAGCTAGCCAGAAGCCAATCTTGGATCCACTACACTGAACATACTGCTTTGAGACCTGCGTCCCTTCTGTAGCATGTTTTTTTTTTTCACGGCTGCATGTTAGGGCTTTTCAGAAACCACATTTTTTAGTCTATCCCCTATTGTTGAGTATTTAGCTTACCAAAAGGGACTCACTCATTTTTGCAGCGAGGGGGGTTGGGGAGGCCACTGGGCCAGGGGCGCAGCGCATGGCATGGTGAAGGGACGGTCGGGGGCTTGGCTTGGTCCCCCAGCCCAATGCGATTTTCTCAGTGGCTCCTTCCCCAGATTCCAGACTTTGAAAGGAATCACCGGGCGGGGAGGGAGGGAAGGACCCCCCCCCCCCCCCCCTCTACCCCTCCCATCCCCCCCCCGCCGCCCCCCCCCCCCCCCCGCTTTCGTCCCGCCTCCGGGTCCCCGGAGGGTCCTCGGTGCCTGCTGCCGCGGGCGGCACCATCTGCGCCGCGCAGGTGTGCCCGGCCCCCTGCCCAACCTGGGGGCAGCGAACACTGGGCCGATTGTGGCCCCCGCGAGCCCGGCGGGCAGCTGCGCCCGGGCTGCCATCTGTGTGCGCCGGGCCGCCGGGGGCGGCCGGGGGCGGCGCGCAGAGGGGCCGCCGGGACGCGCCCTCGCCGGGCCCCATTCAGGCGCTGCCAAGGCCTAATTGATGAGAAATGGCCCCGAGCAGGTGCGAACCTGTCTCCGGAGGCGGCAGGGTGGAGGGCGGGGGCCCGGGGAGGGGCGGCTGCTTAGTGGGAGCGCAGCTGTCGAGGGTCATTACCGCAGCCGTCTCTTAGGGGTGTTCCAGCCTGGGGGAGGGGGCGATGGAGAGAGCGCGCGCAGGGGTAAAAGGCGTGGGCTGGGGGCGGGGAGGGGAACCGCGGCCCCTTTGTCGCACCCAGGGCCTCCTCCTTAGTTCTGGGACCTCGTTTAGTGCGGGATATTGAAGCCAGGTGAGACCAACCTCGCAGCCAAGGGACTCCGAGTCCAAGACTGTCCCCAAGGGACCCTCAGTGACCCCCCCCCCCCCTCCGCTTCCATTTCAGTGCTACACCAGTATGCTCAGGCAGTGCGGAAGCAGGGATTTGAAATTCTATCCCATTTTAAACAGAGTTTGACTGCATCAACCCTTTTGAACCTCCTCACACCCAAATCCCACCCCCCAATACCACCCCTACCTGACCCCCCCCCCCCCCCCCCAGCCCGTCATCCATCAAGGCGCAATCAAATTGTGCTCTTCCTAAAGGTGCTTACAGGACCCATCTGTACAAGGATAGTTCCTTAGAGCCCTGCAGACAGCGTGGCCAGTTATGCGGTCAAGGGTTCGGTTAGCTGCTTCTCTGTAGGAGGTGAGTCTCAGCTTCCTATCAGCTACTTGCTCCTTGATCCATGGGACGAAGTGAAGTGAAGTGAAAGTCATTCAGTCATATCCGACTCTTTGTAAACCCATGAACTATACAGTCCATGGAATTCTCCAGGCCAGAATACTGGAGTGGGTAGCCTTTCCCTTCTCCAAGAGATCTTCCCGAATCAGGGATCAAACCGGGTTCTCCTGCAATGCAGGCGGATTCTTTACCAACTGAGCTATCAGGGAAGCCCTGGGACTAAGTGGAGACCTCATTTAGACGTAATTTCCGAAGGCCGGGTGCAAGGCCTTCCTCAGCAGGGCCACTGGCCTGGCAGATAAGGAGGACCTCTTGGTCCCATCCCCTGCCTCTCCAAACACCTCTTCACTCAGCTGCTCTCAGGCCAGTTGATTAGAACCCACATTCTCAGTGTCAGACACTTTGCCAAATTTTCACCTGCAGCAGCAGCAGCCAGAGCAATCTTTTCAAAATCAGAGCTTGTACATTACGTATGTAAAATAGATAGCCAGTGGGAGATTGTGTGTGAAGCAGGGAACCCAAAGCAGGTGCTCTGTGACAACCTAGAGGGGTGCGGGATTCAAGAGGGAGGGGACACATGTATACCTATGGCAGAAACCATCATGATATTGTGGTGGTGGTTTAGTCACTAAGTCGTGTCCGATTCCTGTGATCCCATGGACTGTATCCTGCCAGGCTCCTCTGTCCATGAGATTCTCCAGGCAAGAATACTGGAGTGGGTTGCCATTTCCTTCTCCAGGGGATCTTCCAGACCCAGGAAATGAACCTGGGTCTCCTGCATAGCAGGCAGAGTCTTTACTGACTGAGCTATGAGGGAAGACTGTAATTACCCTCTAATTAAAAAAAAAAAAATTTTTTTTAAGAAATCATAGTCAATCAAAATAGAAGAAAAAAAATCAGAACTTGTTTCTTGGGACCCAGAGTCCTCCATTAATTTCCTATTGCATTAGAATACAATTCTGATCCCTACCAAGCTCTATGGCCCCCACCAGTCTTGCTCCAGGACACTTTTCTGCCCTCATTTCATACTCTGTTTCCCTACATGTGCTGGTTCAGCCACACTGGGACAGCATTCCACAATAAAACACCTACTGTGTGCCTACTGTGTCAGGCACTGCTCGAGGCTCTTGGGAAACAGCCGTGAACAAAACAAAGCTTCACCCCATTTTTTCCTGTATTACCTACCCTTTCTATACCTCAGTTTTCTCAACTGTAAAATGGGGTGATAATAAAAAAAATTTCCTTCCTTTCGGAGTTGCTGTGAGGATTAACCAGGGCTTAGAGACCCCTTGGCACAAAGCTAGAGATCCCTGCCTGTGAGTTCTAATGATGTCAATGTATATGATGTGAGACAAAATCAGAAGAAGCATCTCAATCCCCTTCATGGGTGTGAATTTTTAAAAATAGATCCATTTGAGGAAAAAACATTAAGTGAATAGTAGAACATTAAGTGATTTGTGGACATGAAATTCATCACAGAAGTTGAGAAGATGATTGAAGTTTGGGCAACTCTTCTGTGTTGGAGAGAAACCTGTCTCCCAAGCATTTGCTTTCAGAGGCTTCACCTGTGGGTGATGGATGGATGTGCTGAAATCAAGTTGAGCCTGAAGTAGAGTGGTAATAGTGGGATTTCAGTCTTGAGTAGGTGGTCTTTCCAATGAAATATCTGGAGCCTAGGCCTATTCTTTAAAGGCCATGCCTGGTGAGGGCATTGGTGATCCCCTGTAGTGGATTGAATAGTGTCCCCCTCCCCCAAAATGGTATGTCCAAATCCTGACCCTATGAATGTGTCCTTATTTGAGGTGAAGGTCTTTGCAGATGTAATTACAGTAAAGATCTCAAGATAAGGTCTTGCTGGGTTTGGGTTGGCCCAATCCAATGACAGGTATCCTTATAAGAGACAGAAAAGACATCAGGAAGGGCAGGTGAAGACGGAGGCAGGGACTGGAGTGATGTTAACCAAAGCCAATGCCTGCCAGGGGCCACTGGAAGCTGGAAGAGACACGGCAGGTTCTCGCCTAGAATCTTCAGAGCAAGCGCGGACCTGCCAACACCTTGATTGCAGATTTCTGGTTTTCAAAACTGTGGCTGAATACTAACACATATATATGGAATTTAGAAAGATGGTAACGATAACCCTATATGCAAAACAGAAAAAGAGACACAGAAGTACAGAACAGACCTTTGAACTCTGTGGAGAAGGTGAGGGTGGGACGTTTTGAAAGAACAGCATGTATATTATCTATGGTGAAACAGATCACCAGCCCAGGTGGGATGCATGAGACAAGTGCTCGGGCCTGGTGCACTGGGAAGACCCAGAGGAATCGGGTAGAGAGGGAGGTGGGAGGGGGGATCGGGATGGGGAATACGTGTAAATCTATGGCTGATTCATATCAATGTATGACAAAACCCACTGAAATGTTGTGAAGTAATTAGCCTCCAACTAATAAAAAAAAAAAAACAACCTGTGGCTGAATAAGTTCATATTGTTTAAGTCACCAACCTTGTGGTAATTTGTTATAGTGATGCTAGGAAACAAATACACGCCTCATCACACACACAAAAAGCCCCATTTACTTTTTCTCTCTCTTTGGAACTCTGGCCTGGCCAGGACTCTGAGGGGCTGGAGAGGGGACGCTCAGAACACAGACCCGCCCCCCGGAGGTAGATTTCCTGTGAAGTTAATGAACCTTACACTTCAGGGCCTGAGTCACTCACCTGGGCATCTTCTAAAACTCTGGGAAGAGCCCTAACACCATGTCCATGGAACCACATGTTTGTGAAATCTGCAAAAGTATGCTATTTTAACTACTATTTCTCAAGACCACTGTGTTGGGACAGCCCTAGGGGGCTGGCCAAAGGGAAGTTTGGTTGGGATTGCGTTCAGTTGGCCCCATGAGCTGTTTTGTGTGGCTCACAGACATCTCTGCATAGTTAAGTCGTTGCTTGTCCTCCAGGTGTGAGAATGACTTCCCAGAAAATTCCTCTTGCTCATGGCGGCCCCAGGGGTGTCGTCACAACATGAGAATGGATGGCTTGACAAACTGGTTGATTAGAGTCATCAGTTAGAGGGTATTGGAGCTGAGACACTGGGATTAGAAAACTTGAAATGCCTTGAAATATTTTAGCTCATGGAGGAAAGAAACCTGAGAGTGGTTTCCCCAAATTTGACAACCGTCCTGCAAAGGTATGTGTCATGGGCTGAATTGCATCCTTCCCCAAGTTCCTGTGTTGAAGTCCTGGTCCCCAGTACCTCAGAATGTGACTGTATTTGGAGATAGGTCTTTAAGAAGGTCATTAAGTCAAAATGAGGTCCTCAGGGCGGGTTCTAATCCAATATGACTGATGTCCGTAGACGGGGTGGAGATGAGGACATGGGCACAGAGAGAAGACCGCGTGAAGACCCAGGGAGAAGACAGCCATCTCTGAGCCACGGAGAGAGACCTCGGTAGAAGCCAACCCTGTTGACACCTTGATCTCAGACTTCCACCCTCCAGAACTGCAAGAACATGAATTTGTGTTGTTTAAATCACCTAGTCTGTGGTACAAACTAACCCTGGATGTGACATTACCGATCACGGATTACCAGGCCAAAAGAAACTGTTCTAAAAATTGTCAATTGATTTTTTTTTTTTCTGATCAACCTTTCTAGAGGAAAGGTTGAGTTACCTTTCTGTTCTCTTTGGTGGTGGGGGTGGTGGTTTAGTCGCTAAGTTGTGTCTGAACCCTTGCGACCCCATGACTGTAGCCCGCCAGGCTGCTCTGTTGATGGGATTCCCCAGGCAAGAGTACTGGAGTGGGTTGTCATTTCCTTCTCCAGGGGATCTTCCCGACCCTGGGATTGAACCCACGTCTCCTGCTTGGCAGGTGGAGTCTTTACCACTGAGCCAGCTGGCAAGCCCTCTCGAAGCATGCCAGGAAGTTAATTAATGATATTGCTTTGTATTTCTGAATTTTGTGGCTTGTGCCAGCTTTTAAAAAAGCAATTGTTTTTTATTTATTTATTTTTCTAAATATTTCAGTTTGTATGAGATTTTGTATCAGTAATTTTGTCTTCTTAATAAAGAGGGCCTCTCAGATAGAATAAGTTTCAGGCCCAAGACTGTCTTTGCCCCCAAACCTCCACCCATATCTCTCCAACAGATCAGTATTTTGGGGACCTTCACCCCTCAGAGGGGCCCCTTTAGGCTCCAGCCACTCCAAGCCTCTCCTGTCTGGGTCCTACTTTCTCAGGAGGTGAATGTTGAGTGCAGAAGGGAAAGATGCATAATTGATGAGACTCCAAGCATGGCTGGGCTGAAAAGGTCAATTAATTATTAAATATAGACTCAATGGGGAGAAATTTCATTATGGGGTCATTTAATTAAGTGACGTGCCAGAGGGACATTCTGAGATGGGATTTCAAAGGCTCTGATATTTTCTGAGTTTGGTTCTAGACCAAGTCTGAGTATGTGAAGAAGAAAGGAATGGCACTTTCTTAAACTTGGAACATTTGTTTGAATCCATCCTCCACCACCCTCATTTCCTCTCTTCCTTTCTTTTTTCTTCCTCTCTTCCTTTCTTTTTTCTTCCTCTCTTCCTTCCTTTTATTTTTTTCTGCCTCCTTCCTCCCTGCAAAATTTGCTTCCTTTGTTATTCTATTGAGCATCTTCCAGGAACCATTGTTCTAAACATCGGGGTTATGGTGGTGAAAAAAGAGCATCATGGTAGCAAGGGAAACAAGTGGAAATGAAGTGAAAGAGTCAGTACACAGGAAGGCATCACATCTGTGGGACGGCTGTGCCACGCTGAAGAGCAGGGTGACGGGAGAGCATCTTGATGGGCTTGTGAAGGAGGTCCCTCTTGAGGGGTCCCCATCCTAGCTAAGTCCTGAAGCCTGACAAGGAAACGGTGAGGTGACAGTCGGGCAGTAGAGCACTTGCGTCAGAGAGAACAGCAAACGCAGAAGTCGGACGGAGGACAAGCTGCTGTGCTCCGGGAACAGCCAGGAGGCAGAGTGTGTGTGAGAAAGCCAGGTAAAATATGAGCTTCAAGAGGTGGGCAGGGGCTAAGGCTAATAGGTAATTGATGGGTAGTTTTTCTTTTTTTTCAATAGGTGCTGGGGTAAACTGCCTATCACTCACTGTATTAGGCACTTTTCAGCTTGTAAGTGATAGAAATCCAACTCAAGTTACCTTCTTCGAAACAGGGGACTTTATTAGATCATGTATCTGGGGAAAAAACAAAACAAAACAGAGGCAGGCAGGTTTCAGGCATGGCTGAATCTAGTAGCTCAGAAGATGATGATGTCATAATGAATTTTCAATTCTTTGTGTCTGTCTCTCTCTGTCAGCTGTTTCCCTTTTCGAGCAGGCTTTCTACATATTATGGCTAAGGTGACTTCCAGTGGTTCCATGTTTTATTCTGCAAACTTAGACACCTCAGGAGAAACAGAGTACCTTTTCCTCAAAAGTTCCATGTAACATCCTGGGTTTAAATTTTGTGAAATGGTGTGGGTTAGTTGCCCTTGCTCAACCAATCACGGTGGCCAAGAGTGTGGAATCCTCTGATTGGCCAGGACTTGGATCCAGGGAGAGATGGATCCTCACAAACTAGGAGTCGGAGAGGGATGGATTTCCCAGAAGAAAACTGGGCTTCTAAGGCCAGAAAAAGGAATGGATTCTGAGCAGGCATAAACAACAGAGTTTCATTACATTTCTTAGACAGTCAGTTGTCTTTTTCTCTGCTGGCAAAAGGCTGTTGTTTTGAAGAATCCATCAACAGGAATTATCCCATCTTGACAATGGGCATGCATGAGTTATGGGCATTGACATAAACCCTGATCAGTGGGATTAGCAGGCACGAGTTTTGAGTCAGAAAGGCAGCATGGAAAATTAGGAAGCACTCAGGTCCTGGGGCCCAACAAAACAGAATTCGAGGTGAAGAGCTTTGAAAAGGACAAAGAGGGAAATTTCGTGTGAACAAGAAGGAAAACCCCACCAAAAAGGACCTTGGACTTTGGTATACCTAACAGTGGAAACTCAAAATGTAAAAAGTAATAAAAAATGGGTAAAGCAAAAATATTCTGGTGGGAGGGTAATCTGATGCAGTCTTTCTAAAGAGCAAACAGGCACTGCTGAGTCAGTAGAGGTATTCCTCTCCCAGGTATTAATTCAAGACAAACTCTCAAGAAGGTCATAAAAGGACCTCCCAAAGGACATCATTCCAGCATCAGTGGTGGCGAGAAGAGGTTACCAGGGTGTTCATTACCGAGGGAGTAGATGGATAAAATACGGAGACACTCTTGCAGTTCTGAGCAATGGATGAGGCATACACACTACAGCGTGAATGCATCATAAGAACCTAATCCCAGTGTGCAATGCAAGATGAGGTATACAGCACTTCACCATTTACAGAAGGTAAAAGCATGTACATATCCCCAAATACTACAATTTGTATATGAGCGCGTGCAACCCAAAATGCATCTTTTTTTTTTTTTGGCTGGATAAGGTCACTTTTGGTGCAAAGGATCTTCCTTCATCATGCAGAATCTCTCCTTGTGGGACCAGGACTCTAGTTGTGGCCCACGGGCTTAATTGCCCTGCAGCATGTGGGATCTTAGTCCCCTGACCAGGGATTGAACCCACATTCCCTGCATTGCAAGGCAGATTCTTAACCACTGCAACCTCCCAGGGAATTCCCCCAAAATACATCTTAAACATACTGGAATGGTTGCCTACTGCAGAAGGGTGAATGAACTTCAATCAGAAAAATGGACATCTGGAGTTTTAGAAAATGAATGGCAAATAGCTGTGATTTTTGGAAATGCTAGCTTTCTTGCACAGAGATTGTCAGAAAATTCGGAAAGAGAGAGCTCCGAAGCTTTTGGAGCATGGCTGGTCCCCTCTGTCTTGTTTTCTTCCGATGGTGCACCAGGTGTTGGGGAAGGACAGGCAGCCTGGCAGAGGAGGACACTTCTCATGTGCTCCTTTCCCAAGAAGGTTCTAGAACCTGGGGTTTCAATGCGTCCTGGCCCTGTCAGAAGTCAGACCATCCCTGAAATCCACACGGATTCTCCAAGAGGGACCGTGATCGGCTCTGCCAGTCTGGAGAGTGTGGGCTGTGTCCAGGCTCCCGGGGGTCCAGTGGGCCTGGTGACGCTTTGCTTCCAGTCCGGTGCATCTTAAATTACAAAACTGATTCATATTCATTGTGAAAAACAAGCAGACACCCTTGTCTTGCTTCCTGCTCGTAATGAGTATTGATGACTCAGTGTTTGCTTCCAAAACAGTTCTCGGTGCCTACCTTCGGGTAACTTTACTTCTTATAGCTAAGAGACCCCACCCTGTGTGTCCATCAGGTTCTTGTGGGGACAGATGGAGCATTCAGTCTAGATCATGGAGGAGAGTTCAATGAATGAAATATTTACAAAGGTGTGGGGGAGGCAGGGAGAACCCTGCAGGCGGTGCTGTGCACTCCAGATGCCAGCCATGGAAGCCTTCCCAGGAAGGGAGGAACCCCCGAACCCAGAGAGAGATTCGTGGAGAGAGACTGTGCCCGGCAGGGAGCAGGGGGATAGAGACCCTGCCTTCACTCTGCTTCTGGCTGTCCATCTCCTGCTGGGGCTTCTCACCCCTTGAATCCACAGGCAGCCGGGGGAGGGGAGCGCTCAGATTCACTCCATGGCTCATCCTCCAGGATGGATTTGGAGGGGCAGCAAAGGAGGCCCACGTGACCTGCCCCCTAGACCTCCTTCTGTCAGCTTGCATGGCTGGGCGGGGGGACTGGATGCGCCACACTTTCTCAGCAAGACCCCCTCCTCACCTCCACTCCGCACCCACTGTTCGCCTTTATCTGCCTCAAAACCATCAGAACTAATCTGTCTTTGCCCCTTGGCTCCATCAGACACCCCAAGAAGCCCAGACCCTCATCACCCCATCTTCCCAGGACCCTCATCTCCACAAGACTTCAGAGACAACTAGGCAATCCCCTGACCCTGGCCTGTTTAATTTTCCTCCATCGCCCTTATCCCCATCTGCCCTATTCTTCCTTTGACTTAGTTTTTCTGCTAGTCTTCCTCAACTTGAGCACATATTTCTGTCCTCATTGCTCCCCGTTACATACCATATATTTAGCACAGTGCCTGGCACGTGCTAGGTGCCCAAGAAAGAACACAGCGTCCAAGCACTTTTGTGTCTTTTAAATCAGCTCAGAGGCATTTCCCTCGTGGTCCAGTGGTTAAGACTTCATCTTCCAGCGTAGAGGGTGCAGGTTCGATCCCTGGTCAGGGAGCTGGGATCCCACATGTCTTGCTGCCAAAAAATCGAAACCTAAAACAGAAATAGTATTGTAACTACTTCAATAAAGACTTTAAAAATGGCCCACATCAAACAAAGAAAATCTTAAAAAAAAAATCAACTTAAAGTATTTCCTAATACTGGGAGAACTATGGTACATGCAGCCATTCCTGTAAAAAGCAGCATTCGGGTTAAGTTCCAGGTTTCCCCCAGGACTGCCGATGCTGCAGGAAGCACCCCTCCTGATGCAGCTTGCCTCACACGTGTGTGCCTCACACCTGTGTCCTAGCAGTGGAAGTGCCACGTCAGAGAGGTTGCAGGTTGGGGCAGGTGATGTGCTGTTTTGAGTTTGCCAAGAATAAAGCACCGAGCTTTTCTCGGTACTCAGTACTGTTCTGAGGTAGAGACGGAAGTCTCCATCCACCGTGTATCCAGCACTTATCCAGGGGAAGACGGAGCTAGATCTAGTCCAGGCTTTGTCCCAATGAGCCTAGAGTCTAGTTGAGAGTAGGGCATTCCCAGGGTGTTTGCTTCCCTTCTGAAGGTTCCTGGACAGCCAAGGCTTGGGGAGACTCAGAGAGGGCAGGGGTCCTGGGGGCCCAGTGCATCAGGATAACTCTGGTGAAAGGACCACTAGTGAGCTTTGTTAATCAGGCCTGGGGTGCTGCTGTTCATGGGGTTGTGAAGAGTCGGACAGGACGGAGTGACTGAACAATAATTTACTGGGCCTCTGCTGTGTTCCAGGTGCCATTCTAGGCACGGGAAATAGTGTCAAAGAGTTAGAAACGGCTCCTGGTCTCACAGAGGGGACAGTCTAAAGAAGGGAGGAAAGTAGTCACCAAGGGATCAACAAACAGAATGGGATGGTGTCATGGTGACTGATGAAGTGAGCTGGCCGCATAGGCTGGATGCTCAGGAAGGCTTTCAGGATATGGCGTTGACGTGAAGATGTGAATGACAAGGAGTGAGCCATGGCAGGGGGAGTCTGAGAGCTGGGTCTGAGAACAACGTCTTTCCTGTGTGAGGAAGGCGTCCTCTATGGCTGGGAGGTGGGACTGAGTTTGCAGTGATCAGGGAGCAGAAAGGAGCTCGCGTGGCTGGAACAGAGGTCTCTGGGGAACCAACCACGCAGGGCTTTAGAAGTCATCATCAGGAATTTGGATTTTATTCTAAATTCAATAATTAGTCATTGGTGGATTTGAGGCAAGGTAGGGACCTGACTGATTTCTTTTTTTTTTTTTTTAAGATTTTTTTCTTTTTGATGTGAACCATTTTAAAAGGTTTTATCGAATTTGTTACAATATGGCTTCTGTTTTATGTTTTGGTTTTTCAGCCCCAGGCATGTGGGATTTTTGCTCCCTGACCTGGGATTGAACCCAGACTCCCTGCTTTAGAAGACAAAGTCTTAACCACTGGACCACCAGGGGAGTCCCCTGACTTGATTTCTTTTTTGAAAGATCTTTCTGGCTGCTCTATAGAGACTGGCTTAAAAGGGGGGCAGTAGGAACAAGAACACCAATGAGATGGTAACTGCAGTACTTTAGAGATGATGGTGGTTTGGACCAGAGTGATGGCTAGGGAAGTACTGGCAAGTAGATGGGTTTGGGGAATAAACCTCAAGAGCCAATAGGATTTGTGGATGGAAAGGATGTACACTATGAGAGAAGGAAGGGATAACCTTGAGACTGAGGGACTTGGAATGGGTTGGGTGTCGGGGCCATCCACAGATTCGGAGGTGAAGGTAAAAGAGGGTGAAATCAAGAAACCAGTTTGCTTTGGCTCTGCCCCGAGTTGGAAAGCGTTGTCTACAGCTTCCCAAATCTTTTCCTACGTGTGCATCTTTACCCAGACTTGTCTCCCGACAAAGGCTTGAGAGGTTGAGTCTGGGCAGAGAGTTCCCCCGCACCTCTGGTTGGATTGTGAAGAGGGTTCACCAAGTTGCTTCTGGGGATGAAATTGACAAGGTCAGGTGCACAAATGCTATAAATAATAGAAGAGACACATTCGAAATGACAGGCATAACCAAACCAGAAAATCCTCATTTCTAACCAGATACATTAAGTATCTGTTTTTCATCTCCACCCCAAAGATGTGCACAGCTGTCTGGCATTTGCGGACGGATGGGCTCAGGCTGCTTAACACCCACCTGCCTTCCTGAGGTCAGGCCTCTTCGGTGAACTTGGATGTTTGTTCCACTGCTACCAGCAGCTTAGATCTGTCCAGCCAGCAAGAGACTTCTGGCAGGAAGAAGAAGGGGCATTTCACTGAGGGGCTATTGGAAGGGGTGTCTGATTGATCTGGGTTCAAAGGCAAACCTAGGACCCAGCGTGATCCGATGGGGAACAGTGGAAAGAGTTGCCTTCTTTTCTCCAGCAAACTGAGGAAGTGGGGTTAGGTTGGCAAAGGTAGAACTCTGGGTGGGCAATAACTGGAAGAGCAAGGCCTTTTCTACTTGTTTGTTGGTTCTTGGTTTGGGTGGTAGGAGCAATAAAAACGGAAGAGGAAATGGCAACCCTCCCAGTATTCTTGCCTGGAGAATCCCATGGACAGAGGAGTCTGGTGGGCTGCAGTCCATGGGGGTCACAAAGAATCGGATGTGACTGATGTGACTTAGCAGCAGCAGCAGCAATAAGATGTAAAAAATGAGATTATTTTCAGTGATGGACATTTCCCTTTGGCTTGACTATCCAACAGCCATTCCCCTTCCTTTTTTACGCATATAACCCTGATTTTGATCCCAGGCACAGGGTCCTGTCCCAGAGGATGAGTCAATTGATCCAAGCCAATCACAGTAACTCAGTCTTCATTGGACAGTTGGACTAGGCGTGGACATGTGACCCAAGGTGTGTCATTGGACATATAATGAAAGAGTTTTCAGAAAGAGATGGAGAGGGAGAGAGAGCAAGAGAGATATTTGTTTCTCTTTGGAATGACTGGGATGATGCGTGTGATGCTCAGAGCTATGGCAACCATATTATAACCAGGAGGGAAAACTCTAGAAAAATCACAGGGACACAAAGTCCTCCCATTGCTGAACTATTGAGCAAACTCTGAAACCATTTAGACTCTGAAACTTTCATTTAGGTCAGTTTCTCAATCTCAGCACTCAATACCTGTTTTGGAGCAGATAGTTCTTTGTTGTGAGAAGCTGTCCTGTGTACTATAGAATGTTTAGCAGTATTCCTGGTCTCCGTTCAGTAGATTTCACATCCCAGTCATGACAATAAAAACAATTAGTCTCCATAGATATTATCAAATGTCCCGTGATGGGCAAAATCACCCCTGGTTGAGCGTGACTGCTCCTGAAATCTTGTGAAATGATACAATGGCATGTCTTGAGTACTTAAGCCACTGCTGACTGGGAATTTTGGTTCTTGCAGCCTAAGCTAAAAGTCAGACACAGTCCTAATTTTCATGTAGTACATAGTCTGGTAGTGGAGACAAAATCATTCACTCATTTTTTGTCCAGATATTCATTTATTTAAATAGATATTAGTTGAGCCATGTACCGTTCTAGGGGTGGGGATATCTCAGGAAACAGAGCAACATTTGTCCTCTCGAGAATCTGACATTTCAGTGAGGCAGACGATAAACAATTCGTCAAGTGGTAATATCAGTGATGATGAAACAAAATGGGGTAGAATACTGCTTCATGTTCGTATTAGTGATCAGAGGGCTCTTCTGTGTCAAGGTGACATTTGAGTAATTGGGGAGAGTACAAGAACCATTGACAAGGATGGGAAAACTCTTTTGGGAGAAGCAAGTTCTGGATCAGAAAAAACATTTTTGGGGGGAACACATTAATCTGAGATGTTCATTAATTGCTAATACCTAGTGGAGATTTGAGACAGACCACTGAAGATAGAATTTGCAGAATGATGTGATTCTCAAACAAATCACCCTTCTGTCTCAGAGCCTTCATAATGCTGTTCCCTCTGTGTAAATGCTGTTCCTTCAAGTTAATAGTTCAGGTTCCATGTGACCTGCTCAGGAAGATCCCTCCATCGTGCTGTGCTCCCCTCCCCAGGTCTCCACTTTACAAACACTCAGAGCCCCACCTCCCTCCCCCATCTCCTTAGAGCTTGTGTCACGGTTGAAATTAAACAGTGAAGTCTGTGATGATCTGTTTTTTGCTTGTCTATCTCATTTCCCTTCCCAGACTACCAGCTCCATCAGGCCAGGAACTGTGTCTGTTTAAATCATCACTCTGTCGCCAGGGCTTTATATATTCTGTAAGTATTCAGGCTTCTGAAATTAATGAATGATGATATTTTTCTATCCATTCATTTATTCACCAAGCAGACACCATCAGCCCGCCGCCCTCTGCCTGGGCCCATTTGGTCTTTATTCAGTGTACCCCAGACTGACTTTGCAGGTGCCAACATCTGTATTTCTTTGCCTGAGGGCTTCCATGAGCCAGTGTGATGAGTTCTGCCCTGCACGTGGCAGGTAGGAGGTACCAAGGAATTAACACTCCGTCCCCTCCCAAGAGCAACCCTCAGTTAATGACGGACTAGAGTTTGGAGATTACTCCAGTTTACTCACTCCCCAGGGGAGGGTAACTCCCAGGGGAGGTGTGTGTTCTCCATGGTTACCCCACGCATCCCAGTGGGATTAGGCTCCAGTTGCCCAAGGTGGAAACTTGCTTGATGCCACCTGCTGCGGGCCTGGCTTCCTTCCCCGTCACGTCCCCACTCAGTTAGAGGCGTTTCCCATTCTTCCCAAATACTCTTCTTTTTTTCCCCCATTTATTTTTATTAGTTGGAGGCTAATTACTTTACAATATTGTAGTGGTTTTTGTTCTTGCACTTGAATTCCTGTCACGGTGTCTGCTCCCGTGGAGACCAAATCAGACACTCAAAGATTCTGAGGACCCACTTGGGGCCAGAAGTGGCTTTGGTCTCCAGGAACAAACTGACCAGGCTCCCTCTGACCCTTATGTCCTCTGATTGGAATGGATCACAGACCACAAACAAGTCCATCAGTAGATCAACAAGAAAAGCATCAGATGATGCCCCAAAGAGTTAAACAGTACCATGATTCAGAAAGTGTCTGGTGGGTGAAGGCTGTCTTAGTCTGGGTGGTCAAGCAAGGTTCCTCTGAGATAACGTAGACCTAGAGGATGAAGAAAAAGCAGCCGCAGGAAGCTCTGAAGGAAAAGAGTTCTGGGCAGAGAGCAAAGCCAGCACAAGGGCTGGGGGGCTGCCGTGGGAAGGGGAAGGAGGGGAAAGATGGGCACGTCAGAGGAGCAGAAAGGAGTAAGCGTGATGGGGCCCACCATCAAGTAAAAGAGATAGGAAATGAGGCCAGCGAGATTGCAGTGGCCAGAATGAATGCACAACTGCATGAACCACTGAGCAGATGACCTAGAGCTAGAGAAATTGGAGAGGAGGCCATCTGGGGTAGATCTCTCCAGCCCCTGGAGGGAGAGGGGAAGTCTCCTGTCTAGGATGGCGACGAGAACCGTCAGAAATGTTGCAGCTGGACCAGAAATGCCGCTTATTACTTTAATAACCACTTGGAGGTCGAGAGGCGAAGGAAGGGAGCCAGACAAGGTGAGGAGGGAGGGAGTGGGGAGGCCCAACGGCCTGTCCCACCAGGGTCTCGGAATCTGACAGCATCTGTCACCAGGAACTCACATGTAATTACCCCCAGGGATAAAACTGCGGGTAGAGAAGCATTTAGGGCCGAGCAGAGGGGTGAGTGGGATGGCTGTCTGGCCTGCCACAGTCTGCTTCCTTGTAGGGGAGGCGGGGCCGCTCCCCTGGGATGGGGACTCCCCCGAGGCTCCTGCAGTCCAGTTGTACCCGAGCTCGCCTCTCCCAGGGGCAGGGGGTGGACCTCAGGAAGTGCCTCTTGTTGAATGAAGCTATTATGGATTCGTGGGGAAGCCACCTCACGTGGCTCAGAGCCCCACTCAGAGCTCTGAGTGGAGCCCCCACCTCCAGTGGGGGCTCAGGTTGCCCCACCACTGGAGCCCGCCTTTGGACTTGAACTCTCTACCAAGAGCCCTGGTAAACTCATGCCGTGACACCCAGAAGTGCTAAGCTTGTTGGCACCTGCCAAAACCTTTATCCAAATGCTTGGTCAGTTGCCAGTGGAACCCATGAGAGGAGGGGACACAGGACAAGTATACATCAAAGGCAGATAACCTGTGGTACCATGAAGTTGTGGTTTTAAGAGGTAAGAATGTGATTCAACTGAACGTAAACAAATAAGGAATGCATTGGCATTTGGAGGCTTTTTTTTTTTTTTTCCACTTTATTTTTTTATTTTTATTTTATTTTATTTTATTTTATTTTTTTTTATTAGTTGGAGGCTAATTACTTCACAACATTTCAGTGGGTTTTGTCATACATTGATATGAATCAGCCATAGATAGTGGTTGTTGTCTTTCAGTACTAAGTTCTGTCCAACTCTTTGTGACCCCATGAATTATAGCACACCAGGCTTCCCTGTCCTTCATTATCTCCCTGAGTTTGCTCAAATTCATGTCCATTGAGTCAGTGATACCCTTCTTTTGCCTTCAGTCTTTCCCAGCATCAGTGTCTTTTCCAATGAGTTGGCTCTCTGCATCAAGTGGCCAAAGTATTGGAACTTCAGCTTCAGCATCAGTCCTTCCAATGAATACTCAGGGTTGATTTCCTTTAGGATTGATTGGTTTGATCTCCATGAAGTCCAAGGGACTCTCAAGAGCTTCTCCACCACATTTCAAAAGCATCAGTTCCTCAGCACTTAATCCTACTCTCACATCTATACAGGACTACTAGAGAAACCATAGCTTTGACTAGACAGACCTTTGTCAGCAAAGTGATGGCTCTGCTTTTTAATACACTGTCAAGGTTTGTTATAGCTTTCCTTCCAAGGAGCAAACATCTCTTAATTTCATGGCTGCAGTCACTGTCTGCAGTGATTTTGGAGTCCAAGAAAATAAAATCTACCACTGTGGTAGAGTACACGTAACATTGCACAAGTATCTGACCTTGCCAAGTGACTCAGCGGTAAAGAATCCACCTGCCGATGCAGGAGACCCAGGAAACGCAGGTTTGATCCTTGCATGGGGAAGATCCCCTAAAGAAGGAATGGCAACCCATTCCTGTATTCTTGCCTAGAGAATTCCATGGACAGAGGAGCCTGGTGGACTACAGTCCACAGGGTCACAAAGAGTTGGATACGACTGAGCAGTCGGGAACAGCCCAGCATAGCATGTGCTGGCCAGCAAAAATAATAAGTGCTTTCCACACCCGGTGCATCAAGCCATCTTTCTGGCCTGGGCAGAGGGCTCAAGTCGGGGCAGTGGGTGTCATCCTAGAATTGTTTCTGCAAGAATAGAACTCGGGTTGCTAAGCTAAATGAAAGCTCAAAACCACTCGAGACCCCCAGGCCAGGACAGCCCCCTGGGTCTGAATCCAACACAAAGGAAAACAGAGCTGAGGGATGGAGGGGGACCACTCCTGACTACACAAGTAAGGCCCCGGGCCCAGCCGAGCTGAAAGCCACTTTTACTTCTGCATGTAATAGTTACCTGAGCCAACAGATTTGCTTTTTGGTTTAAGCTGGTTTGAAGTTTTGTATTTTTGTCACTCCTTATCCAGAGAGGCTTAATACTAGTTCACGACCACAAATCATTTAAGAAGCATGAAGCTAGGTGGTTTCTAAATTCCCCTCCAGACAAACATTCTTAAAAAACTTCCATTCCGAGATTTGACAACAAAGAATGTTATGCGACCTGGGATTGCTTGTCAAGCCAGCGAAGTTTTCCTAACAGTTACCAACTCACCGCTCACCTCTGGCCGCCCTTTCACTCCCTCCTCCCGGTCTGTCCTTCTGTCCTTCTGCTCCACCCCAGGGATGGAGGATTGGGATGGCTGGAGGATGACAAGGGTGGTCGTGGCCGGAGACTCTGATCAGACGACATTAGAGCAGAGCCAGGAAAAGGTGGGGGAGGAAGTCATGTGGGTTTCTGGAGGATGAGTATTCCGGGCAGGAAAAATAGCAAGTGCAAAGGTCCTGAGGCAAACATGAGCCTGCTGTGTTCAAGGAGCCCAGTGTGGCTGGAGGAGAGGGACAGGGGAGTGGAGTGGTACGAGGTGAATTCAGAGAGGAAATGTGGGAGAGGGCAGACTGTGTGGGGAGCTGGCTGTTATTTCTTAATATTAGCATGATGTTCAGGGTTACATGCATTCTTTTTTTGGTCCCACATATTTTTTTGTAGCTTTATTGGGATATAATTTGCATATGACACTGTGTACGTTTAGAACGCACTGTGTGATGATTTCATCACACATGCACTGTGACATGCTTACCGCAATAAGGTTAATTAACACAGCTCTCATCCTACATAATTCCAATTTGTTGTTGCTGTTTTTATGGTGAGAACGTTCAAGCGCCACTCTCCTATCAGCTCTCAAGGATGCAATACAGTGTTGCTGACTATGGTCACCATGTTGTCAGCCTTATACACTTTCTCCGTCACACACTCACACCCACAATCCCACCCCACATACACCCTTCAGACCTGCACTTATGTTAGCCTATGGACACATAAGCACACACATTCACACATGCACATGTACACCCTTTGCCTGGACACACATACTCTGACACACTTGTCCACATTCTCTCTGACGTGTGCTCATGCACACAAGCGTGCACACACAATCACAAGCATGCATGTGCACTCACGTGTGCTCATTTCTACTCAGTCACATCTACCTGCTCACCAGCATCAGCTGCCCACACATGGCTAACTTACGCTCAGCTCTGGCCCCCCTCACGCCACCTGACACTCTTGTACCCACACACCTCTCTGCTGACCGCTCCCACTGTCACTCACAGCAGTCATGCAGAGACTCAAACACACAAACAGGGCTTCCCTGGTGGCTAAAGAATCTGCCTGCCCATGTCAGAGGCACAGATTCGATCCCTGATCTGGGAAGATCCCATGTGCCATGGAGCAACTAAGCCCATGTGCGACAATTACTGAGCCTGTGCTCTAGAGCCTGGGAGCCTCATTTACTGAAGCCTGCACACCCTAGAAATCTGGAAAACTCAGCAGTGGCCACAGGACTGGAAAAGGTCAGTTTTCATTCCAATCCCAAAGAAAGGCAATGCCAAAGAATGCTCAAACTACCGCACAATTGCACTCAGCTCACATGCTAGCAAAGAAATGCTCAAAATTCTCCAAGCCAGGCTTCAACAGTACGTGAACTGTGAACTTCCAGATGTTCAAGCTGGATTTAGAAAAGACAGAAGAACCAGAGATCAAATTGCCAACATCCGTTGCATCACTAAAAAAGCAACAGAGTTCCAGAAAAACATCTACTTTTTCTTTATTGACTATGCCAAAGCCTTTGACTGTACCAGGCCACCTGACCTGCCTACTGAGAAATCTGTATGCAGGTCAAGAAGCAACAGTTAGAACTGGACATGGACCAACAGACTGGTTCCAAATAGGAAAAGGAGTACGTCAAGGCTGTATATTGTCACCCTGCTTATTTAACTTATATGCAGAGTATATCATGAGAAATGCTGGGCTGGATGAAGCACAAGCTGGAATCAAGATTTCTGGGAGAAATATCAATAACCTCAGATACGCAGATGACACCACCCTTATGGCAGAAAGTGAAGAAGAACTAAAGAGCCTCTTGATGAAAGTGAAAGAGGAGAGTGAAAAAGTTGGCTTAAAACCCAACATTCATGGCATCTGGTCCCATCACTTCATGGCAAATAGATGGGGAAACAATAGAAACAGTGAGAGACTTTATTTTTCTGGGCTCCAAAATCACTGCAAATGGTGACTGTAGCTATGAAATTAAAAGACGCTTACTCCTTGGAAGGGAAGTTATGACCAACCTAGATAGCATGTTAAAAAGCAGAGACATTACTTGAACTGAACTGAACTTTGCCAACAAAGGCCCATCTAGTCGAAGCTACAGTTTTTCCAGTAGTCACGTATGGATGTGAGAGTTGGACTAGAAAGAAAGCTGAGTGCCAGTGAACTGATGCTTTTGAACTGTGGTGTTGGAGAAGACTTGAGAGTCCCTTGGACTGCAAGGAGATCTAACCAGTCCATCCTAAAGGAAATTAGTCCTGAATATTCATTGGAAGGACTGATGCTGAAGCAGAAACTCCAATACTTTGGCCACCTGATGCAAAGAGCTGACTCATTGGAAAAGACCCTGATGCTGGGAAAGACTAAAGGCAGGAGGAGAAGGAAATGACAGAGGATGAGATGGTTGGATGGCATCACCAACGTGATGGACATGAGCTTGAGTAGGCTCCGGGAGTTGGTGATGGACAGGGAAGCCTGATGTGCTGCAGCCCATGGGGTTGCAAAGAGTCGGACACGAGTGAGCAACTGAACTGACTGCCTGAGCACCCTAGAGCCTGTGCTCTGCAACCAGAGAAGCCATCGCAGTGAGAAGCCCATGCACCATGACTGGGGAGTAGCCCCCGCTCCTCGCAGCTAAAGAAAGCCTGCACGCAGCCACAAAGACCCAGCACAGCCAAACAAATAACTCAAATTATCTTTTTAAAAAAACCACACTGGTGCTTTCTCACCCCTTCATCACCGTGTCCCCCTCCCCTTCATTTTTTGCTCATTGGGATTCATCAATCACGGGGTCAGGACAAGACATTTGAAAATCATCCTGCTGTTACATTATTTCAGGGGAAGCTGGGGGCAGGGGAAGTTTATTAAATTTGGATGGGTTGCTTCTCTGGGGAAACTCTGAAAAAGAAGTGGGGCGGGGAAGAACCCTCGACTGATGATGGAAAGCTGAGCTCAGAGCAGGGGATTACGGGGATCAGCCCAGATCATCTCGCTGCTTTCATTAACCCCAGAGTTTATTTTTTCCCTCTCCGTCTTGACAAGTTCACGGGAGACTGACAGCCACAGCCGCCAGCTGCCAACCCAGCCTCTCTTAGTCGAGCCGCTGGTGCAGCCCCTAGGGGATGTGGTTGGGGGGAGACCTGGGTGAAGCCCCTAGGGAACATGGTTGGGGGGAGACCCGGGTTCTTGTTAGCTCTACCAGTATAGCGGTTGAACAGCATCCTCCCAAATTCATGTCCACCCGCAACTTAAGAATGTGACTCTATTTGGAATAGGCTCTTTGCAGATTTGTAATTGTTAAGGGTCTCGAGGTGAGCTCATCCCAGAGATGGTGGGGGGGGGAACCCTAAATCCGATGGCTGGTGTCCTTACAAGAAGGAGGAGATGGACCCAGAGACCCAGGGCAGAGAGCCTTGTGAAGACAGAGGCAGAGATCGGAGGCGGGTATGCAGCTACGAGCCAAGGATGCCGAGGCCCCCAGAAGCTGAAGTGGCAAGAAGGATCCTCCATTGAGAGCCTTCAGAGGAAGTCAACCCCTACTAACACGTCAACTTCATATTTCTGGCCTCCAGAACTGTGAGAGAATAAATGGCTTTGTTTTATGCCACCAAGTTTGTGGTAATTTTTTCCAACAACCTGAGGACACCTATACAGATTTTGATCTCATGGCTTGATCAAGTCCATCACCCTGCTGGTCCTCAACTTCCTCACCTGTAAAATGGGATGCTATTTAACTTAGATTTATTCAATGAGTGTATGCTGGGCACCTCTTATGTACCTGGCATTGGATAAACAGACAGGAACCCCTACTTCCATGAAGCTGACATCCCAGAGAATAGGAGAAAATAAGTAAATAGCATGTATATCAGGATGTGAATGGGCTTCCCAGGTGGGGCTAATGGTAAAGAACCCACCTGCCAATGCAGGAGATGTAAGAGACTCAGGTTCGATCCCTGGATCGGGAAGATCCCCTGGAGGAGGGCATGGCAACCCACTCCAGGGTTCTTGCCTGGAGAATCCCATGGACAGAGAAGCCTGGCAGGCTACAGTCCATAGGGTTGCAGAGTCGGACATGATTGAAGTGACTTCACACACACACACACACACACACACAGAGGATGTGAAAGTCCTATGAGAAAGCATAAAGTGAGGAAGAGGAGCAGAAGTACCAGGGGGAGGTGTGCATTTGTAATGGTAAAGAAGGTGTTACTGATGGGACTCCACTGGTGGTCCCAAGGCTGAGACTTCCCCTTCCCGTGCAGGGGGTGTGAGTTCAACCCCTGGCCAGGGCGTTAGAATCCTTTATGCCCAGCAGCCAAGGAGCCAAGACATGAAACAGAGACAGTACTGCAACAAATTCAATGTAGACTTTGAAAGTGGTCCACATTAAAAAAAAAAAAAAAAAAAAGAACAAACACTAAAAAAAGGCCTTACTGAGAAGCTGACTTTTTTTTTCTGATAGGAAAGAGATAGACTGTTGTTCCATACAGAAGGCCCAGCAAATGCAAAGGCCCTGGGGTAGGAGTGAACCCTCTGTGCTCCAAGAACAGCAGTGAGGAACAGAGTGAAAGAAAGGGAGAATGGATAGATGGTTTTTACGTCCTCTTTTAGCACTACATTTCTACAAGTCTCTGCTTCCCTCTGGCTGATAGAGCCAAGCCAGGATTGTGTACATCATGAGAAATTCACACCAATCGCTGGGCATTAGTTAAGTTTGTGTTCTCTCGGGGAGGGAGGTCTGATGAGCGTGCACAGAGCTCTTTCTTGCAGCCCCCACAAACCTTGATTCCCATATCTTGGCAATAATGGGAGGGGCGGATGGAAGGCCACCCTAAGAGGCGACTGGTGGAGCAGTTCCCTGGATGCTGGATCATCCATTAGCAGCATCCTCTCTTGCTCTCCTATGCCCAAAGGTGATTCTCCTCTCTGGCTTCTTTCCCCTTCAGAACCACATTGATGGTGGAAACTACTTCACTCTCCTGGACTCCAGGGCACACTAGAGCTCCTTGTCATTAAGATAAGGATGCTGGCTTTGGATCCAAGCAGACCTAGACCAAATTCCTAACCAGGATGACTGTGGTTTTCCACCTTCAGCTCCTCTGCTTGCTGGGCACAGGATCCTGGGCAAGCATTTAACTTCTCTGGGCCTCCGTTTCATCTTCTGCTAACAGGGTAGCGATGGTTACAACCTCCTGTCCAGGGTTATCGTGAGGCTTAACGAGGGCTCTGAGCTATCAGCCTGAATTCCTATTACTGCCTTTGTTGCTATTGAGCCCTCTCCACTGGTCATCCTCTGGCAGCCAAGGGGTGAGAGGAAGGACAACCAGAGTGCATGAGACAGGCTCCCAGCTCTCAGGCCCTTGGGATCAGACGTGACTGCATCACAGAGAGGCATGGCTATCTGCTCCTGACGCCAGGGGCATGGGGCACTGGGGCAGTCCGGGAGCCAGTTTGGGGGTGGCTCAACCCTCCCAAGGGCACAAGTCTCATCTGGTGGGTTATTTAACTATTTTTACATCAAGAATGTAGCACAGGGACATGCCTGGTGGTCCCGTGGTTGAGACTCCACAATTCCACTGCAGGGGGTGTGGGTTAGATCCCAGGTCAGGGAGCTGAGATCCCGCAAGCCTCAGGACGAAAAAACCAAAACATGAAATGGAAGCAGTATTCACACACACTCAATAAAGACTTTAAAACATGGTCCACACCCAAAAAAATCTTTTTTTTTACAAAAATGATGTTATGAGCACAGTAGTTGTTCAAGAAATAATTTTTATCATTTTGTTTATTTATTTTTATTTTTGGCTGTGCTTGGCCTTTGTTGCCACACGCGAACTTTCTCGAGTTGCAGCGAGCCAGGCTTCCTCTCCAGTTGTGGTGCATGGGCTTCTCCCTGCAGGGGCTTCTCCTGCTGCAGAGCCTGGGCTCCAGGCGCACGGGCTTCGGTAGTTGTGGCCATGGGGCGCTTAGTTGCCCCGCAGCACATGGGATCTTCCTGGACCAGGGATCAAACCTGTATCTCCTGCATTGGCGGGTGGATTCTTCTTATTATTATTTAATTGAAGGATAGTTGCTTTACAGAATCTTGTTGTTTTCTGCCAAACATCAACACGAATCAGCCGTGGGTGCACCTACGTCCCCTCCCTCTTGAACCTCCGTCCCGCCTCCCTCCCCATCCCTCCCCTCTAGGTTCATACAGAGCCCCTGTTTGAGTTCCCTGGGACATGCAGCAAATTCCCATCGGCTCTCTAGTTTACATGTGGTAACGTAAGCTTCCATGTTACTCTCTCCATACATCTCACCCTCTCCTCCCCTCTCCCCATGTCCATAAGTCTGTTCTCTATGTCTGTTTCTTCATTGCTGGCAGGCAGATTCGTAACGACTGGACCCCCAGGAAGTCCTGTTCAAGAAATATTGACTGAGCGCCTTGAGGGTGCAGGCCCTGATCTAAGTGCCGGAGACAAGGCAACGAACGAGACACAGTCCCCAGGGGGCACATAGAACCTCGCAGAGAGAGACGTGGAGAAATAAAAGAATAAACAGACAATGAAATACACCATCTGATACTTATCTCTGGCCTTCTCCATCCAAAACTCACTCCCGATCCCTTGCAGCCGGCTCTTTCCACAGTTCTCTCTCTTGCACTGACTGGCTTTGGCAGAGATTCTAGCTTGACTGGCCTCAGGAAGTCACCCTCAGCTCCCATTCCAAGTAGAATCCTAGCGCTGGGTATCTTCTTTGGTCAGGGGAATAAACACAAGAGAAGGGGGCTGTTGAGACCATTGAGAGCAGAGATCAACCGGGTCTGGTGAGCAGGGCGGGGTGAGGGAGTCCCCCCAGACTTTCCCACTAGGAAGAAATTGGGGTGATAAAGATGCCTCTCTGGGTTCCGAACCTGCTACATGTCTCCTACCAGGGCCTTCCTCCCTCCTTCAGGCCACTGGGACACTGGGGCCAGGGGACATCTGGAGTCCATTAGAATGGCATCAATCCCACATGGGGATGTTTTGACTGGACCCTTGGATGGATTTCTTGTACATTAACGGTGTTTATTTTCCAATAAAGATTCTGAAGTCAAGATTGCTGCCCTGGCCTCTTCTAAGGGGAGAGAGGAGCCGGAATGCCTACCCTGCTGACCCAAGGGTCTTTGTCTTCCGAGGAAGATGGTGGAAGCTTTGAGCATGGTATATCAGCTTGTAGGGCGTCAGAACCCAAGGTAAGCCCAACCCTCTCATGATACGTAGTCTCTGTTGTAGCTATTGAGCATCCCCCTGCAACACACAAACAGCAGCAGACAATACATAACCAATGAATGTGTTGTGTGTCAATAAAACTTTATTTGCAAAAGCAGATGGTGGGCCACAGTGGTATCCTCTGTTACCTCTGCCCTGCGGTATCCCAATGCTTCCCATAAGATCTTGGATGTGGTATGTGATCAATAAATACTTGCTGATTTGATGAGTGATTCTTGCTGTTCAGGAACTGTGAGAATTTGAACAAATCACTTTCTCTCTCCGAGCCTTCATTTCCTCATTTGTATAATAAAGGGATTGAATCAGATGAGCTGTGATAATCTGTGAGAGGAAGCAATGGCTGAGAATTTCAAGGTACCCACGGTATTTCTGAATTATTTTCTTATTTTAAAAAGGTGTGATGGGACTATCCTGGCCATCCAGCATGAAGACTTCACCTTCCAATGCAGGCAGTACAGGTTTGACCCCTGGTTAGAGAACTAAGATCCTACATGCTGAGAGGTGCAGAACAAAAAATAACTCTAGAAAATTTGGATACTTCTATGTAAAAAAACAGCAACTGGTCATACCTTGCACCATATACAAAAGGTTAACTCAAAATGGATCATAGATCTAAATATGAAACCTAAAAAGAATTTTTTTTAAAAAAAAGGTGTAGTGTATATGTGTGTCGTTCAGAGATTTATGCATCTTCTGGTGTTAATTGTTCAATTCAAACTTTCTATCACCATTTCTTTATCTAAAAGTTCTGGTTATAAATTACTGTGGGCCTCTGACCTTCACAATTCACAAGGGTACAACTGAGCCATCTTCCTGTCCCCCAGTCTGTCTTCCACAACAATATATTAGTGGAACTTCTAGTCATAAGTGACAAAAACGTAAGTGGCTTAAGCATAAAGAAAATTGATTGGCTCATGAAACTAAGAAGGCCATGTATACTATGACTTCTAGCACATTCCAGTGTGAAACTCCAAGGAGTGTGAGGTTGCTAAATTCAAACCTGCCCTTCCAGATATGTTTGTCAAGGTAGGAGGAGGAAAAAAAAAATTCTTAGCTTTATTCATAGCTTTTGCATATGAAGCATATGGCACGTGGGTCTCCAGTAATTTTTTAAAACTTTTAACTTAATTGTTTATCTTTTGGCTGTGCCAAGTGGCATGTAGGATCTTAGTTCCCTGGCCAGGGATTGAACCTGTGTCCCTTGCATTGGAAATGCGGAGTCTTGACCACTGGACCACCAGGGAAGTCCCTGGGCCTCCATTTATACTCTTGTTCCGGGTCCAACAGATGAGCTGAACCTGGATGAGCGGCCCATGGCCACTGTGGATGGCCCGAGAGAGGCTGCAATGGCTCTGTCCCACACTGGCTGGGAGCCTGGAGGCAGGTGGCTTAAGAGTGCTCTCTAAAACGGGACTCCAAAGAAGGTCCAAGTCTCGGGGTTATTGTGAGAAGCAAGTGAGATAACGTGTGCAAAGGGGCTTTGAGAATTCCTATACAATGTCGGGAACTATTATTATTACTGGAAGTGATTAGAGGCGGCCGTGGTTTCATCACCCTCCTGAGAGATGCTGCCTGAAGCCCAGAGGATTCTGGGAAATGCCTGACCCAAGGTGAACAGAGAAGGGCTCTGTGCAGACGGGAGATAAAGCGATGGGCTTAACGTGGCGGGAAATCTTAGGAGCTCTGTAAATATTTAGCTTGTCGACCAGATGTCAGCTCTACCTGTGCTAGAAAGTTCTGGAAAAGGCAAGCTGAGTGCCCCCTTATCTAGCCTGGACCTCTAAGAAAAAGAGGGGGTCTTCTCTATGCTATCCTGCCCCTCATCCCTGGGAAATCATGATCTAGACAGAGGCTCAGAGGTGTGTGCAGAGGTGCAAGGAGAACAGTGTAGGAGGAGGAGTGGGGAGGAAAAGAGAAGAGGAGAAGGTGGCCAGAGTGGAGATTCCTAGAACTTTAGAGCTGGGAGTCTACAGATCCCGACCAACCCCCCTGGAAGTAGAGGCTCAGAGAGGTCAAGCAACCTGCCCAAGGTCACACAGCTAAGCATTGGCCTCTGAAAAGAAAGGGAAGTCACTAAGGGAGAGTGGGCTGCAGCAAGTGAGGGGTGGGGGTGGTCAGAAGCCTGCCAAGCTACCCCAAAACTAACCCCAGCCTCAGGGTCAGCCAAGCTGAGGGTGGGTGGGGTAGTGAGGAAGAAGCTACCCATTACTAAGTACCTGCTCCTTGCCTCCCTCCATGCTGGGCCCCTTTCTTACTGACTGACTGTTGTCCTTGGATTATTCCTGGTCCACAAACTTAGGTAACTTTTTGCTGTGTTTGGCTAAGCACTTTCCTTCGGTCTCCAAGCCACATGCATGTCAGTGAACTGTAGGGAAAACCAAATTTAGGTCTTGTACCGACGATGCCTGGTGGCCAGGGATGGCTCAAGTCATGGGAGATGATTCTTACTGGTCCACAGTCCCCTGTTGATGAGACATCCTATTCCCACCCGGGCAGGAAGCCCCAGTCACTCATGCCATGATTAGGACACAAAACCTTTGGTAAGATTAGGGCCTAAATTCCCCAGGTGCACTTTGCAGCCAACAGCTCTAATGGGCAGATGTCAAGGGCACAGACTCTGGAGCCAGGCCACGTGGGTTCAAATCATATCTCAACCACCTATTAGCTGTGCAAACTTGGCAACTGGCTTAACCTCTAGCTATGAAATGGAGATAAAAAGTTATGGTAAGGAGTAAACGAGTGAAACCATTTAAGGGCCTTAGGATAACCCCTGGCATAGAGGATGCACTCAATAAATGACAGCTGGTACCAACAAACGTCCCCCACCTTTTCTCTTTTCTTTTTCTTTGGCCTCAAAGGACCCTCTTGCCTCTCTTCATCTTCTAGGACAGTTAGCAGTAGGCCATCCCACTGGGCTAGTAATGACAAGAATACAGATCCAGGGACTTCCCTGGCAGTCTAGTGGCTAAGAATCAGAGCTTCCACTGCAGAGGGCGAGGGTTCAATTCCTGGTCAGGGAACCAAGATCTGACATGCCATGCAGCACAACTGGAAAAGGAATAAAGAAAGAAAAAAGGAATGAGTGAACTTGAAAAAACACAAGAGCCATTGGGAGGACCTCGTGGCGTTGGCATGATGCACGTGAAGGGTTTAACACGGCGCTTCACATGCATTGCTGTCATTTTCGTCTTTATGAGGATCACTGTTGTGATTCTGATAACCTCTGGAGCGTCACTCAGGCGCACCTGCCCTAGGCGATGAGAAAGCACACAGTGAACGTATCAGAGGAACTGAGTCTCCAGGGCTCCTTGCTGGCTCAGTGGTAAGAATCCACCTGCCAAGGCAGATGCGGGTCTGATCCCTAGGTTGGGGAGATCCCCTGGAGGAGGAAATGGCAGCCCACTCCAGTATTCTTGCCTGGGAAATATCATGGACAGAGGAGCCTGGCGGGCTACAGTTCTTGGGGTCGCGAAAGAATCTAGACACAACTTAGCAATTATGAGTCTATGATGCTGAGTGCTTGGTACAGAGGAAGTGGAAGAGGGAGGCAGGGTGGGGTGGGAGGCAGGGAAGAGGGATGGTGGAGGGTCCAACGCTCCCTGCCTTCCAGAGTTGGGCCCTGCCTGTGCCGGCTGCTGGCCCCCATTCTGGCCTTACCTCTTTTTAAAAGACATTTATTTGTTTATTTGGCCACACTGGGTCGCAGTCATGGCACGATCTTTGTTCCAGCATGTGAGATCTAGGTCCCTGATCAGAGATGGAACCCACCCAGTTCTCCTGCATTGGAAGCTTGGAGTCTTAGCCACTAGACCACCAGGGAAGTCCCTGGCCTTATCTCTTGCCAGTCTGGACCCTCCAACTAGCTTTGCTGGTCCCTGGCATCTCTCTGGTCCTCTTCTCTCTATCCTCCCCTTGGCTTGCTGCTTCTCATTTAACCAGAACTTCTAAGACCTTGGCCAAACCTCTTCAGCCAAGCCAGATTCCAGGTCCTGGTGTTATTACCCCCATTTGATAGGTCAGGGAACCAGGCTCAGTGAGGGGTCATGACTTCTTCTGGATCCCACTGTGAAGCAGGATCAGTCTCCCAAATCCCAACCCCACATTCCTTGCCCTTCCTGGCAAGAGAGGCTGCCTGGGTGATGGGTGAACACCCAGATTCTAGACCAGTGGGTCTCAACCAGGGATGGTATCACCCTCCAGAGAACATCTGGCTATGTCTGGAGACATTTTGGTTGTCACAACTGGGGGACAGGGGTACCACTGGCTTCTAGTGGGTGGAGAGCAGGAATGCTACTTAAACATCTTACAACGCACAGGACAACCATCCATCCCCCTACAAAGAGCTATCCAGCCCCAGATGACAATTTGGGCCCCAAAGCTGAGAAACCCTGATCTGGATTCACGTGCAGCTTTAAACCTTAGATCTATGATCCTTAGATCCAGGCTCCTCTAATGTAAAATGGTGATAATAACGCCATCAAGCTCGTAGAATTGGGGGAGGATTAGACGACTGAATGCATTTAACGAGAAAAACCCCGTGGTTGACTGAAAGTGAGTTTACTCTAATAAATGGGAGTATAGGGGTGAGAATGGGGGAACTGGGCACCCGGGGACTCAGCTCCTAAGAGCATCCCGTAACGAAACTCCAGGAAGTGTAAAGGAAGACCACCCTCTCCCAAACCAAACCCAAGTGGCACACTTGTGTCTAATAGAATTTTGAATTCCTCTCCACCGCCTGCCATCAGCATTTGAGAATTCGAGTGTTAATTTAAAAGAAGAAACTGCATTACCTGTTCTCCACGCAGATCTGAGCTTCCATTTTAATTTGCCTTCATTATCTCTCTCTCTTATTAAGAATGGTAAATCTGTTTTGTGTTTTCATTATTCCATTAGCTGGAGGAAGCTCATCAGTAATGTGGGGGAGCTGCCAACATAAATAGCGCAATTTTCATGCAGGCGATACAATAATTGACTTAAATCGCTATTCTGTGGAGGCTGCAGCTCCCAATTAGAGAAAGCAGCGTGATTTAAAAACGAGTTACAATTGATTGGATTTCAGGGGAAACCAGGTTTGGAATGTGTTAATTGCATTCCACCTAAACACCAGGTCTAAATGAAGCAGCCAGAGATTTAGGGAAATAACAAAATCTTCTCTAGAAACGGCCCCAAATTGCTTAATAAGATAGGAGAGATCTGATTAAGATGGGGGGCTAATGGCCTGCTGTATTTGGGGGTGACAGGCTGAATTCTCATCTTAGAAACTACTCCGGAGAAGTAACAGACCTCAATCTGTTGTATGGTCTGGCTGAGTTTCAGGGGCAAGTATCAGCGGCATCTCCTTTCCGTTAAAACCTAAGTCAGACTATGTGCTGTGCGTGCGTGCTAAGTTGCTTTAGTCGTGTCCAACTCTTTGCGACCCCGTGGACCGTAGCCTGCCAGGCTCCTCTGTCCATGAGATTCTCCAGGCAAGAATGCTGGTGTGGGTTGCCATGCCCCCCTCCAGCGGATCTTCCTGACCCAAGGATCGAACCCATGTCTCTTATGTCTCCTGCGCGGGCAGGTGGGTTCTTTACCACTAGCGCCACCTGGAGAGCCCAGACTATGTGCTACCTCTGCTCAAACCCAGCAGTGGCTTCCATCTCCTTCTGGGAAAATTTTAGTCCTTACAATGGTATGCCAAAAGTTATATGATCCATCCCATAAACCTACCGACCTCCTCACCCGCCAGGATGACCAAGTTCCTTCATGGCCTGGCCCCTGCCTACGTCTCTACTCTCATCTTATGTCTCATTGTTTTGGCCTCCCACTCAGTCACCGAGAATTTCTGAAAGATCCCTGATGGTTCATGTTCCATGTGCCCCATGCTCTCCTTGCCTCATTCACCTGGCTAATTCCCAAGCAGCCGGCAGAACTCACTTGGTTCGTGGCCTCTTCTCCTTTAATCCTTCCTCTGAAAGTTCTAGCATCCAGGGAAGCAGTTGGCTTGAAATGGTCATTGAGTCATCAACTCGAGAGAGCAGAGAGACATTTTGGCTATAAATGGATTTTCTGAAAATCTGGAGAGGGTGATTGTGGAGCACCTGTGACAGGCCGTCTCTGAACACAAGCATCTTTCCATCAGCACCTCTGCCCTGCATGGCCGGGCGGCCACCATCCTCCACCAGTCTCCAGGGAGGAACACCCAGGTCCCATCTCCTCCAGCTGAGCTGCCATGTACATGCAAACACACGTGTCTTATGTGAGCTGTGCTGCCACGTACATGCAAACACGTGTGTCCTGTGTGAGCTGTGCTGCCATGTACATGCAAACACGTGTGTCCTATGTGAGCTGTGCTGCCATGTACATACAAACATGTGCCCTATGTGAGCTGTGCTGCCATGTACATACAAACACACGTGTCTTATGTGAGCTGTGCTGCCACGTACATGCAAACACGTGTGTCCTATGTGAGCTATGCTGCCATGTACATGCAAACACGTGTGTCCTATGTGAGCTGTGCTGCCGTGTACATACAAACGCATGTCCTATGTGAGCTGTGCTGCCATGCACATGCAAACACACATGTCCTGTGTGTGCTGCCATGTACATCCAAACACGTGTGTCCTATGTGAGCTGAGCTGCCATGTACATGCAAGCATATGTGTCCTATACAAGGACCTTGCTTGACTCCCAGGGGATAAGAATAGATTCTTGAGGGGTTGGCAACACAAAACTCTTAAAAGTTTGTGCTAAAATACACATGGCATCAATTTACCATTTCAGCCATTTTACAGCATATGGTTCAGTAGTATTAAGTACATCACATTATTGTCCTACCATCATCACCATCCATCTCCCAGAACCCTTTACATCTGGTGAAACTGAAACTCTATACTCATTAAACAAAAACTCCCCATTCGCCCTCCCCTCAGCCCCTACCAACCACCCTTCTACTTTCTGCCTCTATGAATCTGACAGCTCTAGGTACCTTCTATGGGCTTCCCCATAGAAGCTCCTTAGGAAACAGTAATAACTATTGACATTCTACTTCCCCAGGAGTAGAGAATCCACCTGCAATTCAGCAGTTGCAGGAAACATAGGTTCAATCCCTGGGTTGGAAAGATCCCCAGGAGGAAGGCATGGCAACCCACTCAAGTATTCTTGTCTGGAGAATCCCATGCACAGAGGAGCCTGGCAGGCTACAGTCCATAGGGTGGCAAAGAGTCAGACACGGCTGAAACAACTTAGCACGCGTGCACGCAGGTACCTCCTACAAGTGGAATCCTAAAGCATTTGCCTCTTGTGACTGGCTTCTTTCACTTCACGTGACATCTTCCAGGTTCATCCATGTTGTAGCCTGTGTCCAAATTCCTTTTTTCTTTAAGGCTGAGTAGTATTCCATCGTAGTTCTAGACCACATCTTGTTTATCTGTTCATCTGTCAATGGACGCTTAAAACTCTTAACTCTTCTTATACATGAAGCACAGCTATAGCTATAGCACATAAGCAGATACAGCACACACAGTGTCCCTGTGGTATTAAACTTCCTGGGGGTGGGCATTTAGGAAAAATGCCCCTAGAGGCTCCTTTGTGCTGCGCTATGCTTAGTCTTCAGTCCTGTCTGACTCTTTACGACCCCATGGACTGTAGCCCACCAGGCTCCTCTGTCCATGGAGATCCTCTAGGCACGAATACTGGAGTGGGTTGCCATGCCCTCCTCAAAAGCTCCTTGGGAAACAGTAAGAACTATTGACGTTTGAACCAGATAATTGTCTGATGTGGACGACTGTCCTGGGCAGTGTGGGATGTTTAGCAGCCTCTACCCGTTAGATGCCAGCAGCACACCCCTTGGTGTGGCCATCAATTATGTCTCCAGGGACTTTCCTGGTGGTCCAATGGTTAAGCACCCGCCTTCTAATGCAGGGGACACAGGCTTGATACCTGGTAGGGGAACCAAGATTCCACATGCCTCAGGGCAACTAAGCCCTCCTCTGGCAACTACTAAAGCCCACGTGCTCTGGAGCCCACGTGCCACGGCCAGAGTCTGTGCCTGCGAGGAAAGGATCCCCTGTGCCGCTGCATCTAACGCCTGACACAGTTGCATAAATAAGGGACGGCTTTAAATAATGTCTCCAGACGTTGTCAAGTGTCCCCCGGGCACAGGATTGTCCTGGCTGAGAATCCCTACTCTGGGCTTTTGCCGTGGGGCAGGATGCCCCGTCTGAGAGCATGCGCACTGTTACTTTCTCAGAGTGCTGCCACGTGGCTCTCCGAGGGGCTGTCCTCCGGCCCCCAGAGCCGAGCATCGCTGCTGGGGAGACGACTGTGTGGACTAGCCTGGGCCCAGGCATAAGGTGGCCAGAGGACAGAAGCCTCACCAAGTTAGGCACAAAAAGCCAGGATTTCTCGGCCCCGAGTCCCTGCGGCCTCTGGGTCACATGTCCCAGCTGTGTGACCAGAGCCGGCCAGGGCCCTCGCCTTGTGCCTGGGTGTCAGGTTCCAGAGGGCGCCTTGAAGGGACACAGCTTCCAACAACACCCCACCACTCCTCCCCAGCCACTTTCTCACCCTTTCTGAGCACACCCGCCCATGCACACCCCCGGGTCTTTGTATATACTCATTCCTTTAGCTGACAAAGCATTTATTAAGCATCTCGCAGGTGCCAAGCATAGTGCTCAGCTCTGAGACATGATCAGCTCCCCACCCCAGCCACACCCAAGAGCTTTCAGAAGCCTGTGGGCGCTCAGACAGCTACAATCCCTCCCCTCCAGCGTGGGCAGTCTGAGAAGGAATTCTAGAGAAGGGATGTCCAAGCTGAAACTTCCAGGGTGAGTCCAAATTGCTTCTACACTGCCTGGATAACGAGGACAATTCCAACAACGGTGTCACCCTTGGTTGCCTACTTACCATCTGCTACCCCTCCTTTCTCCACCTGCCGGGGGGGGTCCCTGCTTGCTGAAGGAGAAGCCACGGTCTTCGGTGACTCCTAAAGTCACCCATTACCTGCCCCTGCCCTCTCGTCTCTCCCAACTCATCTTCTGTCACCTCCTCTTCTTTTCAGCCACTCTGATCTTTCAAACGCAGGAAGCGTTGCTTCTGCTGAGGCGTCTCTGCAAGTACTTTTTCGATGCAGCTGTGATACGCCCCTTTCCTCACCTCCATCGGGCGGATGCTCAGTTGCCACCTTCTTGTCATTCTCTCCACCATCATAATCTTTCTCGCCAAGCCCCATCCAGGAGCACCACTTCACTTTATGTATTTATCTGGTCTGTTGGTCTCCCTCCATAGAAGTTAAATTCCAAAAGAGTCAGGATTTGTGGATCACATTCCCTGGTATATTCCCAGTGTTTGCCACAGAGCCTGCACAGACTAAGTGCTCAAGAAATGTGTTGAATCAATGAATTAATTGCATGTCCTTCTCCTAAAAGCTCAGTCAGTACCCCTCAAAATGTATCATGCACATGAATCACTTGGAGATCTTGTGAAAATACAGTTTCCGGCCTGGGATGGGGTCCCAGGGGCTGCGTTTCTACAAGCTCCCAGGTGATGCTGTGCCGCTGGTCCTCTGTTCTGAGCAGCACGGGCTCAGCGATGATGGCCGGCATCTATGTTACACATGAGTAAAACCAGCGCAGAGAGGTTAATCTCATGGCTAAAGGCACCAAGCTTTGGGAGATGGGCTGGATTTGAAGTCTGTCCAACTCCCAGATGTTAATGGATCACCCAATCATATTGCAGACCCCAAGTCTGAAAATGGTCTCTCAGGTGCTTGCAAAACTGAACTTTCCCAAACTGTCCGTGTGAGAATATCATGGGTGCCAACTCGGGACCAGCAAGCACAGTGAGACCTGTTAGGTGGTGTAACCCCCAGACTGAACTGGGGTGCGTGTGTGAAGGTTAAGTCACTTCAGTTGTGTCCGACCCTGTGTGACCTATGGACTGTAGCCTGCCAGGCTCCTCTGTCCATGGGATTCTTCAGGCAAGAATACTGGAGTGGGTTGCCATGCCCTCCTCCAGGGGATCTTCCTGACCCAAGGACTGAACCCACATGTCTTGCATCTCCTGCATTGGCAGGCGGGTTCTTTACTAGTACTGCCACCTGGGAAGCCCCTGAACTGGGATACTTTGCCCTAACTTTCTCCGCGCTCTCTATAAGCTCTCTCTTGTGCTGGGTTTTGGGATCTTTGTGTGTGTGTGTGTGTGTGTTGGGAATCTTCCAGAGAGCTTTCTCAGCTCATTGATCATGAAGGGAGCTCTCTCCAGGCCTAACCTTGCACTTGGTTAAGTGTGAGCTGGTAAACTTGATAAGCAAATTGGAGGGAAATTTACAGCATCATCTCATTAGAAGGTCAAGGGCCTTGATCTTCTCGCTCTTACCGGGTCCCAGAGCTCCATCAGAAACCCCAGAGAGGAAGGCAAAGGTGGCCTCTAGTGCAGAGCCTTCTAATTCTTTGGTTCCATCTGAACTCATTTCACAGAGAGAGACTTTTCAGTGAGAAGCTCTCACGTTGCCTCTCAGCTCTTACCGCTGGCTAATTACCGAGCCGCTATTCCCAAATCTAACTAGCTTCGCTGGAGATCAAAACACAGTCTCTCCAGCTCGGTCAGATCTACACGTGGCCTGCCTGCTGCCTCTGCACCCACCGCAGCCGCCGAGTTCCTGGACCATCACTGGCAGTCCGTCGACTGCCATCCCCCTAAACCTGAGAACGGGATCCTAGTTCTGATCTCTCTTGCAAGCAGGCCTGTGGTTAAATGCAGGCGAAGTCTGGAAGACTTGAGAGGTCATAAACTCAGTGCCTAGTGGAGCCAGGCAGGTAACGTCAATAGGAAAGGTGGTTTAGATGGGAGGGTAGTTCGTGGAAAGCTTGGGGTCAAGCTTCTAAAAAGGGAACAGAGGCCGCAGCTCCTCCCTCATGGCTGAGGGGTGTTGTGAGGGGCAGCTGTGTGTGGCCAGATCTAAACTTCCACGTGGACGTCTAGTTACGTGAGCTCTCCAGATGACTAACGGTGGCAGGGATCAATTGAGCATGAGTGACACCCAAATTCAACCCACAAGGGCCACTAGTTTGCAATCTTGGCTTGAAACGCTGAGGGTATATAAACTAAGAGAAATCTGTATCAGCTGGGGTCTGCGGAAGAAATGGGGACAGAATTAAGGACGGCCCTTTGAAGGGAGGTTTCTATTTATAAAGCTGGGCAGGGTAAGGGGAAAAATGTACATGAATACAGGATGGGCTGAAGAAGACATAGATGAGGGCATATCCTGATGGCAGATTATGTGGCCTTTAGAGATGATAGGCATGACAAGTTTGCAATAACATAGGGAATGAATACAGCATAATGAAGTGAAAAGGCACGGTTTGAAACTAGAGTGGTACATAGGGGAGCAGCATGTGTGTCCATCATGCAAGTAAAGTCACCTATAGTCTCTTGATCAAAAACATTTAAAAAGGAAAGAGACTCTTCTGTTTTGCAAATAAGATCATTTGTGTCTTGTTTTTTTTTTTTTTCCAGATTCCACATATAATCAATAACATGATATTCGTCTTTCTCTGTCTAGGTTATTTCACTGAGCATGTCTTTGTCTGCGTTGTTTCACTTAGTATGTTATTTCACTTCGTATGCCATCCATGTTGCTCCAGATGACATTATTTCATTCTTTTTTATAGCTGAGCAGTATTCCATTGTATAAACATGCCATATCTTTATCCGTTCATCTGTCGACAGACATTTAGGTTGCGTCCACGTCTTGGCTAGTATAAATAGTGCTGCTGGGGGCTGTTGGGGTGCATGGATCAGAAAAAGACTCGCAGACATGGAAAGCAAACATATGGTTACCAAGGGAAAGGGGGAGGGTGTTAGGAGGTTGAGATTCACACATACACACTGTACAAAACATATAACCAACAAGGACCTACCATACCGCACAGGGAACTATACTCAATATTCTCTAGTAACTTGTAAAGACCCTGAAAAAGAATATACATATATATGTTGTACTAACATGATATTGTAACTCAACTATACTTCAATAAATACATAGGAAAGAAAAAAAAATTATTTACACAGTACAGGCAGTTCCTCTAATTCAAGGACAGTTTGCCACGAATTGAGTGTGAAATGGGGGGTGAGATGCTGGGGGGACAGAAACTCTGGGTCCCAGTACTCCTGAGAGCATCTCCCCCTTCGCTTCACTCTACGGCAACTCAGGATATGTTATTTCCAAGCAACAAGCCTTTTTATAGCAAACCAGCTACTCCCTGTATAGACAGAATCATTTGGGAGCAATTAGCAGCTTTCATGGGCATTTCTGGTTTCTCTCCAGAGGCATTTTTCTTGATAATCTAACCCTGGTGTACACGATGACTCCACTGTAGAAATGAAAACAAAAGCCAATATATGTCAAAAAATTAGGAAGCAGATGCACCAAAATACTGCCAGTGGTTGACTATGAAAGAGAAGTGTGGGTGATATTTTTTCCAACCTCTCTGTTTCATTCATTGACAAATGTTTACTGAGCATCTACTGGGTGCCAGATATTATTTTATTCTATGCCTTGAAAAAGCAGTGCATAACAAGTTGCAAAAATTCTTGATGGATAGAGACAGACAATAAACACCTAAGTAAGAAAAATATAGAGCAGGTTGGGGCTTGGCACATACCTGGGAGAACCAAATAGCACTGGACAGCAGGACCAGAAGTGCTAGGTTGGGGGTAGGGGTTTTGAGTTCAAGCAGGCTGATGGGAAGCCTCTGAGAAAAGGTGAGAGCGAGCTGAACAAAGATGGGAAGGGGAGGAGGGAGTGAGGATATTTGGAGGAAGAAGGTCCCAAGTGGAGGAAACAACAAGTGCACAAAAACTTGCCAGGGGCCAGTGAGGCTGGAGCAGAGGGAAAAGGGGGCAGTGGTTAGCTGAGCTTTCTGTGTTCTCTCTGAGAGTACAGAGCTTGTATGATGGAAATGGTGGTGGTTTAGACGCTGAGTCACGTCCAACTTTTGTAACTCCATGGACTGTAGCCCACCAGGCTCCTCTGTTGAGGAATTCTCCAGGCAAGAATACTGGAGTGGGTTGCCATTTCCTTCTCCAGGCGACCTTCTAGACCCAAGGATCGGACCCACGTTTCCTGCATTGCAGGCGGATTCTTTATTGCTAAGCCACCAGAGAAGTCTCATCATGGAAATAAAAGCCTTTTATTATCATTAAAGGAAGAGCAAAAGAGAAGAAGGGAAGACATCTTCGCTTTTCTGGTCCGTGGAAAGCTGGTGGTTTTCTCCTCCTGATCAGTTCTGCATCGGCACAGTGGATGACTTCCCATGAGATCTGAGCATCCCTTCAAGTCTGTCCGTCCCTGGGTCACATGGTCAGTGCCGAAGATGCCTATGGTCTCGGAACTGTGGGCAGCACCCCGCTCCTTCCCTCAACGCCCCCTGCCCCGCTCCCCATCGGCAGGAGGAGAAGCAGAGACCAGTGTGAGCAAACCATGCTGACCGCCTCGCTCCCTCCAAGGGCAGCTGGGAGTGATGCCAGCCCAGGGAAGAAATTGCCAATAAAGAACCGAGGTGCTGATAAGGAGGTGTCAATCCATTAACCTCCCCCGAAGGGAAGAAAAAAAATTTTTTTTCAATTACTGGTAGCGGGAAACAAAATAGTGAGAAATCACAAATGACAATCTCTTTAAGACAGCCCTGGGGCCACTTTGAGCTGACCCTGTGCATTAACCTGGCGGGGAAATTTTTTACTCGCTGCTCCCTCCTGTGTCCTTAATAGCATAAAATAAAAAGATTTTAGATAAGATTTCATTCTGTGAATCAATTGGCAAACCACACTAGGCTTCCCGGGGCATTCTGGCCTCAATCTAATGGAAATTAGTATTTTTTAAATGGGAATATCGATACTGAATTGGACCCCATAGCAGAAAGCCTATACAGAGGATTTCATTTCAACTGGAAGTCTCCGGCTTCTTCTGAGCTTTGCTTAACCCAGTATCTGCCAGTGTCTCAAGTGAAGGATGAGAAAACAAAATCCGGAATCCTTGTGACCACGGCACAGCCAGAAAGTTCTGGCCTCTCACTAATCTTCTACGTTGGCCTTTGTCCTATTCCTCAAACCGACAGAGGACAACCCCGGACCTGTGTGCTTGCGGTCACCTCTGCAGTGCTTCCTCCCATTGTCCTTCTCTGGCTTTCTCCTTCTCAGTCTTGAACTTCAAAAATCACCTGCTCGGGAAGCTGGGCTTAACCACAGCCTTCTCCCATTATTCCCCCTCTCAGGTCCTTCATGACTCATCACCAACAATAATTACATTAACATGCATGTAGTGTTTCTGTTTCTTCTGCGGAGATGGGGCACATAGGACAGTCATCCTTGGGTATCCTTGGGGGACTGGTTCCAGGACTCACTGTGGATACCAAAGTCCCCCAGATGCGTAAGTCCCAGAGTCAGTTCTCCATATCCACGGTTCCGCATCCTCAGGTTCAACCACCCTGGGATGGTAGATTAGGTTTGCTCCCTGCATTTGGCTGAACTTGCAGATGCAGAACCCGTGGGATATCGAGGGCTGACAGTGTTCATTTCAACCACCGTTTTCATGGTGGTCAGTTGTTCTAATCAATAATTCATTCTCTGTGGATGATCCCCTAGCAAGGAATCAGAGAGACCACACGCCAGAGGCAATGACTTTGATGTTTGGTCAATACCAGAGACTTCGCTAATTGATACAATGAATGTTAGACATAAATGGCATTGGTGAAAGTCGTGGCTGATGATGAACACAGTGGATGTTAGAATGTGTTCTCTTCGGTGACTTCAGTGCTACTCAAGGGAAGCAGGTGGCAGGAATATTTTCCAGTGGCTCCCTGCACTTACATGAACAGCGTTGAATGATCTAGGGCTGCTCTGTCTGATATAATAGCCACAAACCACGTGGTGGCTATTTCAACTTCATTGGTAACTAACCCAAGTTTATTTTTTTTTTTCCAAGTTTAAATAAAATCGAAGATTCAGTTCAATTCAGTCACATCAGCTTGAATTTCAAGTGCTCAATTGCCATGCGGCTGGGGGCTAATATCCTGGACAGCGCAGAGTAGAAGATTCATTTGTTGCAAGTGCTATTGGACAGAACTGATCTAGGGAGTGGTACCCTTTACTATCCTAGGTCAGATCCCTGAGTGACTTTGGTTCTGACCCCTGTGGATGTCAGACAAATTCTGCTGCTGGAATATTGCTGCCTTTGCCCCCATGAACCTTTTGTGCAAAGCATTTTCTGAGCCTCATAAAGGACAAGGATCCGGCAGTCCATTAAGCCTCCAGGCCGGCTTGTGTGGCTATTTTCTGCTGCCTGTTAATAAGTAACAATTTGTGTAAAATGGATGTGGTCTGAGATTCGCTTTCATCAAAACCAGGATGCCTGCTGCCAGCTGCTCCATTTAGTCTCGTAGTCAGTTGATAAAGATTTATTGAACACCTACTATGTGCCAGACACCTTTCTGGGTGCTGGAGACACAGCAGAGAACCATACAGTTAAGTCCTTCCTCTCATGCAGATTATATTTTGGGTATTGTGGGGGGTGGGACAGACAACAAGGAACTCTACAAATGAACACCATCCTGCCGGCTGGCAGTAAGCATCTTGAAGATAATCCAATAGCGTGATGACGTAGAAGCTGGCTTGGCAGGGCAGGTGTGGAGAGGGTGTTTAGTGGGGCACAGAGGACACCACAGCAAAATCGCTCTTCTCCATGCTGGGTTTCCTGTGTCCAGGCGCTCTGCTCTCCCCTGGACCCCCAGGCCCCCGGACATCCACTCTGGAAGGAAAGTGGAAGATCCTTTACCAGGAAATGTGCGTGTGCTGTCATTTCAGTCGTGTCCGACTCTTGGCAACCCCATGGACAGGAAACTGCCAGGCTCCTCTGTCCATGGGATTCTCTAGACAAGAACACTGAAGTGGGTTGCCATGCCCTCCTCCAGGGGATCTTCCAGACCCAGGGATCGAACCTGTGTCTCTTACATCTTGTGCATTGACAGGCAGGTTCCTTACCACCAGGGCCACCTGGGGAGCCCTGAGCTCTACCACTAACTTCCATTGTTTTAGGAAGGTCACTGATCCATCCCCTCCTTCCCGTGGCCCTCAGCTTCCCGTCTGTAAATTGCAGGCATCAGGTCTGCTGATTTTCAAACTGTGAGCTGAAACCCATTAAATGAGTCACACAATCAAGTTGGGGGTTCGGACCTTTTTTTTTTTTTTCCGGACCATTGTTTTAAAAATAGAAAAAGCAGAGTGTGACCAGCTGAGCATGAGGAAGCATGAGTGAGTCTCCTCTGACTTTCAGGTGCCTCTGTGCTGGAGCAGGTACCGGGTCACCATGTAGCTCTTTATCGTGGGCTGCCGTCGAAGGAAGTGGAAAGCTCTGCACTAGATCACTTCCCAGGGCCTTTCGATTCTAGCAGGCCAGGAATCTGAGTTCTTTACCCAGGGGACCAGACAATTTAGCAACATGCTCACAAGCAGAGTGGAAATTGAATCGGGGAGTGTGTTCTGAGCAGACATTGCCTACACTTTTATTACTCCCAATATGCCAAAATCACATTAAGGCCACGTTTAAAAACCAGTAATATTGCAGGAGGCTTGGTATTTCCTGGGGATCTGTTTCTACACTTCCACCCACCGCGGTCTGAAAGTCCAAAATCCCTCTCCTGGGGGGACAGCCTCTCAGCCTCCCTTCCTCCCATGCTTTCCCTCCACGAGTTCTTCCCATCGTCCTAATTCACTCACTCACTCATTCATTCGGCCATTCAGCACCTGTGTCTTGAGTGCCGCTACAGGCCGAGAACTGTTTTAGGTGCTGGGGATTCAGGTGGTGAAAAAAAAGTGGTGAGAGCCCTTTCTCAAGGAGTTTGTGGTGGTCCAGTGGTTAAGAATCCACCTTCCAATGCAGGGGATAAGGGTTCGATCCCTGGTCCGGGGTCTAAGATCCCACGTGCTGCAGGGCAAGTAAACCCATGTGCCACAACTAGGGAAGTTCACGTACAACTAGAGAAGGCTGCGTGCCGCAATGAGGACCCAGCATAGCCCTGCTCCTCCCCGCAAAAAAGGAACTTATGGTCACGTTTGGTGGGGAGGCATGGCTGGTGGAGGGTAAGACAGACAATAAATAAGACAGTGAAGCAATGACAACTTACAGGTGGTGATGGGCGCTATGACAGAAATCAACACGGTGATGGAGGCGAGGGTGATGGGAGAGGCGAGGAGAGGAGAGGCTACTTCTAACACAGTGACCAGGGAAGACACATTTAGGGAGCTGAAGTTTGACCTGAGACTCAAATGACCAGGAGTCAGGGCAGGGGGACAGTGTGGCAGAGAGAGGGGACAGAGTGCACCCAGGCCCCAAAGTGACCCCCACTCCTCCTACCTGGCTCCCCAATTTCCTAGTAGCTTTGTAATGACCTCACGTGCCTTTCAGTGTAGACAAGACCCATGGTAAGTTCATTTGAAGATGTAATGGCCCCAATCCCCTCCTTCCTGTGGCCCTTGGAACTCTTAACATATGTTATCTTGTTAATTCTTTCAATGACCCTGGGAGGCGTCTACTATTTTTCCCCTGTTTTCCAGATGTAGAAACTGAGGCTCAGAGAGGACATTGGATTTGCCCAAGATCATACAGTTTATATAGTGGTGGACCTGGGGTTGAAGCCAATTCAGTCTGATTTAGAAGCCCACTGAACGGGTTTTCAGCTGGAACCTCTTTGACAAATCCGTAGTCTCCTCTTGCTGAATCCCCATAGCTTTGGGTTGATCTCCTTTGCCTGTTCTGATTGATTCCTCGTGGCTGCTGGGAACTCACTGTTGACAAGAAATCTGAAGCTGCCTCTGAGTGCAACATTCATTCACTCAAGAAAAATTTATTAGGCCCCTATTGTGTGCCAGACCCTGTTTTAAGCATTGAGGGATCCCTGGCAAACAGAACAGTCCTCACAGAGCTGGCATTCCAATGAAAAGACATAAGCAATAAATCCAATTAATGTGCTTCCCAGGTGGCGCCGTGGTAAAGAATCCTGCCTGCCAGTGCAGGAGACACAAGAGACATGGGTTCGATCCCTGGGTCGGGAAGATCCCCTGGAGAAGAAAATGGCAACCCACTCCAGTATTCTTGCCTGGAAAATTCCACAGACAGAGGAGCCTGGCGGCCTGCAGTCCATGGGGCTGCAAAGAGTCAGACACAACTGAACAATTTAATTTCAGAAATCAAAATCTATGTTAGAAGATGAGAAAGGAAGCAAGCGTGGAAGGGGGAATGACTGCAGTTTTAAATAAAAGAGTTAAACCTGATTCTTCCCATGTCCAGCTCCTTCTTAGTCTTTGAATCCCAGCTTCCCCCCACCCCCGCCAAAAAAAAAAAAAAAAAATCCACACAAAGAAAAAGGGGGAACCTATAGATTTAAAGATTTAAGGGGCAGATTGTGTGTGCATGTGCACAGGCGCGTCTGACTCTTTGCAACTCTATGGCCTGACCACCAGGCTCCTCTGTCCATGGAATTTTCCAGGCAAGAATACAGGAAGGGGTTGCCATTTCCTACTCTGGGGGATCTTCCTGATCCAAGAATTGAACCTGTGTCTCTTGAGTCTTCTGCATCGGCGGACAGATTCTCTACCACTATACCACCTGGGGAACCCATGGCAGATTAGTCATTCACAATATCTGTACCTTCTTTGGATGCTTGTTTCAACAAATAAACTGTAAAGCTAATTTAGACTATCAGGAATATTTGAACACTAGATTTAGAGTGACACTATGGAATCATGGGTAATTTTTGAAGTCATGTTAATGATCTCAAGGTGATATTTTTAAAAATTCTCATTTTGGTGATACTTACAAAATGACTCCAGGTGAAATGATGCAGCATCTGTGGTTTGGTTTAAAACCACCCAGTGTTGTAGGGTGGGGTGGGTCCATCAATGAGGGCAGATGGACCAGGAGTTGGGGGTCAGAGGGGTGTCGTGGGGTCCATCTTACCATTTACTCTACTTTTGTTTAGATTTTTAAGAAAATGTGTGTGTGTGTGTGCACTCAGTCGTGCGATCCTACAGACTATAGCCCCCAAGGCTCCTGGGTCCATGGAATTTTCCAGGCAAGCGTACTGGTTAACCATTCCCTACGCCAGGGGCTCTTCCTGACCCGGGGATGGAAACCATGTTTCTTGAGTCTCCTGCACTGGCAGGCGGATTCCTTAGCACGAGTGCCGCTCGGAAAGGCAAGTCCTGCTCTGGGTGAAGCTGCTCTCTGTCCGCTGTCCCCACCAAGGTCCTCTCTTGCTGGTGTCTGCCGTCGCCTCCTGGCTCCTCTAGTCCTGCAGCTCCCCCAACCCCAAAGAAAAAAAATGCCAAGAGCCCGTCACCCACTGTGCAGAAAACCTGGAGACATCCCGCTGCCCTTCGGACGAAGATGGCCCTCCCCTCCGTGTTCCTCCCCGGGGCTCCCCTGGCCTGGCGGCTGCCCGCTCTCCTCTCTCCACCCACCCCCAGCCGGTCGCCCCCTTCCCAGCCTAGTTTCCAAATGTGCCAGGCGTGCTCCTGGCGGAAGCACTTGTCTCACTCCTCCTTCTTTGCCAGCTGTCTGCTTGTCATCTTCCAGGTCCCGGCTCGAAGGTCCCATCCTCCGAGAGGCCGTTCCGGGACCACCACCCCAGAGCGCCCCGTCACATCACCCTGGGGGTTCCCTCCTACCCCACGCCCCTGCACTGCTCCAGATATGAAGGGATCCCGGGTATCTCCCGTCTCCCCAGACCTTGGCCTCCATTCCCCCCGCCGTGCACAAACAGCCTGGCACACAGTTGGCACTTAAAACCCAATTATCGGGTGGACGCCTGCACCCCTCCCCCTCCAACGCCACTCCGTGACTACAGGTGTTACGGAGAGCTTGTTAGACCGCGGGGAAAACTTCTGATGTGACCTTGGGTGAAAATCCAGGCGACAGAATCAAGCCTCTGGGGGTGATCACACCTGTGTTGGAAAACTAACGAAAAAGAAATCATAAACAAACTGGCTTGAGAAGACAGAAGAAAGTATGATTTAAATTTTAGCTTCCCCTGGAGGTGGGACTAGGGGCAGTTTAGATTTCTTTGTTCTGCTTTTTTTTTGTTTTTGCCGCGTTCTCTTTAAGGCACACCTATTCCTTTATAATGAAAAAGCTTTTTAAGCGGAAAGGCAGCAAAGGACCTCTTGCGCCCTCTGCTGCTTGCTATTGGATACTGCAGCGCAGCTCCCAAGATCTGCCCGAAGTGGCGCGTTTCCCATGGAGATTTGGAAGCAGGTAGAAGTGAATGCAATGGCAACCCACTCCAGTACTCTTGCCTCGAGAATCCCATGGACGGAGGAGCCTAGTAGGCTACAGTCCATGGGATGTCGAAGAGTCGGACACGACTGAGCGACTTCACTTTCACGCATTGGGGAAGGACATAGCAACCCACTCCTGTTCTTGCCTGGAGAATCCCAGAGACAGAGGAACCTAGAAGGCTGCCGTCTATGGGGTCGCACAGAGTCAGACACGACTGAAGCAAATTAGCAGCATCAGCAGAAGTGAATGAGAAGAGGGATCATGACATACTTGGCCATCCTCTGAGAATCCTGCCAAATTTCCCAGTGCCTTCCCCGTCTGTGGTAGGTCCCCTCCACTTCCCACTCCTCTCCCACCTCCCACTTTCACCGGAATGAGCCCCTGCTCCAAGCTCTTTCACCTCCCATCACCTCAGTTCAGTTCAGTTCAGTCGCTCAGTCGTGTCCGACTCTTTGCCACCCCATGAACCGCAGCACGCCAGGCCTCCCTGTCCATCACCAACTCCCAGAGTTTACTCAAACTCATGTCTATTGAGTCGGTGATGCCATCCAACCATCTCATCCTCTGTTGCCCCCTTCTCCTCCTGCCTTCAATCTTTCCCAGCATCAGGGTCTTTTCAAATGAGTCAGTTCTTTGCATCAGGTGGCCAAAGTATTGGAGTTTCAGCTTCAGCGTCAGTCCTTCCAATGAATATTCAGGACTGATCACCTTTAGGATGGACTGGTTGGATCTCCTTGCAGTCCAAGGGACTCTCAAGAATCTTCTCCAACACAGTTCAAAAGCATTAATTCTTTGGTGCTCAGCTTTCTTTATAGTCCAACTCTCACATCCATACATGACTACTGGAAAAACCATAGCTTTGATAGACCGACCTTTGTTGGCGAAGTAATGTCTCTGCTTTTTAATATGCCGTCTAGTTTGGTCGTAGCTTTTCTTCCAAGGAGCACGCATCATGTGATCTAATAGTGGGAGGGACAGGAGGGCAGCAGGGGCAGCTTTCTGGCCGAAACCTTGTCCCGATCCTTCCTTCCTGTGTCACTGGACATATTACATAACTGCACTGGACCTCAGTCAGCTCATCCGTACAATGGAGTCCTGAGAAACCTGGGTTGCTTGGCCTCAGCCCTGCTGACTTTCTGGGCCGGGTAATCCTCTTGTGAGAGCCAGGTGTTCCCTGTAAGAAGTTTAACAGCATCCCTGGCTTCTACTCAGTAGATGCCAGCAACACCCCACCCGAAGGTCACAGCAACCCAAAGGTCTCTAGACAGTGATCCATGTCTCCTGAGGGCACGGATGCCCCCCGATTGAGAACCACTGCACTCTTGGTTTTTATTATGACCCCAACACCTTGCTACAGTTTTCTTCTGTTGAAAGGGGCTCAGAAAACATGAACGTGAGTTCCTAAAGAATAACTGAAGAGGACTGCCATGGACAGAGGAGCCTGGCGGGCTGCAGTCCATGGAATCGTGAAGAGCTGGACATGACTAAGTGACTAAACAAGAACAAAAACCCCGGTGGTCCAGTGGTTAAGGCTCCACACTGCCAGTGCTGGGGGCGTGGGTTCGACCCCTGGTTGGGGAAGGAAGATCCCACATGCTGTGTGGTGCATCCAAAAGACTTTTTTTTTTTAATTTTTTTAAAAAGAATAATTTGGGGATTATCTGCTCTATTAAGAAAAAGAGGTTGAAAAGCAGATAAGACGCCCTCCTCCCTGCCTGCCTCCCCACCCCAGTTGGATGCTGCCTATGCCAGGTGAGCTCACATCCCTGATCCCCCCAGAGACCCCCCCTGCCCCGCCTGAGCCGGCCCCAGGCTGCCGCGGTGGGCCAGGCCTCCCAGGCCCACTTCGTGCTGGGCCTGTTGTGCTTGGCGTGGTCCGCAGGCCTCCACGGCAAAGAGCACGTATTCAATTAACCTAGAAAAACAATAGCAGAAAGGGTCAGAGTTATTGTGGAGAAAGAAAAGTGGTGAAAAGAATCTGGCAAACAGGTCCCCGGTGGGCGTGGGTGAATGAAGGCGGCCAAAGAGCTTGGCTGAGCTGGGAGAATCCCCAGAGGTGTGGAGGCGTCCGTGTCCCCCCCACAGGGGCCGGGGACAGCTAGCAAAACAAAAACTCGCTCTGTTCCCTGGCCCGTGGGCCTCCCCTTCTCCAGTGTGGGGGCAAGGAAAATACAGTGGGATCCAAGTCTCCCTGGGTTCCTCCCGGGCTGGAGCAGACAGAGCCACAAGATTGGCTCAGAAAGTGCTCGAAGGTTGGGGCGTCCAGCTAGGGGTCAGGGCGGGGGATTCTTTACCTCCTCGGTTCCTGGGAAGAGAAGCTCTCCCTATCCCCGAAGCCTGGAGCTCAGAAAACCAGAGATTAGAACAGAGGAAGGTTCTCACTGCCTGCTCCGCTCTACCCTGCCCCCGGGGAGGGTGGCCTCGATTAGTGACCTTCACATGTTGAGTGCGGATTAAGGGCTGGGCGAGCTGACCTCGTGGCTCACGCGATAAAGAGTCTGCCTGCAACGTGGGAGACCCGGGTTCGATCCCTGGGTCAGGAAGATCTCCTGGAGAAGGAAATGGCAACCTGCTCCAGGATTCTTGCCTGGAGAATCCCATGGGCAGAAGAGCCTGGCTCGTCCCAGTCCGTGGGGTCACAAAGAGTCAGACACCACTGCGTGACTAACATTTAAGGGCCAGGCACTGTGCCAAATGCTTTACAAAGTTATCCCATTAAATCCTCACAACTATGCAGTGTGTGACTGCTGCTAGTCATTCATTTATTGTATTCAGCAGATGTCAGTATTTGTTGAGCACCTACTGTGTGCATATTTGTTGAGCACCTACTGTGTGCCAGGTTCCATGCTTGGAAGTGGAGATAACGGTGAGAAGAAAACAGATGTGGGGGGTGGGATGGGGGATGGGAAGAAGGCTCAAGAGGGAGGGGAAATACATACTTATGGCCGAGTCGCATAGTTGTATGGCAGAAACCCACAGCAATGTAAAGCAATTATCCTCCATTTTGGGCTCCCTAGGTGGTGCTAGTTGTAAAGAACCACCTGCCAATGCGGGAGATGTAAGAGAAGCAGGCTCGATCCCTGGTTGGAAAGATCCCCTGGAGGAGAGCACGGCTACCCACTCCAGTATTCCTATCTGGAGAATCCCACGGACAGAGGAGCCTGGTGGGCTACAGTCCATGGGGTCGCCAAGAGTCAGATACAACTAAAGGACTTAGCATGCACACATCCTCCAATTTAAAAAAACAAACAACAGGAAAAAATAATTTTTTTTTAAAATTTGAATCAGTGCTTCTAAAAAAACAAGAAAGAAAGAAACCAGATGTGGGGGTGCAGAGTAACCTGTGGTCTCCCACACTGCTGGTGGGAATGCAAAATGGTGCAGCCACTCTGGCGACACGATCTGATAGTCTTTTCGAGTCTGCTGACCATCCAGCCCAGCAGACACACTCCTGGGAGTTTCACCTAAGAAATGCAAACCTGTGTTCTTACAAAAACCTGAATGTGAACATTGGGAACAACTTATTCATAAATCACCCAAAACTAGAAACAACCATGATGTCCTTCTCCTGGGGAATGGATAAATAAACTGGCACTTCCTGAGCTTCGGCCGGTCTGCAGGCTCCCGCTCTAGAGTAAGAAATAGCCGAGACCAAATACTACTCGTAAGAGGGGCTCTGAGCTTGTTAGACATGCAGTTCTCAGGTTCTGCCAAGGAAGCATTTGGCATGTGCCTCACAGAGTTCACATAAGCCATGTATCATCAAATGTGCTTTTAGCTGCAAGTAACAGATCATCTAGAAGAAGTTTGAACTGTATTTTCTAGAAAGTGCATCATGTAACAAGTAGTCTTGAATTAAATGGTTCCAAGTTTGGTTCGCTCAGCCTCAATTATGTCAAACAGGAGGATGGGGATCCCTGCATTACCCTGGGCTTAGCCTTGTGGTCGCAAGAGGACTGCTGCAAGTCCAGACATTCTGACTATGTTCAAAGGAAGGAGGAGAGACAGAAGGAGAAGTTTCTAAGGGTCGCTCTCTTATTACACAGGAAAGTCTCTCCCAGAAGCCTCCAGGAGACAGGCACTTACTTCTCATTGGCCAGAACCAGGGCATCGGTCCACCTGTAAACCAATCACTGGCAAAAGGGAATGATTTACATCAGTAACAGTTGCCCTCCTGGGACTGGGGATGGAGCATCTCTCCCTTGAGCACATTGCCATCTGCTCTGTGCTGGACCAAAGTGGGAGTTTGCTCGGTCGGGAGAAGGGAGGACAGCAGTCTGTCTGCTGCAGGTCCTGGCGTCAGCTTTTACGTATGATCTTCAAATAAAATTATACCCAAGTCATAGAGAGGTACCACCAGAAGTGATGGCAGAAGTTCAGTTCAGTTCAGTTCAGTCGCTCAGTCGTGTCCGACTCTTTGCGACCCCATGAACCGCAGCACGCCAGGCCTCCCTGTCCATCACCAACTCCCAGATCATAGAAAATCATTAAACTTGGGTCCCACTATCAGACCATGTGAATTACTTACTTAAAATGCATCCCACCATCTCTGTCTCTGCCTAATCCTCTTAGGTTGCCTTGTATGTGTTTGTGTGTGTGTGTGTTAGAGACATAAGTTTTAAAATCTAACCTCGTAAAAGTGACTTCAATTTTGGTAACTCCATCTGGGGCTTTTATCTTTTCTTTCTCTCTATTTTTCTTTCCAATTTTTCAGAGAGAACAAGTTCAAAATTTACAGAGAGAACTAGTTCAGGTTTCTTTTAATCTCTGAGAGTCCCTGCTTGATCCTCGCAACAGCCCTGAAAGGTGGGATTTACTGTCCCCATTGCATAGATGGGAACACTGAGGTCCAAGAGTGCAGGGTTCCCTTGCACAGTTCTGGCTTCGCCAGCCCTTCTCCCCACCACGTACAGGGAAGGGACCCTCACCCTGATTCCTCTTATGGACGTGATCAGGAAACGAGCCATCGAATTTCATTAACAGGGTTGGACAACGGGACTAAGATGGAGCCAAAAATCGCCCTGGTCACTAACAGGAGACCCCCGGGATGTTTTTCCCCACCACCCCTGTGTCTTAAAGTTATAGCCTCCAAGGGCCACAGCTACGAAAAAGCTTCTTTAATAGGTGCTTGGCGCGCCCTCGTGTGTCCCTATGGTGTAATAACACTGGAGGACGTTCAAACAGTACATCTTTAAAAATAGCAGCAATAGTGATCATGACTGCTGTACCAAGCAGTGTATTCAGTCATTTAAAGGCACCATCTCAGTTGTGACATCAGGTTTTTTGTTGGAATAAGTTTTACATGACTATGGTAAAAGGAAAAAACTCATTCCATACACAAAGGTAGACAGTGAAAAGTTATCTGCCGCTCACTCCCCCATGATGTAAAAACGTGTCCCCCTCACACTGGACAGTGCAGTTTGCCCAGCCTTGCACTGGAGCCCTGATGTGCAGATGTACCTGCGGAAAAATTCTTAGACATACAATTGCGTGCGTATGTGGTCCTTCTCGGGCTTCCCCAATGACTCAAGAGTAAAGAATCCACCTGCAATGCGGGAGCTGCAGGATACGCGGGTTTGGCCCCTGGGTTGGGAAGATCCCCTGGAGGAGGGCGTGGCAACCCACTCCAGTGTTCTTGCCTGGAGAATCCCATGGACAGAGGAGCCTGGTGGGCTGCAGTCCATGGGGTCGCAAAGAGTCAGACACGACTGAGCAACTTAGCAGGCAGACACACACGTGGTCCTTCCCAGGGGCGACCTGCACCACTTTGAATCAGCACTGGCACTAGTTGCAGAGACAGGCATTTTTCCCTATTATTTCTTTCACTTGATAAACTACTACTGAGCACCTACTGGATGTATGGCATTGTGTTAAGTCCTGTGAAAGACTCCAGGCTGACTCGGACTCACTGAGTCACATGGACGTAATCTAAAGGCTCTCCCAGGGCAAAGCGCCTGCTGCCTAGCCTGCCTTGATCGATGGCCTTGGTCAACTGCCTAGGGATGGCACAACCTGTGCCCTGCACCTCCAGAAGCTCCCTTCTGAAACGTGATCCAATAAGCAGCCTCACAGAGCCGTCAGTGAGACCTGATGGGAAAGTTCACGGGGTCAAGATCCAGCTCTGACATCCCAGTGTGTGACATCAGGCAAATTTCATGTCCTTGCTGATACTTGAATTTCCTTACCGATAAAATATGGATAATAATACTTAGCTTGGTTGTAGGGGGGCAGTTGTCAGGGAAATCCACGTGCTTCAGAAATATCTGTGGTTTCTTTTATAATGTTATTTATTTATCTTTGCCTGTGCTGGGTCTTCACTGCTGTGTGGGCTTCTCATTGTGGTGGCTTCTCGTTGCAGAGCATTGGCTGTGGGGTGCACAGACTTCAATAGTTGTGGCTCACAGGCTCAGTAGTAGTGGCTCCTGGGCGCCAGAGCACAGGTTCAGTAGTTGTGGCACGCGGGCTTAGATGCTCCGTGGCATGTGGGATCTTCCTGACCAGGGATTGAACCCATGTCTCCTGCATTGGCAGGTGACTTCTTTACCACCTGAGCCACCAGGGAAGCCCAGAAATACTCGCTGAATGAATGAATGAATTGATGAGATTCTTGCTGTGAGTTATGCTAAGGAGACATTTAAGAATAGGCATGTCTCAGATTAAATGCTTAATCATTTCTCCTCCTGGGAGAAAATTGCTCCTCTTTCTGTATCAGTCAGGTCTCTTGATTGCAAGGGAAGAAAAAAATAAGGTGAACAGGCTTAAAAGAACAAAAGGAGATTTACTGACTCACATATCTAAAAGGTTCATGAGTGGGTCTGAATTTGGATGTGAGATGCTCAAATGATGTCATTAGAAATCTGTTTCTTTCCTTATCATCATCCTGCCACATTATGTCTTGGCCTCATCCTCAACCAGGCTCTCCTTGCTGGTAGCTCTTCACCTACAGAAAAGTCAGCCATGTCGGGGAACCACCTGGAAGTTTTCCCTGAGTCTCCTGGACAAACCAGTGCCACACCCGGGCCTCCAACAGTCTGCAAGTTTCAGACAGTGGCCGCTCAGCCTCCATAGGAAATGAATTACTGCAAGCGACAGCAGGAGGTGGCTCCAGAGGGGGTCAAAGGTGTGAATTTTCCCGAGGACTGGTTCTGAACCCCACAGAAGCCTGCGATCGCTTGGGTTCTCAGTGGCAGGACCACCTGGAAAGGTGAGAGATCCGAGGGCAGGGACTGGACCACGGAACGCCAAGGATCTGCCTCCAAGGAAGTGCATTCACAGGTTCCCGGTGGGGGAAGGCCAAGAACCCCCCCACGCACGCACACACACACACCCCACTGCAAACCACTGCAAGCACCCAGTGAGTCCAGAAGGCACGACACCCCGTCCTGACAGCGTCAGCCAGGTAAGGCCTTTTCTGCCTCTCACCTCTTTGGTGTCCGGTGGAGGTGGGGAAGGGGAAGAAAGCATGGGGAAGGGGAAGATGTAACGTGAATGAAATTGGGAATTTTGACATGACATGTTAATTATTGATTTTAGACCATTATTTAGCTTCCCAGGCAGCAGGAGTGGTTAAGAATCCACCTGCTAATGCAGGAGACACAAGAGATGCAGGTCTGATCCCTGGGTGGGAAAGATCCCCTGGAGTAGGAAATGGGACCCCACTCCAGTATTCTTACCTGGAAAATTCCATGGGTAGAGGAGCCTGGTGGGCTACAGTCCATGGGGTGGCTAACAGTCAGACATGACTGAGTGGCCAAGCACACAGACCGTTGTTACCCGTGGAAATAACTGGAAGGTGTTTTATTCTTATATTGTTATTTATCATTATCAAAGCGCGAGCGGAAAAGCTATGGAGTCTGCAGGATAGATCATGCAGGGCCAAGTAAAGAACCTTCCCACTCATTGTGTTTGAGTGCCTGGTGGGAGAAGAAATAGGATTGATGATTGCACCTGCTGGCTTCCTCGCTTTCAATGTACTCGAATGTGTCTGCCCCAGGAGCAAGTTCAAAGAGACAGTGATGGCAGGCAGGATGACTGTATGGAATGAAGCTTTAGATCAGGTGTGAAAGAGGGTGACTCTGGAAGGCTGGAAGTCGCAGGTGCTAACATGGGGGTCACATTGTAAATATCTTCAAAAATGAAGCCACAATGGCATCCAAGAATTTAGAATGGCCGTTGGTACTTTTATGGGCTTCCCAGGTGGTCAGTGGAGAAGGCAATGGCACCCCACTCCAGTACTCTTGCTTGGAGAATCCCATGGATGGAGGAGCCTGGTGGGCTGCAGTCCATGGGGTTGTGAAGAGTCGGACACGACTGAGCGACTTCACTTTCACTTTTCATTTTCATGCATTGGAGAAGGAAATGGCAGCCCACTCCAGTGTTCTTGCCTGGAGAATCCCAGGGACGGCGGAGCCTGGTGGGCTGCCGTCTGTGGGGTCCCACAGAGTCGGACATGACTGAAGCGACTTAGCAGCAGCAGCAGCAGGTGGTCAGTGGTAATGAATCTGCCTGCCAAAGCCGGAGATGCAGGTTTGATTCCTGGATGGGGAGGATCCCCTGGAGAAGGCAATGGCATCCCACTCCAGTATTCTTGCCTGAGAAACCACATGGACACAGGAGCCTGATGGGTTACAGTCCACAGGGTTGCAAAGAATTGGACACGACTGAGCTGGCACATTGGTGCTTTAAATGCTGTTCAGATCTGGAGATATTGGTAAGGAGGGCAGTGAAGAGTTGATTTAGAGCAAAAATTCTATCTCCTGCCAAGAGCCACCTGAGCTGGTTCCAACTGTCAAGGATGTAGTGAGCACTTATTTTGTGCCCAGTGTCCTGCCAGATGTATTTCAGGGCGAAGGCAGTCAACGCTGGCGTCCAAAGGCAGGATGGCTGCCCAATTCCCCCACCTCGGGAGTTGATATCTGATTGAGAGATGACCTCAGAGCAAGCTTTCTGGATCGTATCTCAGCGACCACCGACCTCGCCTGTCAAACCCGGAGATTTAGGATGGCATCAGATCCCAAATCTGGAAGAATTTAGCAACTTCACAGTGCCAGATCCAGGGGGAAAATATGCACGCAGAGAAACCAGAAAAGCATAGGACGGTGGGGAGAAAGAAGGAAAATGAGAACACTCTGTTTCCACTGGCAGAAATCAGTCTTTGCCAGGAAAACTGGAATGCTGACTTGGTATGCACATAATTCGATTTTCTATACGTTCCGAAGTAAAGAAAAAGCCAGACAGTGGAACTGCTGGTACAGTTTTTAACACTGGCAAAGGCGATACGTATGTGAACTCAGTCTCACGTCAATGCCTTATCAGGTATATCTACAAAGGTACATGCCGCCACGTTTTAGATAGAGTACGATCTCAGTGATGTGGAAGTGTCTATCAGAATGCTGTCTGTCTCCATTTTTAACTAGCTATCGTCATAAGCGACAGATTCAGGGACTATACACCAACATGTGCTTAGTAACTGGCAGGACATGGGCAGTTTTATTTTTGATCTTTAGATTTTTCGGTGCTTTGAGATTTTCCTAATGTAAAAATTTATTTTTCAATGATTTTTTTAAACCTAACTAGTCCCTTCATTATTGAAACAAGACACGTGTACCTGAACTTACAGGAATATATTGAAGACATAGAGCTTAAAGAGAGTAGCTCATCTTTCCAACACTCCCAGGCCCCACATTGGTGAGATAACAACTGTTACAATTTTGTCTTCTTCCCTCCCATCATCCCTGCCTGCCTTCCTTCCTTTAAGGTTTACTTTACATTCCTTTACTATAAAACTATACCAGGAATGAAAAGCTAGGTGGGTCCACAGCCAACTGCGGGTTAAAAGCCACATCTAAAGAGAATGGCTGCTACCCTTCGCCACCTGCTGGCTATACTTCAGACTGCAGGCCCAGATCTCTTCAAAGACAAGGCTGTATGTGGAAATAGCCCAAATTTCAAAAGTTGGTACTGACTCAAAAAAGTTAAAAGCAATGGTTGGGCCAAATAGAATACATTTTAGGACCTGTTTTTAGAGCACTGAGGCCTCTTCTTTAAAAAAATAAACACAGAGTGCTTTTCTTAAATTATTAGTCCTAGACAATGTCTAGTGATGAGAGAGATGAGGAATTTTGGTCATCTGCATTCCTTCCACTACCCGCTTCTTTCCTTTTATTCCCTTGTTTTTATAAGTGATAGTATTGCTTATATTATTATTCTACCAGCGTGACCTTTATGACTTTAAATATTTATGCTCCATTAAAAAATTTATATCAACTTTTTGTAACACCTACGATATAAGAGGAAGAAAGCATTTTTCTTTAAGTCTCTGGTACTAACAAATATCCTTTATTCTGCATCTGCAACATTCTAGGCACTTTACGTTGACTCACCCGTCACTCATTCATTCATTCACTCCTTCATTCATTCATGTGGTAAATATGGAGCTGTTCAGTATTTACCTGTGAGCTGTTCTAGATATGGGAAGTACAGAGGTAAGCAGTCAAAATACCCTGCCCTTGTGGCACGTATATTCTCACAGGGAATACGAATAATAAATTAATAAATAAAATAAATTAACAAATAAATGAGCTACAGTCTGTTGGAGACTGAAGAGGGCGAAGGAGAAGTGAGGATGCAGGGAAGGGAGAATGTGAAGTGTCTGTGCATGTGTGTCCATGCGAGTGTGCAAGTCTAGCTGTGTGTACACACGTGTGTTGTGCGTGTGCACATGCGAGCGTGCAATTTTAGCTGTGGTCGCCGGGGAAGGCCTTCCAGGGAAGGCAGCTTTGGGATAACAGATGGAAGGAAGCTAGGAGCTGAGCAGTCCGGGCATCTGCCGTGTGCCACGTTCCTACCGCAGGGCACAGAGGAGCCAAGAAGGAAGGCGGAGCCGGTCACATGCGTTAGAAGCGACGAAGAAGAGATGAGGTCCGAGAGGAAAGCGTGGGCACCGCACGGAGGGCCTGAGAGGCGGTGGTCAGTGCTCTGCTGAGTAAGAGGAGGAACCGTGGGGTGATCGGATCAGAAGGGCGGGGTGGACCGACTTAGGTTTGCAGAGGTTCCTTCTGGCCCCTGCGGGGAGGACAGATGAGAAGGCAGGAATAGAAGGAAGAAGGCCGGTGTTGCACTATTGCAATATTCCTGGTGGGAGGCGGGGGTGGGGGTGGCGATGGTGACGGAGGCAGTGACTAGAAAGATGGGATTCTGTCAGGAGGCAGTGACTAGAAAGATGGGATTCTGTCAGGATGCAATGACAGATTGGATGTGAGAGAGAAAAAGAGGAGTCGAGGATGCCTCCAAGGTCTTAATCTAAATAATTCGAAGGATGAAGTTGCCTTTTATCTCTCTTCCTAAGTTGCTTCATCTGCCATCAGAGATAAGAGCTTAGATGGATGTACACCAAGATGTTAGTGGTTTGGGGCTTCCCAGATGGCGCTAGTGGTAAAGAACCCACCTGCCAATGCAAGAGATGTAAGAGGCATGAGTTCGATCCCTGGGTGGGCAAGATCCCCTGAAAGAGGGCATGGCAGCCCACGCCAGTGACCTTGCCTGGAGAATCCCCACGGACAGAGGAGCCTGGCCGGCTACAGTCCACAGGGTCGCAGAGAGTCAGACACGACTGACATGATCACGCATGCACGCACGTTAGTGGTTATGTTTGAGCAGTAGGGCTTGGGTGGGTTTTATTTTTCTCGATGTTTTTCAGTATTTTGTATTTTTGCAAGCAAAGACTGTATTACTATTATCGCTGTCATTGTTATTATTATATTTCAGGGCTTTCAGTCATGGCAGTACTATACCCTGTGGGGGAGGTTAAAAGCACTTCCTATCTGGGTGGATGCTGTATTAGTCACTATTTGCTGTGCAGTAAGCAATCCCAGAACCACAAGTTAGCACTCCTTTCCCACTTTCAGACCTGTGAGTTGGCTGGCAGAGCCCCACTGCAGGCTACAGGTCAGCTTCAGGACTGTGCCAGCTTCCTCCTTCTGGGGCCCAGGCTAGATGGGCTGGGGTGCCCTGTTGTTATGGGAGATGTTGAAAGTTCCCCGAGGAGAGAGAGGAGACACCCACTGCCTGTTAATGTCAAGGCTGGGAACTGACATCTTGTAGCTTCAGCCCACATTCTAATGGCCAGAGCAAGTCACGTGGCCAAAGTCAACATCCATGGTAGCTTCCAGAGCTTGGCTGCTGTGAATAATACTACAGTGAACCGGGTATGCAGATAACTCTTTGGGATACTGATTTCAATTTCTTAAAACATGTACCTAGGAGTGGATGATCACGTGATAGATCTCCTTTTAACTTTCTGAGGAACCACCACACTGATTTCTTTAGTGGCTGCAACAGTTTGCAATCCCCACCAATGGTGCAGCTTCCCTTTTCTCTACATCCTCGCTGACGTTTGTTGTCTCTTCTTTTTTATTATGCTCATCCTTACCTGTGTGGTCTCATTGTGGTTTTGATAGTGAGGTTGAGCACCTTGCTATGTACCTGTTGGCCATTTGTATGTCTTTGGAAGAAAATGTCTATTCAGGTCCATCACCCAGATTTAAATTCAATTATGTGCTTTTTTGCTGTTGAGTTTATACTTTGGAGATTAACTCCTTATCAGATTTAGAGTTTGCAGATATTTTCTTCCATTCTGTAAGTTGCCTTTTCCACTCATTGAGCATTTCCTTTGCTGTGTTGGAGCATTTGGAGGGTGAGTGTGAGGCTTTGAGTTCCTGGACTTCAAGTGAAACCTGCTTGTCAGGCTGGCTGACTTTTCTGCCTATGTGCAACAGGTGTGTACATTAATCCAGTATCAACATGACTAATCTATAAGATGGTGTTTGCAGAGATTCGTCCTAAGACTGGGATGCGGGATCTAGATTTGACAAGAAGGACAGTGAAGCCCGTGAGCCTCTTGATAGATTCTGGAAAAGCACTGGAGTCGGGGATCAGCATTTAGAGATCAGAGATCTCAGTGAGGTCAGAGAGTTATTGCCAGGGGGAGCGTTCAAGTACTAGGAGAAATGTTAGCACATGGTGACCAGGAAGTGGGATGTTTGATATAGAACATTAAGACTGAGTCGGGTTTGAGGTTGACCAGATTCGGGATGGAGCAGGCAAAGTGGAACAGGAGGCTGCTGGAATGGCAGGTACAGGGACCCAGAGAGGCCACGCTGAGGTATCATCCAAGAGGATGCTAGAGCTAGACAGGGTCAGTCATCTTCCTTGTAAGCCTTGGTTTCCTTATCCATAAAGGAGAAATGGAGATTCTCCTCCCAAGTCTGATGACCCATGACCTCAGGCATGGACTGTGATTGGTTTCACATCTTGTCCCATGAATGAGTGGCCCCTTGAAGCAGCAGGGAGATAGTGGGTGGACGTGCACAGCCTTCTTCTCTGCTGGAGGACCCATCCCCCCACCCCTTCAGTCCTCCTTGAAGGACACTTGCTGTGGGGACCTTGCTCTTGTCTCCGTGGTTCCAGGCCGACACTGCCGATGCTCCTCTCCAGGAGGGTCTGATGAGAGAGTAACTAAGGCACCCTGTCTCTTTCTTGGTGCTTGAGACTTCCTTGATCGTTTCACTCCAGTGCTACATCAACCAAAGACTGGGAAGCACAGTGCCCATGGCATTGGAAATGATTTTCGATGGTTCACAAACATGAAAATGTGCTGAATCACACCACTGTTCTCTCAGCCCAGACACAGTCTCAGGATGGTGCTACTATGTCATGAACCCCTCTCTCACTGGAGCCCCCTTTTTCAGCACAGAGGAGGCCTTAAGTTCAGAGCCATCAGTTGATGACAGTATTGCAAGAGAATCAAATCCAGTGGAACTGGATTGCTTTCATAGTATTTTTATGGTTTCTATTTCTGAAACTGACATTCTTTTTTTTTTTTTTTTGTATTCACCAATATCACCCATAAAGGGTATTTTACACCATTAAGTCTGATCATGCCGTTCCATTGTCAAAGTTCTCCAGTGGCTCCTTGGAACACTTAGAAGAAAGTCAGGAACGCTTCTGTTTTTTGGAAGCTACTTCATGATCTGACCCCTGCTGACCTCTTCCTCATCTTCTGCCATCATGCTACCCTTCATGTACTCCTCCTTGGCATTCCTCCAAGATGGAATCTCAGTCTTACCTCAGGGCCTTTCAACATGCAATACATCCCCTGCCTGATCGATGAGTTTATTACCCTGATCAAAACAGAGGAGAACCCACCCTAAGACTGGAAAGGTATCCCTACTTAGGCTGACAGGAAAGGAGAACTGAGAAGGTTTGGGGGCTCCTGCAGAGAAAATTAGGTCTGAAGGAGCCAAGCAGCAGCTGTAAGCAATGGTGGCTGGGGGAATGCTGCTAGTGGACTGATAATAACTGCTCTCAAGGGGGAAAAGAATGTATGTAAATTTTACTGGGATAACGGATGTACTGTTGCACAAAACTGGCAAATTTACAAATAATAACAAACACTTTATTGTAAATACTCTTCACTGTAAATTCCATCTAGCCAACTAATTCTCTCAGAAATGTTTTCATTGATTTTCCTGTCAAACTCTGGATTCCAAAACCAACTGTCACTGCAATTTAGCCATGATTTCACAAAATTAGACCACGAAGAAATGCTTGACAGCAACACGACTCAGTAAGGAAGGTGCTCACATCACTGAAGCACACGTGTAGTTGTGACACGAATGCTGGTTGAAATTTCTGTTCACGTTAATGAGTGAGATGGAAGTAAAACAAGGAAGATGTGTGTCCAGACGCCTTCACTGGTGACATGAGCCACCTGTTGGCTGAATTGGATAATAATCCCCTCCATTTTTTTTGTGCCATTCACAATGTATCAACTACAGACAGGAGAAATTGTTAAGTTTAACTTACATTATTAACATTTCATCCATCACATTGTTGAGACTGGAAAATCAACAAAACAATACATCAAGCCCCGATCTATCATGTTCCTCAGTCTCTCTGATGCAAAGACACTCCCCGTGGACATCTCAGGTGACCAACATGACATCACTGAACGCAGAATCGGCAAGGGGTGGGCCGTGCCCCTCCCCCATGCTCCTCCTGGGATACAATAGCTGTACATCACCTTAAGAGCACAGACAAAAGCAAAATGCAGTAAAATAAGGAAGTGATGCGCTTAGAGTATACATTACCTTGCTTTTAAAGATAATTTACTTAAGTATAAATTTAAATAATTTAATTTTTTAGCAACTGCGCTTAATAAGAGCTTGCAAAAGTCTGAAAATTTAACAACCAGCTTTCACAAGCCAGCATAAGCCAGCTTCAGTGCTCTAAAGGAAGTATTGAGAAATGAGAGGAGAGGAGGACTCGGGAGGGGCCAGAGTCCTGTGGGGTGGAGCTATTAGCTCTGTCTCCATTTGACTCAACCCTTTTGGCCTGGGGCAGTGCGGGGGTGACCCCTTTACAATGTCCCAAAAGTGGGGACCTAGGTATTGAGGGTAAAGAGAAACCCCATCCATCCTGACAAGCTGAATGGGACTAGTTGAAGACGCTCCTGATGGGAGACAGAAGTTAAATACACCCCTAGGGGGAAAGTCAACTCCTTTCTACAGATATGCAAACTGAGGCTTGAGGGAATTGTTACTTATTCAAGGTCAGTAGCTGCCAAGAGGTGGAGGCCACACCGACAACCAGGTTTGTTAGCTTTCAGACCTATCTCCTTTCTGCAAAGTCCTCCTGTGCCATCCTGGAAACTGCTCCTGGAGCACATGACCTGCACTGTGATGGCCCTTGGATTTCAGGGCACACAACTCTGGAATTCTTCACCTTTCCCCTAATTAAAACTTATCTCCCCTAAAGGGATGACTAGCAACTTGAAAGCAGGGCCCATGCTGATTATCCATGGTAGTGCCGGCATTGAAAATTCCGACTCATTGGCTTCTGAAGAGACCTTAAGAACTGCCTGGTTCAGATCCCCCGTTGTATACACAAGGGAAGCTGAGGCCCACGGTCAGACAGCAGGAAGAGCTGCAGTCAGGGCTAGAACTCAAGCCTCCTACCAACCATCTGAGTCGCTGGTGAATGACAAGTATTCTGGGCAAGGGAATTGGAGGGGTTGAACATAATGAGATCTGAGTACCAAAAAGCAGGTGTTCCCCCCCAAAAGTCCCAACCAGATGGAGAAAGAGAGCAGATAATATGGTATTCTTTGCTGGATTTAGGGGTGATCCCAGGAGTGACTTCCTGCTTGAGAAAGCCCACAGAGCAATAGAGTCACAGTGAGATGCTCTCATCATTTCATTACTGCAGAGATGTGCAGAGTCAGTGGCGAAACTGAGGCAAAGAGGCAGAACCTCAGGAACCCTCTGAACCTGAGGCTCAAAATGAAGACTGTGCAGCTCTCAGACTTTCAACCCTTTTGCCCCAGCAAAACAGACCTCTTCTGTAGCAAGGGCGAGTCTTGAAGGACCATCTAGCCCTGTGTTCCGGGGCCCAGGCAAGCAGGAAGCTGAAGACTGTCTGTTAAAGCCATGGTTCCAGCATCTTCCAGATGGACCCCCTCAGGAGGCTGCGGAGACCTCGATACGACTATACTGGACGCCAGCCGAGCTCTGCCTATGGCCAAAGCTCAGGGGGAACCTGCAGCACAGAGAGCGGAGGTTGATAGGGCCTGGTGGCCTTCCCCAGGGCTGATGGGAGTGGACCATGCCTGGGGTCCCCATCCCATCCCCACCCCCACTCCTACCTGGCCCTTCCTGCTTTCTGCCTTAATGTGCATTTCCATCTTCCGAACGGCCCAGCTGTTCCCCCTGGTCTTCCTGGGTCCACCTGTGCGCCCTACAGCCAGATCTCCCCATCACAGCCAGACTGACCCTCCTAAACACAAAGACTAGCTCCTGTCACTCCTGCTGGGAAGTGACATCACGCCCAACCAGCCTCTCCCACATCACCACCCTCCAGTCCCATTTTCCCATCCCACTCAAGGAGAAGAGCTCGTATACAAAGATAGGACAAAAGTCATTGTGTCCAGGCAGTAAGAACAACAGGAAGAGAAGAAAAACACTCTTCTGCAAAGGCAAAGTGTAAGGACTAAATCCCGAAGCAAAGGGCTCGCGGTCTGAGGTCACTCATCCCCCTTGGCCAGCCCTGACCACCTTACCATCTCTTCTGGAATTGCTGGTCTATGTCTGCCAACGACTGGCCTTTTGTTTCCGGGACAAATAAATAGATGAAGCCCAGGCCGAAGACAGCGGTCAGCCCGTACAGCAGGAAGGTCCAGGACAAGCCAATGGCACCTGGGAATGATGGGGCAGGAATGTGGGCGGAGCTTAGCCTGGGCCAACTGGTTGACCAGTGTTCCAGGTGGAACACTTAAAATCAGTTTACCCGGAGCAGATTCTCCAGATGGTAGATTTGCAGAATGACCAACACACTGTCAGATAAAAGTACCATAAAGCAGGAGTAGGACTGGCTGTCCCAGAGGCAGGCAAAGGCCCAGGGCCCAAATCCACAAAATGTCTGGGACTGAACCTGTGTCTCCTGCATCGGCAGGCGGATTCTTTACCTCTGAGCCACCTGGGAAGCTTGACCTCCATGTAATCCTTATACCAGCAGAGAGAGAGTGTTGGACTGGGAGAAGGAGGGCTGTGTTCTAGTCTTCTGACTACCTGGCTAGACTTGGGAAGGATGTATTTCCCAATCTGTGAGATGGGGATGATAGGATATGAAACAATTCTAAGAAGCCCTTCTTCCCCTTGCTTCCTTCCTCCCCTCTCTCCCTTCCTTATCTCTCATTCATTCCACATAAAAGAAATGAGAAATTTCTTTTATGAGTGAGAAATTTGAATTCCCAAAGACTGGGTGTGGGAGACAGGCAAGGTGGACCAGTTCTTCCACCAGTATTTCCCACAGCCCCCAAGGGCTCCTCCTTTGAAGGGGAAACACTTGGCTGCAGGAAGTGGGAAAATAACTCTCAGAACTGTGCCTTGGGGCCCGCAGGGAAGGAGCCCCACCCACCTGGGCCCTGAGGACCCCTGGTCTTGGGTCATGAGTATCCTCTGCATCTCAGACACCCCTCCCTAGTGTCCTGGGCCCATATATTCCCACCCCATCCCACCAGCACCCAGACTGGGTTTGAATGCTAGCTAGGAAGAGGAGGTGTCATTCAAACCAGATCCGAGCAGAGCTTCCTGCTGGCAGGCGGGCACGAGCCAGTTTAAGCTGGTTTAGAATGAAAAGGAAAGGTTGTGGCTCCTGCTGGTCTCAGACACATTCTCTCCAGGGGTAGGGGTGGGTGGGGGAGTGGACCTTCCCCTCTTCTCCGGCCTGGAGGATTTTACAGCATGTCTGAGAGTTCTGGATGTTGTCAGGCACTTCTGTGGAGCTTCTGCACAAAATTTTATTTGGGGAATTGTTCTGCTGCTGCAAATAAGAAAAAAAAAAAAGCAAACTCCTCCGCTGTAGAGTGGAAACTTTTAGTTACTAGGGGAGAATGGACTTGTCTTGATGGGGACAGGGAGCAAAGCCCTACACTCAGGGCTCCCAATCTCCGTATCCTCTACCCAGAGAACAAACTCCGGGTTTGAGAACAAACTCCTCCCCCTGCCCCCCCCCCCCCCCCCCCCCCCCCGCCAATCAGGGATGGCTTCCTGGGCCGAGGAGAAATGGATGCTTCAGCTCTATCCTCCCTTCAGCCTCAACTCTCAGGTTGTCAATAAAGCCAATCCCCTCCACCCCTCCACTGACAACTGATGGCATCTGAAATGAAGTAGAAACTTCGCAGGTTGTATCTTCTGTTGTCTTTGTCTCTCAACCCCTCTCATTCTTTCAATAGCACCTCAGTTTTCCTTCGGGGAACCCTCCCCCAACTCTCAGTCCATGCCGTGGGGTGTCTATCACCCCACCTTGTTCAGACTGGGTATGTGGCCCAAGGCCTGGGCATCAGAATATTGCAGCCTTCCAGTGACGGTTCAGTGATGGGCATGTGATCTTGCTGGGCCAATGAGAGTCAGTCCCAGGACATGAGTTAGAGCCATTGGAAAAAACAGGCTCTCCTTCCCAGGGGCTGCCAAGATGAAGAGCCCGGCTTGTGGTCATCTTTGCAGCCCCGCAGTCGGTCTGCCCAAGAAGGAAGCTCACAGCGCGGGAGGCAGAGCCAAGAGAGTATGAAAGCGGGCCCACAGTTTTGTTGAAGCTTCTGGATCTGTCATGGTTAAAGACAGCTACCCTCCTCTTTTCATGACTTAAGACAAAAACATTGCCTTTTGCTCACAAACTGTTTTGCACGGGATTTTCTGTCACTTATACCCAGATGACATAAAAGCCTGGGCTCTGTTTGGAGGCAGTTGTTTCCAGATTTTGGGCCAGGGAATTAGGTCAGAGGACTCACCGATGAGGTCGAGGAAGGAGAGGCTGATGAAGAGGTTGGCGGCCCAGTTGAAGCTGTTGCAGAAGGCAAAGGCCCTCCCTCGGATCTCCACGGGGTAAATCTCGCTGAGGACAAGCCAGGTCACTAGGACAGGAGGGCAGAGAGGATGCCTAGTAGCCGGGACCCAGGGCCTGGCACCCACGGTCCAGCAGGCAGCCCCCCAACAATGGGACTCAGTGCAGGGTCAGGCCCCTGACACCCATTTCTCTCTGCTGTTTTCCCCACATGGCCATAAGATTCCCTTCAGAAGGACCAGCAACCTGGGTTTGCACAGGAAACTGAAGGGTTTCCTGGGACCCCAGACTTTCAGTGTCCTAGGCAAATTGGGATGCTTGGTCACCTTATTTATTAAATTCCTTTCCAGTCAACCCTTCTGAGTGAGCTATCCAGCGGCACATTCTGGCTTTATGAAGCTTAGAAGATTTGGGGTCTTCATAAGAAAGAAACCATGACAGACACAAATTAGGCTCCTGCCCTCGGAAGAAGTAGCTTCAAAGAAGCAAGGAGCCCTGGAGTCCAAGCTCATTGTTCTCACGGTCAAGCCACCGCTGGTCCCTCTGAGACCCTGATGGGTTCAGTCCCCACGCTTTCCGCTAGGAGGGGTAGAAGGCTTCCAAGTTACCTGCAGAAGACTCCCACTTACCGGGTCCAAAGCCAATGGAGAAGGCGCTCACAAAGACCATCATGCAGACCAGCGCGGTCCAGTGCAGCAGGGCGTGCTCGGGGGCGGGCGAAAGGCCTCCAGGGGGAGTGAGGCTTAGGGCTGTAGGGTCCTCGGCTCCCGGAGGAGGCCTGGTCCTCTCAGAGGTTGACAAGATTGGCCGCCTGGGGCTCTGGTTGGTCGTGGGCGGCAGAGGTGGAGCCAAGCCCCTGGGCAGGCTGGGGTCTCCAGGGAGCCCCGACAGCCTGGTGGCGTTGGGCACGGCCAGGCAAGCCGGGCCCGAGTGCAGGGGCACAGCAAAGCTGACGAGGCCGAGGCCGCTGACCGACAGGGCCATGAGGGCAGAGCCGGCGAGCAGCAGAGCCCTGCGGCCGGCTCGATCCACCAGCCCCATGGCCGTCAGGGTAGCCGCCACCTTCACCGCACCGAGCCCCACGGAGGCCAGCACAGCGGAGGAGCCTCCCCGGAAGCCGACCGACCGGAAGATGGTGGAGGCGTAGGCGAGCACGTTGGGCTGCCCGGTCAGCTGCTGGAAAAGCACCAGCCCCAGCCCCACGACGGTCCGGCCCCGCATGTTATCGCGGGCCCTGAAGAGGTCCACAAAGGCGTATCTCGGCCTCCCGGGGTCCAGCTTCGTGGCCTCGCCTCCCTGCAGCGGGATGAGGTCCTTGCGGGCTGCAGCCCTGACTGTACCAGCGGGCAGGAAGAGGAGGCTGAGAGACTGCAGGAGAGCGGGCGCAGCGGCCCAGCCAAACATATGCCTCCATCCCCTGGGGGCGCCGGCCAGCGCGTAGTTGAGCGCGTAGGAGAGCAGGACGCCCACGGTGATGCCTGCCTCGTAGAGGGACACCAACACTCCCCGCTGCCGAGGGCCCGCCAGCTCGGACACGTGGATGCAGCAGGCCATGGAGGAGAGGGAGATGGCAAAGCCAGCCACCGAGCGGCCCAGGAGCAGCCAGGCCAGGGAGCCGGCCAGGCCCAGGCTCAGGCTGCCTGCCAACAGCACCAAGTTGCTCCCCAGGATGGCTTGCTTCCGGCCATAGCGGTCGATGAGGCAGCCGCCTACCAGAGAGGCGAGGAGAGCCCCCAGGAGCAGGCTGCCCACCAGGAGCTCCTGCTGCGAGCAGCTCAGCCCGAAATCAAGCTGCAGCGGCAGCAGGGCACCCGATATGACTGCCAGTTCATAGCCAAAGGTCAGGCCACCCAGCAAGGACACCGAGGCACACAGGGGCAGGAGGAGTGAAGGTCGGCCTGAAAAACAAAAGTGACAGGGCGGGTGCAGAATGTTTCCATGTCAGAGCATCCAACCGTCCATCAGCCTGTCCCATCAAACCCCCTCTCCACCTGTCCAGCCCTCCATCTCTCCATCTATTCACTCATCTATTCGTTTATATGTCCATCTATTCATTTATTCATCCATCTATCCATATACCCACACATGCATGTATGCATGCACCCACTTCTTCCTTCATCCACTCCTTCCTTCATCCATCCATTCCATCTGTTCATCCAGCTATTGATCAATTTACCCATCCCTTCATCATCCACTCCTCCATCCATCCACCTACTTCATCCACCACATATTCTTCCATTCCTTGGTCCATTCGTCTACCCCTTAATTCACCCAAATATCCATCCATTTATTGACCCATCTATCCAAAAATATATTCATCCACCCATCGTTGTATTCTGTTTGCTACTTACCCAGACACACACCCACCCATCCATTCATTCATCCATCTAATCATTCAAAAAATTATCTGGCATAATTTTTTATGCCAGTAGGCTGTGTTCTTGGGGCTGACAATACAGTGGTATTTTCAAGGACCTGATATTCTAGGAGAAAAAGGCAGATAATAAACGAATAGGTGATAGATGTCATTAAAAAAAAAAAAAAAGCAGGTAATGCTGGGAAAGATTGAAGGCAGGGGGAGAAGGGGATGACAGAAGATGAGATGGCTGGATGGCATCACTGACTCGATGGACATGAGTTTGAGTAAGCTCCAGGAGTTGGTGATGGACAGGGAGGCCTGGCATGCTGCAGACCATGGGGTCACAAAGAGTTGGACATGACTGAGAGACTGGGCTGAGCTGAAAGGGGATTGAGAACGATGGAGGGGTTCTGTTTTAAATAGGGTAGCCAGCCAGCTAAGGCATCTCTGAAGAGGGAAAACTTGAGCAGAGATCTGAATGAAGGGAGGGTGAAAATCATGTCAAGTATGGGAGAAGAACATTCTAGACAAGGGAATAGCAGAAACAAAGGCTCTGAAGCTGGACAGTTTGGGGCATGTTTGAAAAATAACTATTAATAGCTAGTACTTCTATGGTATTAAGTACCAGGCTCTGTTTTAAGGGCTTTACATGTATTTACTCATTTAATTCTTACAACAACCTTAAAATCTACTATTCTTAGCATCATCCTCCAAGGCACAGAGAGGTGAAGAAACTTCTTCATGGTCACACAGCAAGTAAGTAGCAAAGTAGATGTGACTAGAGAGTTCAGGCTTTTAATCATGGCCTATTGAGCAAGGAGGCCGGAGTGGCTGGAGATCAGTAGGTGAGAGTAATCGGTGATGAGGTAGGAGAGGTAGGCAGGGGCCAGGTCAGGAGGACATTGATGCATTCCACTCTCAGTGGATTCTAGGCACTTTTTTAATTTTTAAATCGAACTCTTAAAATGTGGCCAGTGTAATTGCGGAACTGCGGTTTTAATTTTATTTAATTTTAATTAAGTGTGAAAATAGCCACATAATGGCCAGCAGCTACTGTACTGGCAGAGCAGCTAAACAGGTTGCTGTTAATTTTTAATTCACATATTTAAACAAATATTTCTGGAAGCATCTAGAGTAATCCAGACACTGTCTCACCCACCCCCTACCCTGGACCTGACAAGAACATTCATGACATTGTAGTCAGATTTATGGAGTGTTTGCTCTGGACCAGGCACTGCTTTGAGCCCTTTTAGTGGACTAGCTCATTTAATTCTCACCGCAACTTTATGAGGTGGGCTTTTGTATTATTTATGAAGGAGTAAACTGATCACCCGGCTTCTCAGGTGGTGGTAATGGTAAAGAATCCGCCTGCCAATGCGGGAGATGCAAGAGACCTGGGTTTGACTAGGAAGGTCCCCTGGAGAAGTGAATGACAACCCACTCCAGTATTCTTGCCTGGAGAATCCCCATGGACGGAAGAGCCTAGCGGGCTACAGTTCATGGGGTCACAAAGAGTAGGACATCGCTGAGCAACCGAGCACACACATATAAACCGATTATCAGAGACACGAAATGACTTGCCTAAGATGAAGAGTATTAAAAATCTAGCATTCTATTCATACTAGATCAAACAAGTAGAATCAAAATGTCATAATTTTTTTAATTAGGCAAAAACTCGTAAGTTTTGTCAGAGAAGGCAATGGCAACCCACTCCAGTACTCTTGCCTGGAAAATCCCATGGACGTAGGAGCCTGGTAGGCTGTAGTCCATGGGGTCGTGAAGAGTGGGACACGACTGAGCGACTTCACTTTCACTTTTCACTTTCATGCACTGGAGAAGGAAATGGCAACCCACTCCAGTGTTCTTGCCTGGAGAATCCCAAGGACGGCGGAGCCTGGTGGGCTACTGTCTATGGGGTCGCACAGAGTCGGACACGACTGAAGCGACTTAGCAGCAGCAGCAGCAGCAGCTTGTTGAGATTCAAAGCCTGGCGGTCTGGTTCCACAATCTGTACCCTTAGCCACTCCAGTATAAAACCTTGGCAGAATAAAATTTCACTGTTTTCTCACTCCTGCCTCACCCCATCTATGTTAGGCAATTTTTGTGCAGGGGCGGGGAGAGGACTTTCATTGGTGGAGGAATCACCTCCCCTCCCCAGCCCATTTTTCTCCCCATCACCTCTGCCCCCCAGGAAACAACCCCCTACCATCCCCTGGCTGGCCTAGTCCTTCCTCTTCATGACCATCAACCAACACCCTGGGGGGATGATGCTGCCCAGGTCCTGCCGCTTGTCACCCCCTTCTGCCCCACCTCCCTCAGTTTCTAGAGTTCACTGCCAGAAGGAAAGTTTCACCCAGGCCATGTGAGGCAATCCCGTGAAAACACAGAACTTCTCTGCCATGTCCTGGGTTCTTCTGGAGGTGAATGGGAACCCAGCCAAAGGGCCCAGGGGCAAAGTTGACTGTCCACAGGTTCCACCGGAAAATGCAGAAGGACAGACTCAGGTCTCAGTGGCAAGGGCAGAACAGCAACAATAAAGGAAGATCAAACAGTAATAATAACAAGTGTCACTGACAGAGTGTCTCCTCTCTGCAAAGACTTCAGGTGCCTTCTCTCAATTCACCTTGGTGACGACTCTAGGTGGTAGTGCTGCAATTACCCCCATTTGACAGATGGGAAAACTAAGGCTCAGAAACTAAGTGTTCTGTGAGAAACCAAGTGTTCTCACAGCTGGGAAGCAAAAGGATCAGGACTCAAACGCTGTCCCATCTGACTCCCAAACCCACGTATTTAAGCTTTCCAAGGCTCCTACCACCTACTCTATAAGTTAACTCATGAGCATGACCTCCCAGTCCCTGCACGAGCTGGTGGCCCCAGCCCGCCTCCTTAGCCACCTCTCCTCTCCACCCCTATCCCCACCCCTCCGAAACACCCTGCAAACACTTGTTCCTAGCACACACCATAGCGTTTCATGCTGTTCTGCCCTCTACATGAACTGGTCCCTCTCTTCCCGACCTGTGTTCCCCAAATGCTCACTCATCCTCTTCAGCCCCAGTCCACCTCCCTGAGGGGCTCCAGTAATACACATCTGTGATTTGGCCTCAGGCCCCATGCTCTGTGGGGAGCTGCCCTCGCCTCTCCTGTCTTCATCTCTCAATCCCTGAATCTGGGTAGACTTGACCTCCCCACCTCCACCCCCCATCACCTAGCTCCAGACGTTGTGTCCGTGACCCAGGTCTGACTAGCTAGCAGGTTCTCCGGCCTTGGGCAGTGGTGAATGCCATGTGGCTGAACCTGAGCCAGTGAGAGACAGTCCAGCCCAGGGTGGTTGCTTATTTGGGTTTCTGAGCTGGTAGTTTACCTGCCTGGAGCAGCTGGGGGTCATCTTTCCCTAGCAGGGAATCCTGACTACACTGCCCGAGCTCCTAGATCCAACCATGCCTGAAGGCACAGATGTTTTCAGAGACCAATAAATAAGTACCTTTTTAGTTTTTTCCTGGTTAAGCTAGTTTGACAGAGACTCTAATTCCTGTACATCGTCCTCAACTTTCTAAGTCATATTTTTCACTTCCAGCCAATTCTGCTTTCTTCTGCATTTGCTCACACCAAGTAATTGTGAAATCAATGTGTTTTCCTTATTAAACGGGACATGATGAGAACATAGACTTACTGTCTCTGTGTCTCTAGGCCCCAGCCCCACCCTGAAACCTAAGATGGGCCGATTAAAGGTTCTACTGAGTGAATGAAAGATTGAGTCAGGATCCAGGGCAGTATCTCCACGTCCCATTCCAAGGACTGTGTCAGATACATTTGAACTTAATCTAATGCTCTAGAGCAGCCAGAGACTGTATGATAACCCAAGTCAGGCCACATCATTCTGCTTAGAGTCCTCCAAGGCTCCTCTTTCGCTATGAAAAAAGTCAAAGTCCTGACAGTGACCTTCAAGGCCCTATAGGACCTGACTCCTCTCACTGAACTCCTGGCACACCAGCCTCCTTGCGGTGCCTCCTCACTCCAAGCCCATTTCAAGTCAAAGCTTTTTACCAGGTCTCACCTCTGCTGGGAAAGCCCTTTCTCTCCATTTCAGTGACCCCAATCCCGCTTCCCTCTGGCTCCTGCTCAGCGTCACCTTTTCATGAGGCCTTCCCTGATGCTCTCCTTAAAACTGCAAGCTCCCATGGCATCCAGCCCTTCGTATTCCACTTTCCTGCTTGTTTTCCTCCATGGTACTTTTCATCATCTGAAATAACTATACATTTAACATATTTGGGGGGCTCAACAACCAGAATGTCAACCCTAAAGGGACAGGAGTTCTTTGTACATTCTCAGTTGTCTCCTGATGCTGGGGACAGTTCCTGGCATACAGTAGACATTCAGTATATACTGGTTGAGTAAACAGATGATTGAATAAATGAGTGAATTCAGGACATAGGGAACCCAGACAGAAAGGATTTGGGCTCTTGAGCATCTTGGCTGATTCAGGGTCTGGAAGTGGTGATGGACAGGAAGTGGAGTAAATCCTGGCCTCCAAACTATGACAGCCCAGCCTGAGTTTAGGTACTGGATGGTTCAGCAGGTAAACGATCTGCCTGTCATGGAGGAGATACAAGAGACCTGGGTCCGATCCCTGGGTCAGGAAGATCCCCTAGGGGAGGCAACCCACTCCAGTGTTCTTGCCTGGGAAATCCCATGGACAGAGGAGCCTAGTGGGCTACAGTCCATGGGGTTGCAAAAGAGTCTGTCACGACTGAGCGACTAAACAACTCCCTTTCTATGGATTGTCTGTCTAAATATAATATGTGAAACTGGCTCACCCTGGATGAAGTCCCCCAGTTCTTGAAAGCAGAGCTTCCCAGGGGAGAGAATCAAGGGGCAGGTGGAGAGGAAAAAGCCAGGTCACGGCTGCACACTTCACCAGCCGCAAGTCCCAGGGCACCTTCGGTGGGTGATGCTAGAGCAGCATCTCACCCAGAGGGACAATGTATTGGATCCCTCCCCAACCAGAGACCTGCCATGGCTTCCCTTGAAACTCCAGGGAAAAGCCAGGAGTGAAACTGACCCATGCAAATATCTTCACCCAGACGGGTGGCTTCCAAGTGTCCCAACAACAGGTGATGTAAGTGGGACTGTTGTTGATACTATAGCCAGCTCACCTCCTTTCCAGAAGCCATACCTCTAGCAGCTGCCTTAATTCCTACATTAACCCTGTGTCACAGACACTGGTGCTGTTTCCATTTTACAGATGAAGCAACTGAGGCACAGAGAAGTAAAGACGTTTGCCTAGCGTTGAGAGTTTGACCAACCTAGATAGCATATTAAAAAGCAGAGACATTACTTTGCCAACAAAGGTCCATCTAGTCAAGGCTATGGTTTTTCCAGTGGTCATGTATGGATGTGAGAGTTGGACTGTGAAGAAAGCTGAGCGCCGAAAAATTGATGCTTTTGAACTGTGGTGTTGGAGAAGACTCTTGAGAGTCCCTTGGACTGCAAGGAGATCCAACCAGTCCATCCTAAAGGAGATCAGTCCTGGGTGTTCATTGGAAGGACTGATGTTGAAGCTGAAACTCCAGTACTTTGGCCACCTCATGCGAAGAATTGACTCATTGGAAAAGACCCTGATGCTGGGAGGGATTGGGGGCAGGAGGCGAAGGGGACAAGAGAGGATGAGATGGCTGGATGGCACCACTGACTTGATGGGCATGAGTTTGAGTAAACTCCAGGAGTTGGTGATGGACAGGGAGGCCTGGCGTGCTGTGATTCATGGGGTCGCAAAGAGTAAGACACAACTGAGTGACTGAACTGAACTGAACTGAACCAAGAGTTTATCAAGTCATAGAGCATATTTTGAACTTGAGTAGTCTGATTCCAGAGTCCCAATGTTGGGTGTGATTAAAAAAATAAAATCTCACGTTAACAGATCATTTACCATGTGCAAGTGGTATATGGAGTATTTAAGTTCATATTCTCATGTCATTCACATGGCTTCCCTGTGATGGGGGTATTTCCCGGTGACTGTTTTGGAGATGCAAAAACTAAGGTGAGAGAAGTTAACTATCCTGTCCTAGATCAGGATGCACCTGGGAAATGGGAGAATGAGGGCTGGAACCGCCCCCCCAAATCTACATACAGGTTCACTGAGTCCCCAACCCCTAAACCAATGTCTGCCAGGTAGTAGGTGGATCAATGATTGACCTTTTGAGGCTTCTGAATCCAGAGAGAAAAATACAAACCTTTGTCCCCTGGAGCAACAAAGTTTCCTAACCTTCCCACCTCCCCAAACCCCACCACCCACCCCCGCCCCCACTCTCCTCTATCTTCCCCTCCACTGAGCATCTGACAGCAGAGGTTTTTGTCTGTTTTGTGTAGGGCAGCATCCCAAGCCTAGAACAGTGCCTGGAGAGAAGTGCTCAGCGAATCCATGAATCAGTTTGCTCCTTTCCGAGCCTCTTCTTCATCTGCAGGATAGGAACAAATTCACTCACTCATGGGACGCTGCAAGGCTTCAAGAGGTCAGGAGAGGGTAGGGCCCCGGAATAAGCTCCTGGTATCAAGTTAAGGAGCCCTCTCAGGTCACTTTTTTTCTGGGCAGAAAGGAACGTGGAAGGAAGTGGGCCCAAGTCCCTTCCCAGCCCCCAGCCAAGGCCTGCTGTCCCGGCGGCCACCCGAGTGGGCGGTATCTGGTCTGGGCGCGGCAGCGGCGGGCAGAGGCTGCGCGCGCAAGGATGGGGTCGCGGGGCTTTCCTGCCCGAAGCGCCCCTCTGCCCGCTGCGCCGATCGCGACTTACCCATGGCGACCAGGGCTCCCGAGGAGAGCGGGGGGCGCTGGGGGACTGGGCGTGCATCTCCCCCGCCGAGTCCCCGCCTCGGCAGCAGCAGCCGGACAAACTTTCCGGCCCGCCTCCGTCCCTCCCTCCCCGCCTGCCCTCCTGCGGCGCCGCCGCCACGTCGGCCAGCTCAGGGCCCCTGCGCTGGGGGCGGGGGACGGCGGTGCGCTCGGGACGTCGCCAGTCTCGCCCGGCCCGGCTGGGAACCCACCCACCGTCATCCCGGTTGCGGGTGGGGAGCCCACAATTTGTCCTCCTAGAGGAAAGGAGTTCGAATCACTGCGGTCCACGCTAGTTTGGCCTCTCCAGCATCCACCCTGACACATACACCCACTTCAGCCGCTCACGGTCTCACGGATTTATCTTCCATTCATTGAACACTTAGGTTTGGACACCTCCCACCTGCCCTCAGGCACTCTCCTACGTCTTGAGTATGGGCTGGGAGAACCAGAAAGACAGTTCGTTCTGTTCCTGTGGAATTTACTTTCTGGTGTGGGAAGCAGAAAGATAAATAGCCAAAAGAACCAGAGAAACACCTGGCCATGAAGGCCAGGCAGAGAATTAAGCTAGGGTGCTGGGTTAGCCAGCCACAGGTGGCTGCTTTAGCTGGGGTTGGGGAGGGGATTTTTTTGAGCTGAGATCTCCGGTTCCAGACAGGAGGGAGACCAAAGGCAAAGGCCCTGCAGGGAGGAGCTTGTGAAGTCAGAGTGTCTGGAGCAGAGGGGGAGATAGGGTCCAAGGTGCATGCAAGCATGCGTGCTAAGTTGCTTCAGTCTGTGTCCAACTCTTCATCACCCTATGGACTGTAGCCCGCCAGGCTCCTCTGTCCACGGGGATTGGCCAGGCAAGAATACTGAAGTGGGTTGCCATGCCCTCCTCCAGGGGATCTTCTCCACCCAGGGATCGAAGTTGAGGCTCTTATGCCTCTTTCATTGGCAGGCGGGCTGCTCACCACCAGCGCCACTTGGTAAGCCCAGAGTCCAGGGTAGGTGTTGGCCAACCCAGATCATCTAAGTCCTTGGGAGGCCGTGGTCAGGATGGGATTTTATTCCAACTGACACAGAAATAATTGGGCAGTTCTAGCAGGTTATAGGGAGCAGGCATGGAAACAGGGGACTCTTTAGAGGCTGTTGCAGGTTGAAAAGGTGACATTGATGTGGACTAAAGTGATTGGCACCCCACTCCAGTACTCTTGCCTGGAAAATCCCATGGACGGAGGAGCCTGGTAGGCTGCAGTCCTTGGGGTAGCTGAGTCGGACATGACTGAGCAACTTCACTTTCACTTTTCACTTTCATGCACTGGAGAAGGAAATGGCAACCCACTCTAGTGTTCTTGCTTGGAGAATCCCAGGGATGGGGGAGCCTAGTGGGCTCCCATCTATGGGGTCTCGCAGAGTCGGACAGGACTGAAGCGACTCAGCAGCAGCAGCAGCAGCAAAGTGATAGCAGTGGGGCTGGAGAAAAGTCAGCAGACAGACTCGATAAGGGCAGATGGACTGGGAGAGGAGCATTTTATGAATGAGGAAACTGAGGCAAAGGGACGTGAAGTAACTTGCATTATAAACAATACATAAAATCAATAGTGCTTAAGGACACACAGTATATAGCTGACCTTGAAGTCAAGCTTATGGGGAAAACCGTGCTCTTATCCATCAAGCTCTTGGCATGGAGAAGAGCCCAAGGAGGCCTCTTGGCTTTTGCCATGTGACAGTTCCTCCTTCATGTGCGTATCTGGAATTGTCACCAGGAGACATACAGAAAAGCCTAGGCTGTTCCATTCCTGAGATAACTTCTAGAAGTTATATGATTTAAAAGGGCAGGAAGTCTTTGATCTCCATGGCTTGCATTATGTCAGGATGTTTGCAGGTCTGCTTTCGGGTTCTCTCTCTCCTAGAGAATAGAGAATCTCTCTTCACTGGTTGCCCCAAATGAGAAAGAAAAAGTTCTAATTGGGCATTTTGGTAGGCGTCTTCAAAAATGACTTCCTGGTGGTCCAGTGGCTTGAGCCCACGTACCAATGCAGGGAATCAGGGCTCAATCCCTGGTCTGGGAAGATTCCACAAGCCATGGGGCAAACTGCAAGCCCATGTGCTCCAAAGCCCGTTCTCCAACACAAGAGAAACCACTACAAGGGAAGCCACTGCAATGAGAAGCCCACAGACCGCAACTAGAGAGTAGCTGCCACTCACCGCAACACTGCAACTAGGGAAGGCCCACATGAAGCAACGAAGACCCAGCTCAGCCACAAAAAAAATTAAAAAAAATAAATTTTTAAAGGATAACCATTATTTTTAAAAAATGGTTTCCCTTGAGGTGAGGCAGGACCTAGTAACTCATTTCTAACAAAGAGAATACAGCAAAAGTGTACTCTAAAATGTTTGTCATTTTAGAGATCAGGTTATAAAAGATGGTGATTTCCATCTTGCTAAACCTCTTCTGATCACTTACTCTCTCTGATGAAGCTACTTGCTGTGTTATGAGTTGCCCAGTGGAGAGGCCAGTGTAGCAAGAATTGAGGGTGCCCTCCAGGCAATAGCCAGGGAGGAACTAAGGCCCTCAGATTAACAATATGTGGGGAACTAAATCCTGCCACTAATCAAATAGTCATATAAGCAAACAAAAAGGCAACACAAAAGAGAGATTCACAGGGACTCCAGGAATCATTAAGTTGGGTTTTCCCTCCTATGAGAAGTCAGGGAGGGCTTCCTGAGGAAATAACATTTGAGCTGGAAATGGAAAGATGCCTAGATGAGTTTAGGCAACCAAGAGAAGGAAGAGCACTTCTGATGTGGGCAATAGCAGGTGCAAAGGCCCCATTGCAAGAGGGAGCCTGGCAAGAATGAGACTGAGAGAAGGCAAATGTGTATGAAGATCCCAGAGCAAAGGGGAATTTGGTGGGAGATGAATCTGCGAGAGGGACACAGGGCCCCATGCAGGACCTCATGGGTCTTTATCTGAAGCACAACAGGGAGCCACTGAAAGATTTTAAACTAGATTTCCTATGGTAGAAGTCAGAACCAGTCTGACTATAGCAAGCCTGGAACTTTTAAATATGTTTCCACAATGGATTTTTCCAAAGGAGGGTGTTGGAAATTGGAAGGGACAAAAAGTGTCCACCAAACTGAAAAGGTATCTTGAGAATGGAAAATAAGGCAGGCAGCTCCATATAATCAACGGATAAGTTTATTATAAGGTAACTTACAGGGTAGAATCAAGTGGACAGCAATCCAGAAGCATTTGCAGCTGCACTTTGAACCTTCAAGAGGCCATTGGGACAATTTTATAGTTAACCTAGGGTTTAGGGGTACATCCTTGGAAACAGGAAGTGCATTCCTAAGTCAAGATTTATGAATGGGTAACTGGTTTTTGCAGAAACCAAGAGCACATTAGCAAAGGTCTTCATCGTTTGGAGGCTAACAAAGCATAGAGGCCACCTGGACCTAAAAATCACTGATGACAGAGATTTACTACACAGAATAGCCATAGGTAGGGTGAGCAGAAGGAACTGTACAGACCCAAGATGGCCTCAGTCATGCTAACAACCATACCGAACAATTCAGACAGATTTGGTAACCATGGAAATGACCATATGGACACTAAGAACTATGATAATGAAACTACAAACTTGGGAAACTGGGTTTTCCAAACCAAATAGAATTGGTTCTATAGGAGCTTCAAGTAGGCTGAACTGATGAAAGGTGCTGGAAACCACATTAGGCCAAAACAAAGGGTCTCATGTTTGAAAAGGTTACCTTCCCTGGGTATGAATGAACGCAGGGACAGTGAAGTACAACTTCCCAGGATCCGGATAGATTACTGAGAGCAGATTCCAAAAGAGGTTTTTCAGAGAGACGCCGAAGCTTTCCGGAAATAGCCGAAGAGCTGAGAGGTGGCGCCGCCACCAAAGCCAACCGCAAGAGTCACGAAGGGCTTCCGGAAAGAGCCGAGGAGTGGAAAGAGCTGCTCACCGAGAGCTGCCGAGGGTTTACGGAAGTAGCCGAAGAGCCGAGTGGCGGGGCCAGGAGCCTTAGAAAAGAGCTGAAAGGTTGGGAGGGGGAACCACTTCCACGAGGCAAAAGGGTCGGCCTTAGAGAGACCGAAGAGGCCCGAGCATTTCCGGAGCGAGCCGAAGCAGCCCCGACAGTTTCCGGAGGCGGCCGAGGGGCTCCGCGCGGCGACGCTGAAACGCAAACATGGCGGCGGCCGGCGCTGCTGCCGCTGAGCCGAACGAGGAGCTGGCGCCCGCGGCCGAAGCGCTGGCCGCAGCCCGAGAGCGGAGCAGCCGCTTCCTGAGCGGCCTGGAGCTGGTGAAGCAGGGCGCCGAGGCGCGCGTATTCCGCGGCCGCTTCCAGGGCCGCGCGGCCGTGGTGAAGCACCGCTTCCCCAAGGGCTACCGGCACCCGACGCTGGAAGCGCGGCTCAGCCGGCGGCGGACTGTGCAGGAGGCCCGGGCGTTGCTCCGCTGTCGCCGCGCAGGTAAGACGGCCCAGCTTGGGGACGCGGGAAACCCCCGAGGCTCCGGGGCCCGAGCGACGCAGGTGAGGGGCTCCCCTGCGCTGCGGGGGTGGGGGTGGGGGTGGGGCGAGATTTGACTCAGTTTCTCCATTTGTACCTTCTTCAAGGCTTTCCATTAAGAAATGTCATCCTTGCATCCTTCTTTTCCTTTCATTAACTCTTAAGAAGCCACTTGACGTTGTAGTGATGAGCATTTGTCCCGGAGCTCTTGGCGCCTGGTTCAGTTCCCGACTCTTCCACTTTTACTCACCGTTGAGCATGTCTTTTTAACTGCCCCGAGCCTCAGTTTCCCCATCTGTACAGTCTCAACTTTCGACCACTGTTATTTTTTTATTAGTTACTTTTAAGAAGCAGATGTATTTACAAGTACTTGTCCAGGAGCCAGGGTCTCTGGATTCACACAGTCTGGCTCAGTTCAGTCGCTCAGTCGTGTCTGACTCTTTGCGACTCCATGGACTGTAGCACACCAGGCTTCCCTGTCCATCACCAACTCCCGGAGCTTGCCCAAACTCATGTCCATCCAGTCGGTGATGCCATCCAACCATCTCTTTCTCTGTCGTCCCCTTCTCCTCCTGCCTTCAGTCTTTCCCAGTAGCAGTGTCTTTTCAAATGAGTCAATTCTTCACATCAGCTGGCCAAAGTGTTGGAGTTTCAGCTTCAGCATCAGTTCTTCCAATGAATATTCAGGACTGATTTTCTTTAGGATGGACTGGTTGGATCTCCTTGCAATCCAAGGGGCTCTTAAGAGTCTTCTCCAACACCACAGTTCAAAAGCATCAATTCTTTGGCACTTAGCTTGCTTTATAGTCCAACTCTCACATCCGTACATGACTACTGGAAAAACCATAGCTTTGACTAAACACTATTTTGCACCATGACCATAAACCTTTGCCTCTGTTGAGAAACAAGGTTCAGAGGGGAGAAGTAACTTGCTCAAGTTTACACAGTTAGTAAGGCTTTCACCCCCTATTCCTCTGACTTAGCAACACTGGCTTTTCACTTTTACACTTTCTGTGTTTGTTTCTTTCATTGGTAATTTTTTAGGCATCTACTGTACACTGAGACATTGTAAGGTGTTGGGAGATCTGGAAGAAATTCAGTTGCCAACAAGCACACTGTCTCTGCCCTTGCTTGGATTTGCAAAGTTATGCATGCGTTCATATTTCCTATTTTCACCCTTTCCAGGAGCTAAGTTCTATTAAGCAGGGACCCCAGTTGCTTTGTTTCCTGCTGTATCTCTACACGTTTGTCTCTAGTATCTTGAAGTGTCTTGAGTGTGATTGACATTCAGTAAAGAGTCATTGAATCTTCAAACTCAGTGAAGTCATTGGATTATTGGTATACTGTTCGCATGTTATAGAGGCAGAAATGGAGGCTTAGAGAAATGCATGTGTCTTTAAAGATACACAGTTAATAAGGAAGGGAGCTGGGATTTGAACCTGTCCTTCCTCTCTGTAAAGATGCTTCTCTAAGCCAGCATGCTGCTTGACCTCCTGCTTGTGTCCTTGTCGGGGAAACTGCTTTCATATGTTTGAACATATGACTGTTGGTGCTTACCCTTCTGGCTCTATTTGGATTTGTATTTTAGGGAAGAAGTATGACAGTGAAAGTGAAAGTCGCTCAGTTGTGTCCGACTCTTTGCGACCCATGGACTACACAGTCCATGGAATTTTCCAGGCCAGAAATACTGGAGTGGGTAGCCTTGTTCCTTCTCTAAGCGATCTTCCCAACCCAGGAATCGAACTCAGGTCTCCCACGTTGCCGGCGGATTCTTTATCAACTGAGCCCCCAGGGAAACCCAAGAATACTTGAGTGGGTAGCCTATCCCTTCTCCAGTGGATCTTCTGGACCCAGGAATTGAACTGGGTTCTCCTGCATTGGAGGTTAATTCTTTACCAGCTGAGCTACCAGGGAAGCCCCAATATGACAAATGAAGTTCAATCTCAGTGGGTGAAAGGGAGGAGGGAGCTTTGGCTGTGCTGACCTTAGCTGGGGTGGTCTAAGCATAGTCTGGCAGGAGAAACTTCCAGAGAAGGAAAGCTGTACATTCTGCAGTATTCCTAAATTTTTCCCCCCAAATATGCAGATACACACTGGAAAATTTTTCTGATTGAGCTAGAAAATTAAGCTTACTATTAAGAAAAAAAAAAGTATCTAATTCAATGACCCCTTATATCTTGGTTACAGGAATATGTGCCCCAGTTGTCTTTTTTGTGGACTATGCTTCCAACTGCTTATTTATGGAAGAAATCGAAGGCTCAGTGACTGTTCGAGATTATATTGAATCCACTCTGGAGACTGAAAAATCTCCCCAAAGTCTCCTGGGCTTAGCCAGGACAATTGGGCAGGTTTTGGCTCGAATGCACGATGAAGACCTCATTCATGGTGACCTCACCACATCCAACATGCTCCTAAAACCCCCCCTGGAGCAGCTGAACATTGTGCTCATAGACTTTGGGCTGAGCTTCATTTCAGCGCTTCCGGAAGACAAGGGAGTTGACCTGTACGTGCTAGAGAAGGCCTTCCTCAGTACCCATCCCAACACTGAGACTGTGTTCGAAGCCTTTCTGAAGAGCTACTCCACCTCCTCCAGAAAGGCCAAACCAGTGTTAAAAAAATTAGATGAGGTGCGCCTCAGAGGGAGAAAGAGATCCATGGTGGGCTAGAAGAATTCTCTGTGTGACAACCACAGGCAGGAAGCTGTTCACAGCACATTTGAAGGAGGCCATGAGTACGAGATGCTACCTAAATAAAGATGGTCGGGTGATTTTCAGTGCTGTGATTGTGCTTGTTCGGCGTTACCGCCTGCAGTTCACTGTTCTCGCTTACTCTGTGTGTGTCTGGCAGGACTGGGCGTTCAGAATAAATCTCAGGCTTTCTCTGCAGCTGTAAGGCGTACACCTCAGATTGAAGGGCGTGACATTACAAAACGCTGAACCGCATGCTGAGCCAGTGAACCACACTGAACCGCTTTTCAGTCCTGGAGAGACTAGGACAGGGCCTCAGCTGGTGGCAGCGTATCTTTATCAGCTCTCTAACCCAGCCTTTTTTGTTGTTGTGTTCGTGACATAGTCCTCTTGAAACCAATACAGTGGGATGCAACCAGCATATTACAAAAAGAAATGGAATCAAAGATTAGAAAATATTAAAGTACATTATATGTAGTATTGTAAATATTGTTTTATGAAACTTGTTTCAAATGTGTATATAGACAACAGTACATACTAAGTTTTGGTGTAAAATACAGTTCTTTTTGAGAGTATGGTAAAAAAAAAAAAGAAAAATGCTGCTTAACTCCACTTATCCTTTAAGAAATGAGATGCTGGCAATGACATGTGTTTAAATTATTATATTATGTATTGGCATTATATCACACTGTTTTTCAAAGAATTCCAAGGCCACAGAGGCTGGCCATAATTTTTTCAATGAATATTCTCAACGAGACTGCAGGCTCATTCTCCAGTTTCCTCCCGTACTGTCCAGCTAATATAGCTAGTCTCTGCCTTGTGGAGGGAATGGTTGACCCATGTGTGCAGGCGTTACATCAGCAGATACCTAGTATTCGCTTTGTGCCAGGCACCGGAGACAGAGGGGATGTGAACCACTCGGGAAACAAACTAAGTACCTAAGAGAGTTTCAGACAGTGATGAGGGCTGTAAATGATGCTGAGATCCCAAGTGACCGCGAGGAATGCACGTTGCAGTGGGAGTGGCAGGAGTGGTCAGAGAAGCCTCTGATGAAGTGATGTTGGAGCTAAGACATGCCTGAGAACCAAGAGATGGTGGATGGAGCATGATGTACCAAGTTGGTGAAGGAGGAACTTCCTCGAGGGACAGCAAGGCCAGTGGGACTGGTTGGCAGCCAAGCAAGGAGGAGAAACAGGAAGTGAAATCAGAGAAGTGGGTAAGCGCTGGGTCATAACAGGCCTGGTAACAAGACCGGGTTTTTATTAACGCAACTCAGGAGGTTTTAAACAGGGAGCATCTGATTTGTGTTGTGAAAGGATGGCATCAGTAGAGGAAAGACCCTACAGAGTCAGAGTGAAGGAAAGAGAGCAGCGAGAAGGTTGAGCCTGTGATGGTGGTCGACGGGTGGATGGTCAGCCACGTGACATGCTGGCCAGCAGCTGGGGGAGGTGTCAGCAGCAACAGGGAGGCAAAAACTGCCCTCTGCCGGCGGGGAGAAAGAGATAACCAGAGACCGGAGAGATGTCTGCCTGTTCCCAGGAGGAGCATTCCACCTTCCTCCTCAGTCCGTGGCCCAGGCTGGGAAACAAGGGTGAACAAGCCTTCCTGGGGGATCAGTGGATTCTCCTCCTAGTTCAGTGTCTCACAGAGGCTAGGCTAAGGATCCCTCTGTGATCCCAGCTCCCTTGAAGTCCATGTGGGGACAGCCTGTGCTTTGCATCAGTCAGCCAACAGCACCAGCAGCCATGTGTGAATTCCCCCTGGGATCCCCCCGCCCCCAGACAGGTGTTCAAACCTCCATTTTACAGATAAGGAAACACTGAGCAACGTAGAGTATGATGTGCTCAGATCGCAATAAGCGACCGAGCTCGGGTTCAAACTCCCATTTGCAACATGAGTTAACTGTTTTGAGCAGTCAAGTTCTTTGTGTACATCGCCCCGTCTTCAAGGGAAGGCAGCTGAGGTGCAGAGAAAGTCAGCCTTGCTCCAGGTCATGCAGCAAGTGAGTGGCAGAGCTGGGGCAAGGTGCTGTGACGTAGAGGTGTCCAGCAAAAAGGACACAGGCCACATCTGGGGAACTGGCCAGTCCGTGGGCCGCAGGATGGAGTTACCCAAGCCTGGCCTGGCGAGTGCCCCGTGCGGGCGTGCTCCTGAGCCGTCTGAGCTGCCCTCGGGGAGGTGGGGGCGCTGGCGAGGCCCGTGGGCTGTAGTCTGCTGTGACTGAAGATCAGCTGTAACTGAGGATCAGCTGTAACTGAGGATCCTGTAACTGAGGATCTCCTGTAACTGAGGATCCTGTATAACAGGATCAGCTGTAACTGAGGATCAGCTGTAACTGAGGAGTCTGCTGTAACTGAGGATCAGCTATAACAGGATCAGCTGTAACTCAGGATCCTGTAACCCAGGATCAGCTGTAACTCAGGATCCTGTAACAGGATCAGCTGTAACTCAGGATCCTGTAACTGAGGATCCCGTAACTCAGGATCAGCTGTAACTCAGGATCCTATAACTCAGGATCAGCTGTAACTGAGGATCCTGTAACCGAGGATCCTGTAACTCAGGATCAGCCTGGATCCTGATGCCCCTTCCCATACGATCACCTTTACACTGACAGGCGCCTGGTTTGTGGCCCACAGTTTGCCAGGCTGATTTGTTTAAAATATCACGTTCAAATATTTGTCTCAGTTACTGAGTCTTGGGGGCCCTAGGCAAGCACTGCTCTGGCCTCGCACTCATCCTTAACTCCTAACCCCGCCGTCACCAACTGATGGAGACTCTGACTGAGTGCCCATGTCCTTATAAGGGCCTGCTCCAACTCTCTTTTTGGGAACTAGGACTCTCCTCTTGTGTCCTGAGTTCAGGGCCCTGCAATTACAGAGGACTGAATTCCCCTTGGCCTGAACCCAGTGGTGTGGCTCTCATTTGCCACTAGAGGTCGCAAGTTTCTGTCATTCTGGGTGCAAAGACGTTAAACTTACTGCCCTTCCAGCCTCTCTTCCACTTCCTTCTCCCTTCTCCTCCCCCTGTCCTCCTCCTCCCGCACCCCCTTATCTTCCTCTGCTTCCCTCTTTTCTTCTCTCTCTCTCCATTGAATTTGTTCATTTATTCACGCAACACCTTAGCTGAGTGTCCAGATGTGAGTGCCATGCTGATCACTGGTCGCTCAGGATACTAGAGAGCAAGACGGATCAGAGGTGGGGGCGTCTGGTTCTCTCCTTCCTTGATTTTGTCATCTGTCCTCACTCACTAGGCATTTACCAAGCATGTTGGCTGTGTCTGGCCAGATCCTGAAGAAGCTACGGTGACTAGGGAGTCCCCCTACCGCCTTGGAAGCCCCCCTTCACCTCTCCCAGCACTGCTGCAGTCAATGGTTTCCCCACTGCCCGCCACCGCCCCCCCCCCCCCCCCCCCGCCCAACACACACACACACACCCCGTTCTGCCCTGGCCTTCTGCGTTCTTCCTCACTCAGCAGTCAGAGACACCCTTGTAAAGCCGGAGGATGCCACTTCCCGCTTCAGAAGTGTGATGGCTTCCACTGCATGTGTCCTTGCTCACCAGCTGCGGGGCTTGGGACCATCTCCTTGCACTTCTGTGAGCCTCCATGTGCCTGTCTGTAAAATGGACCAACAGTGGTGACCTGCTGTGGGCACTCTCCTGGTCAGCATCCCCAGGGAGCAGGGCAGGTTAGCGTGTAGGATGTTTACTCAGGTGTCAGCCTCCACGGAAGGGAAGTGGAGGGAGGGCGGGCAGAGAAGTGCGGCTGAGATGCAGGCCGACAGCAGCCCCAGCCAGCCCCGGGGGGTGCTCTGCAACTGCAGTGGCCCTGCACAGATGTCCCCGGGCGGCCTTCATAGCCCCACATCACCCAGATGCGGGCGGGCCACCCTGAGAGGTCTGGGCTTGGGTGAGGCCGCTCTGCTCGCGATCACCGCCACTTGATCCCTGAAGGGAGACAGTTGACTGCTGCCTGCTGACCGCACCTTCTTTCCTGAGGGGAAACTGGGTCACACATCAACGCCCTCCCATAAGCATCAGTGAAATAGAGTGCTACCACAGTGCTTGGCGTTGTTCAACAACAGTGTAAGTTTTATTGCTACTGTTTTTAGAGACGGACAAACAGGCAATCATAAAACAGCATCATTTGCGCCACTTTATAAGCCCGGGGCTCATAGGTGCGCATTGACTGGCCCCAGGCCTAATCTGCCAGAATCAAAATGTCTGAGGTGGGCTGAGAATGTGCATTTCCGTCAAATTCTCAGGTGATGCTGAGTCTGCTGTTCTGAGACCACTGCCCTACGAGAAATCAAGGTGTTTCATGGGAAGATCAGGAAATGGATGCTGGGGGCTGAGGTCAGAAACAATAATTAATTTGCTCTGCCCCTTTTACAGGGAGGAAGCTGAGGCTCACGGATGCTAAACACCTTGCCCAGAGTCGTCAGCCTGTATGGCAGAAATTGTCCCAGACATTGTCTGTTGCCTCCTAAAAGCCACCCCCTTAATCCTTTTGGACAGAGCCTTGATTTATCCAGGTATTTACTAGGTGCAGGTGGCTCCGGGGAAGCTAAGGTCGGTCCCTGGAATAGTGACGGGTGTGTGACCTTTTTCTGGCCAATAAGACACAAGAGAAAACCTTCGAAGTTTGCTCTGGGGGAAGATTTTGCTCCTTATAGAAGGTGAGAGGAGTATGAGAATTCTAAGTTCTGACTCCAACACAACCCCATCAACAATGCCTGCTTTTATTTATTTATTACCTTTTTAAAATGGATCATCAGTTTTATTCCCCTAGTTCCACGAAAACAATGTAAATTTACAAGTGATTTGTACACTTTGCTGATGAATTCATGTAATGCTCTAGTTCCCTTATCTTTTGACTTCCTCTCCTCAGAAGGAAATGACAACCCACTCCAGTATTCATGCCTGGAAAATTCCATGGGCAGAGGAGCCTGGCATGCTACAGCCCATGGGGTTCCAAAGAGTCGGACACGACTGAGCGACTGACACTTTTATTTTTACCTCTATAGTTACTCTGTTGTGTTTTGAACACTGGCCGTAGGAGTCGGGGCTTAGAAGAGAACTATGCCTTGAACAAATAACTGTTTGGTATGGTAATTTGTTTTCCTGCTTGCCCTTTTAGTCCACTTCCATTTCTCCATATGCAGAATCAAAGTTTGAGATTTAAGCCCTTAAACCTGTAGGAATTCCTGTCGGCTTTTTTGCAGAGATGTTACTTGGGATTTGAATGGTAGGGAGGCTCCTTGTGGAAGGTGGTTAGGAGCCCAAAGCCGACTGTTTACATAAAAACTGCAATACAAAAGCGCCGGTCCGGGCCTCGAGAGAAATTACCTGGCACTGGTGTCACCGTCAGGCTCTGCTGTGTTCATGTGTCCTTGGAATTAGACCCCAGAAAGGCAGCTCCAACTTTAAATTGCTAAAGCCTATTGTTGTTCAGTCACTAAGTCATGTCCGACTCTTTGCAACCCCGTGGACTGCAGCACACCAGGCTTCCCTATCTGTCACTGTCTCTTGGAGTTGGCTTGCATTCATGTCCATTGAGTTGATGATGCCATCTAAAACCTTTTGGTGATAGCTCAGTTGGTAAAGAATCCGCCCGCAATGCAGAAGAGCCTGGTTCGATTCCTAGGTCAGGAAGATCCGCTGGAGAAGGGATAGACGACCCACCCCGGTATCCTTGGGCTTCCCTTGTGGCTCAGCTGATAAAGTATCTGCCTGCAATGCGGGAGACCTGGGTTCAATCCCTGGGTTGGGAAGATCCCCTGGAGAAGGGAAAAGGCTACCCACTCCAGTATTCTGGCCTGGAGAATCCCATGGGCTATATGGTCCCTGGGGTCACAAAGAGTCAGACTCTACTGAGCAACTGCCACTTTCACTTTAATTGCTTTAAGGGGGCAGGGGTATAATGGATCCACTTTAGAGATCTTGAAAGTGGAGAATTTGTCCCACAAAGGTTCTTATAAAAGTTAACTGAGATAACTGATTGACTTGGGTTTTTTAAGGGCTAACTAGGAAACTGTCAATAGTCAGATCTCAGTAAAACCAGGTTGATCAGTTTTCTGATTGTCACAAATGTAGTTAATCAAACCCCCCAAACTAAAAATAAATCTGGGAGCCAGAAGAGATAAACACAAGCCCTCATGCATGGTAGCAGGGCAAACTGGTTACCCTAACAAGTGGCCTGCAGGAACCTGGTCAAAGCGATCAGTGATGCTGAAGCCCAGGGGAGGAATTCCTTTTCTTTTGCCTGCTCCTGACTATTTCAAGAGAAAGTCTCAATTTGGGACTGTGTGCTGGATTTCTATTCTTAAGGAATATCCCTCACAGAGAACGAGGGGCCTCAGGTCATGCCCCCTTTATCTGATAAACTGGTTCAGTCCTGCTTGGACTTGTATTCTTACTTCACAGTTGCCTCCCATTTACAGCCACTGCTAGTAATTTTCCTTTTTTAGAGAATGACACAAAATCTTTTTTTTTTTTTAATATAGGTAATTTTAACTCAATATAAGTAGCAACACAATGTAAACTTTGTGACAGAAGTTCTGGAATGTCTGAAGTCTGAGACGGAGTCAGTTAGGCCAAGGCTGCCTCAGCTTTCCGTATAAGTTCAGTATCCAGATTGCTCTGAGGACCCAGGTGTCCAGAGTCAACTGATGCCATTATATCGGATGAAGTTTCCTATTTTACCTGAACAGAGACAAATGATTCTGACCTACTTTAATGAAATTTGGGAAAAACCAGCTGAGGCAGGCCCCATCATGTCCAGATTTGAAGGTGTTTGGGGGAATTAATGAAACATACCAGAAATATTTGTTTTTCTTCCCCCCCCCCCCCAAACAAGTGTAATGAATGTCAAAGTGTTGATGCTAATTTAGATCCTGATTACATATTGTGAAGCCTAAAATTCCGCTTCATTAATTATAGCCCTGGTAGCTGTTTTGCACAATATTGCATGCTAAGCTGCAGGCAGCCTGACAACAGATACTGGAGGAAAGAGAATTTTAAAAACCAGCCTGATGAACCATTGTCCGTTAAGAACTTGAGCAAAGATTAAAACCCCGAGGCTTTTGCAGGCAGACCCTTAGCAGTGGTCTTCCAGAAGAACATTTCCTAACTGACAGTTTTGTCTGAGATGACAACGCATCAGTGGTGTTTGCTGACGTTCTCAGTTATGCAGACAAGCCCTGTGATGAATAGCATTACCAAAACTAATACACCCCCCCCAAAAATTACAATGATTTGAAACCCTGAATTTTTACTAGCAAAAGTAAATCCTGTTCACAAGAACACAGCAATTAGCCCTTGCCCCCCACCCACCACAAAACCTGCTTCCTTATTAATAAAGCCAATCCAAAATGTGTCATTTAAAAGTAGGTTTTCAGGTCCACAATTGAGTTCATCAAGGCTTTGCAGCTGGAGGAAATTTAAAAATTCTCACTTTCCGAAAATATCTGACAGTCAAAGGCCAGGAAACTAAGGTAATGCTGATCCTCATGGTTGTGAACAGTGATGTTCACCCCCATGGATGTGTGTGAATGGAAGGTGCTCGTGCTGGCTGCCGTTTTTTACTGGACCAGTGACTGTTTAAACCCGAGTTTACGCAGGACGGCCAACATGCCCGCACTACTTGAAACAACCATGTAAAACATGCCCAAGGAGATTAATGAGATTCCAGTGTGCAGTGACATGCCAAGAGCACCATATTTTTGAAAAGTCTTTTTCAGCTGCTGTGACTTGCTTTGCTTTTTCTCCTCTGTACCACTGACGTTGCCTCCTGTTGTCGCAGTGACTTTACTGGGGTCCTGGTGGCCATGGAAGTTCCTAAAAGGGGCAGTGGTGCCCAGGAGCCAGGTGGAGCAAGACCTGGCACTTGCTTTGCCCGCAAGACTCAGCAGCGCAGCAGCCCAGCCATGTTGCGCAGCCTGGCATGGGTGCCTCTGCAGCCGCCTGCTGTGTGAACAATGCCTGCTTTTAAATGCAGTGGTGAACGAGCTTCAACCAGTGGCCTGAGATCCAGCCCATTCAGCGCCTGGCCCATCTCTCCACTAACTTCCTCTCTGAATTTAGGAAAAATCCCAGACTTCTCTGGCCCTCCACTTCCCCGTCTGTAAAATGAAGGTTCTCATCTGGATCGGGCTGGTTGTTGTATCTGTAGACATGTTTGTTGGGTCCGTGGAGTGTTTGTTTTTTTGGTTGCCAGTGTTAAATGATTAGGATGGTTTCATAGCAACATCCAGGTATCTGACTTCTCTGGAACATCGTCAGGAGATCCAGCCACACTGGACCCGCATTCCAGCACTTCCCCTTTTGAGTGGGGAGGGCCTGTGCTTGCCAGCTTACCCCAGCTTACTGCCCTATTGCCCCTTGGCTCTGAGGCTGGCTGCTGGTCACGATTTATCACCATGCGATCCTGCTCTTCTCCTGATGCAGTTAAGAGGAGAGTGAAACATTTCTTACTTGCAGACCTTCTCATCCTCATGCTGTTCATCCCTGTAAGCATTGAATTTGCAGCCCCCAGATAAAGCTGATCTCTTATCTTTTTCCAGAGATTGCACAAGCAGCTCCAAATGCAGTCTGTTTAAAAACAAACTCCTGGTTCCAGCCCTTGGGGTCTCTGCTCCCACCCAGCTTCCCCATCATAGAAAATGACTCCCCTTGACTCCTCTCTCTCACCCTCACACCCCATTCCCCAACCCAGCAGCGAATCCTCTTAGCTTTACTTCCAGAATATAATCAGGAAGCTGGGAGAGTGGCTCCCCTTGGAGGAGGGGTAGAGACATGGAACAGGCTTCTGATGGGGGGGGGAGGGGTAAGTTCCATTTCTCCATCTTGGCGCTGGTTACTTGGGTGGATTTGTTGTAAAACTTCATCCAACTGCATGCACACTTACAATAAATGAATCTTTCTCTTGGAAAAAAAAAAGTGAAAGTGTTAGTTGCTCAGTTGTGTCCAATTCCTTGCAATCCCATGGACAGTAGCCTGCCAGGCTCCTCTGTCCATGAAATTCTCCAGGCAAGAATATTAAGTGGGTAGCCATTCACTTCTTCAGGGGATCTGCCAGAAATTATGAATATACAATGGCTAGCAAAAGTAAATCCTATTCATGAGAACACAGAAATTAGCTCCTGCCTCCCTCCCCTCCCCCGCCAGCCCCACCACAAAACCTACATCCTGTGACTTGGACTTTGTGCTCTTTCGTTTGAACCATTCCTGCCGTCTCCTCACCACACTCCCTGCTTCTTCCTCATCCCCTTTGGTCTCGTTCCCACACAGCAGCCTAGGGAATCCTGTTCAAGACCAGTTCATATCATGTCATTCATCTGTCTGTCCAAAACACTCCAGTGTTGCCACCTCCCTCAGGGCCAGAGACCCACCTGCCCCCACCCTCACACTCTCACGTTTCTGACCCCCTCTTCTCACTTTGGGTCAGTCACGCAGTCCTTCCAATAGGCAGGCACCGGAAAAATTGTCTTCCAGTGACTCGGGGCCGCTGTACTTGCTGTTCCCTTTGCCTGCCACACTGTTCCTCACACATCCTCACGTGGCTACCACCTTCACTTCCTTGCAGTCTCTCCCAAACTCCACTTGTCTTCCATGAGGATCCTGTGCAGAAGGTACCCAATTGCCTCCCCAGCTTTGTCTCCAGCCCATTCACGAGCACCTGTTCCCGTTTACGTTCACTCGCTCTTGGCCACTCTGGGGGCCAAGGTGGTGTTTGCGTTGTTGCTGCAGACCTGGTTTCTGCACTGGTGCCTGGAAGGTAGTGGGTGCTCGGTAAACATTTACTGAATTGAATTGAATTCTCTCATACAAGCCCAGCCTAGATGTTGGAGAAAAAAATCAAGGAGCCATGTGCACTTTCCTACCACTGTGTCGAACACAGACACACACACACACCACCACCCTCCCACCCCCACCTACCCACAGTCTTCCCTGATGGAGGCAAGCAGAGTAGGGGCCTGGCCTGCGGCTTAGAACAAAAAACAGTCAGAACCCTGGGGGGGTTTGGTGCCGATCAAAGGCCTCCTGATGTTTGTAAACCTTGGCTTGCTGCCTGAGATAGAGGGGGTTAGGGGATGGCCCAGAATCCAGAGTTGGTTGCAGCTCCAGGCCAGGGGAGTCCATCGCCTGCCCCTTTCCCCAGGAAAGGCCCTAAGAGGTCAAGCCGCGTGACCCCCTCCCTCCAGGGCATGTCAAGGGGTGACTTATCCCACCCCCAGCCTCGACCCCACCTGCTGGGCCAGGCTTCAAAGCCAATATTGTTTTTGGAGCTGCAGAGGCTTCGACCAAGATGTCCCACTGAGAGATGCTGACCATGGTACCACGGGGCTCAGTGAGGGGAACGGGGGATGCACCAAGAGTCCCTTCTGTGCGCGCAGAGTGGGAAACTGGTGCCCACACACCGCTCAGAAGACCCTGTCCCTCCCCGCTTTATATTTCTTCATAGTGCTAAACACCGCATGATGCTGAATATAATGCTGTGTATTTCACGCACACATCTTGTTATAGAGCTGCCAAAACAAAAGCTCTGTGAGAGCAGAGACTTTTGTTTCATTTGATCCCCGCTATTGTCCCAGCACCCAGAATGATGCCTGGTACATACGACGCACTCAATTTATATTTGTTGAATGAATGATAGGCGTGATTTTGGTTGATGTTCACAGTAATACAATACAGTGATTTAAAGCGTGTTCAACTATTCAGCAGTTGACTGAACCTCTGCTATGTCGCAGGCACTGGGACTGTGGCGGGGTATGATCTGGGCTCCTCGTTCTCACGGGGCTTCATCTAGGAAGAATTTCAAATGGTCAGTCATGCTGTGAAGGAAACAACACAGGGGATTTTTATGCAGAGGGAGTGTTGTTGTCAAGTTGAGGAATGCTGTGTTTCACTAAATTAGGTAGTCATGGAGGCCCCACTGAGGAGGTGACGTCTGAATTGAGACCTGAGTGAGGAGGAGGAAGCGGCCACTATGAGGGGTGCTAGGAAGGAGTAGGGGAAGAGAGATGCAGGCAGAGAGAGCAGTCAGTGCAAGAACTTGGCATGTTCAAGGAGCAGGAAAAGGTCACGAAGAGGGTGGCACCCGGTGGTTGATGGGAAGGAGGGTAGGACCTGGAGTTGAAGGACTCAGCAGGACTCAGTCATTCATGTAAGTGCCCGGCAGAGTGCTTGGCACACAGCAGGCCCCTTAGTAACTCACCTGATGCCTATGAACAGTTTACATATATATATATTTGGTGCAGAGGTTGTTATCTGCCCATGTGCAAGTTCTGTGCTATACACTCGCCTAATAATTCTCTCCACATCCTTATGCGTTATATACAATTTTTGTTCTCATTTTAGATGAGGAAACTGAAGCCTCATGGAATTAAACATCTTGCCCAGCGTTGCACAACCAGCAAGTGGAACATCCAGAATTTGAATGTAGCTTCATCTAATGCAAGGTCACAGACAAAATAAGGTAATGCAAACAGACTATTGTAAGGATTTTAAAAAAGTTTAAATACATATAAAGTGCTGCAAACTGTGCCCTGCACATAGTAATTGTAAGATATGTATTTGGTATTATCAATGCTATTATTGGGCTTCCCTTGTGGCTCAGTTGGTAAAGAGTCCACCTGCAGTGTGGGAGACCTGGGTTTGTTCCCTGGGTTGGGAAGATCCCCTGAAGAAGAGAAAGCCTACCCACTCCAGTATTCTGACCTGGAGAATTCCATGGACTGTATGCTATTATTATTAATACATTTGAGCCACCAGATTGAAACATCTGCTCTAATAGAAAATATTTGTACTCTTAATCTCTTAGCTGGCTTCAGGATAAGGGAGCCTGTCCAGGAACACTGGGTCCAGTATACCCTGTCTCAACAGCTTCCACCTAGGCTTTGGGGAATGGACCTGAGTTTCTATGAAGTCAACTGGTCCAAATACCTACGACTAGTTTTTCCAGTTTGGAGCACCCCATCCTCCCACATCCAGTCCTCAAATGTCCAAAGTGCTCCCTGTAGGGCCTTGCGGTCCATCCAAGACCATCTGATGCTAACCTGGCTAGCACCTTTGATGAAGCCGACTATTGGATTGGCTCAAGGTCAGGTCTCCAACCTGAAAGGACACGGGAGAAGGTTTCATCACAGCCTGCCAAGGGTCCATTGGGAAATAACTTGGCCTAGAGTTTATGGGAATCACGGCAGCATGACCTGGGTAGGAAGTGAACACTGCACCTCTATCTGGGCCTTTCTCTTGTTTTGTCTTGGCTTCCCAAATTTCAGATCTTCGCATCTAATTTTTGGAATTTTGCCATAACCGTGCATTCTCCAGAATTACTTAGTATTTTTCTTTGAATTGCTTCGCATTGTAAACTTCAATAGATGTAGCTTAAAAGGAGGATTATTTTTAAATCATGGACTTTAGGGGCTTCCCTGGTGGTCCAGTGGGCCTTGGGGCCAAAAACACAAAATATAAAACAGAAGCAATATTGTAATAAATTCAGTAAAACTTTAAGAATGGTCTTCATCAAAAAGAAATCGTGGGCTTTAGTTAAAAAAAAAAATTACTTGCTCTAAGTCAAAAGTAATTAGAAGAATAAACAAAATAAAAAGAAACCAACACTGTCCAATTGCAGCAAGATGTCAAAGTCTCTGGTCCTGAAGTCTTCTCAGGCTGTTAAAAAGGGAGTTACCAAGTGATGAGGAGTTAACAGGAGACTAACACCCAGCGGAGACCCTCTCCACGGGGTAATGAAGAGTTAAAGAAAGCTGACACAGGAAATAACTTTCACTCTGTGGGATTAAATGTTATTTAAATACCGTCTGTGTGTGTCCGTGCTCAATCGTGTCTGACCCCATGAACTGTAGCCCACCAGGCTCCTCTGTCCACGGGATTTTCCAGGCAAGAATACTGGAGTGGGTTGCCATGCTCTCCTCCAGGGGATCTTCCCAACATAGGGATCGAACCTGCGTCTCTTGCATCTCCTACGTTGACAGGCAGATTCTTTATCAGCTGAGCTGTCTAGTACAACATAAAATGATCTGTGTTTCCTCATGGGTCTGCTTCTCACATGTTGAGAAATATTCTACCATCTCATTTGGTCTCAACAACAGTTCTTTTCTGTCTCATCTTTAGAGATCTGAAGACAGGTCCCCATAGAAACCTGTACACCAATGTTCATAGCAGTGTTATTCATAATAGCCCCAAAGTACCCATCAAGTGATGCATGCATAAATAAAATGCGGTATATTCGTACAACGGAACATTCAGTTCAGTTCAGTCACTCACTCTTTGCGACCCCATGAACTGTAGTACGCCAGGCCTCCCTGTCCATCACCAACTCCTGGAGTTTACCTAAACTTGTGTCCTTTGAGTCCGTGATGCCATCCAACCATTTCATCCTCCGTCGTCCCCTTCTCCTCCTGCCCTAAGTCTTTCCCAGCACCAGGGTCTTTTCCAGTGAGTCAGCTCTTCACATCAGGTGGCCAAAATATTGCAGTTTCAGCTTCACCATCAGTCCTTCCAATGAACACCCAGGACTGATCTCCTTTAGGATGGACTGGTTGAACCTCCTTGCAGTCCAAGGGACTCTCAAGAGTCTTCTCCAACACCACAGTTCAAAAGCATCAATTCTTCTGTGCTCAGCTTTCTTTATAGTCCAACTCTCACATCCATACATGAACACTGGAAAAACCATAGCCTTGACTAGACGGACCTTTGTTGACAAAGTAATGTCTCTGCTTTTTAATATGCTATCTAGGTTGGTCATAACTTTCCTTCCAAGGAGTAAGCGTCTTTTAATTTCATGGCTGCAATCACCATCTGTAGTGATTTTGGAGCCCCAAAAAATAAAGTCAGCCACTGTTTCCCCCATGTATTTGCCATGAAGTGATGGGACCGGATGCCATGATCTTAGTTTTCTGAATGTTGATCTTTAAGCCAACTTTTTCACTCTCCTCTTTCACTTTCATCAAGAGGCTCTTTAGTTCTTCTTCACTTTCTACCATAAGGGTGGTGTCATCTGCATGTCTGAGGTTATTGATATGTCTCCCAGCAATCTTGATTCCAGCTTGGTCGTAAAAAGGAGAGAAGTACTGATGCATGCTACAGCGTGGGAGAACCTTGAACAAAATCATGCTAAGTGAAAGAAGTCAGACACAAAGAACCGCATATTGTATGATTCCATTTATGCAAAATGTCCAGAACAGGCAAATCTAGAGAGACAGAAAGTAAATAGATCAGTGGTTATTTAGAGCTTTGGAGGTTGAGGGAGCAGTTGAGACTGTTATTGGGTATGGGGTTTCTTTTCAGGATAATGAGAAAGTTCTAAAACCAGTTGTAGTAATGATTGCATACCTTTGTGAGTGTACTAAAACCTATTGACCTGTTGGCTTTAAATGGATGGGTTGCATGCTATGTCAGTTATATCCAAATAAATCTGTTATTAACATAATGAAAGCAGAATCTGTCACTCTGCTTAAGTCCCTGCAGTGGCTCCCCTTGTCACTCAGTGTAGAAAGCAAAGTCCTCATTCTGCCTTTCAAGCTGCTGTGTGGTCTTGTCACTGGCTCCGCACCCCAGTTCCCTGATGGCGCTAAGCCAGGTCTTGCTTGCTCCTGCCTCAGAGCAATTGCTCTTGGTTTTTCCTTCCTCTTGAAAAGATCCTCACACCCAGAGGGTCCACTTGCTCACTTTCCTTGGGTCTCTGCTTAACTTAGGGTGCTTGATCACCTAACCATCCAGGGCTTCCCTGACCACCTTATCCGAAATGGCAGCCCACTCCATCACTCTCCATCTCTCTCTCCTGCTTAGTTTTCCTGCATAGCCCTGGGTGTCTTCTCTTCTTTATGCTATCATACGGTCTACTTATTTGTTTATTACGTGTCCCCTCCAACTCCACCTCCCCTCCCCTCAACCAAATATAAGTTCCGTGTATGCAGAAATTTAAAAATTTTGGTCTTTTTCATTGTTGTATTCATAGCCTAGTATATAGTTGCCATGTAGTCAATATTTCTTGAATAAAAGGAATAATGAAAGGCTTGGATGCCAAGTTTGCTGATGAGGAAAACCAAGTCTGGTATTCAAATATTAATTTAGTAAACATGAACAGAATGTCTACCACAGACCATGCCTGGGCCCTGGAGATATAAAGACACAAAATTCGGTAGAACTCAGGAGGGCCATTCCCTGGTGAGCCATACCTGATTCCCTGGTGGCTCAGACGGTAAAGAGTCTACCTGCAATGCAGGAGACCTGGGTTCAATCCCTGGGTCAGGAAGATCCCCTGGAGAAGGAAATGGCAACCCACTCCAGTATTCTTGCCTGGAAAGTCCCATGTATGGAGGAGCCTGGCAGGCTACAGTCCATGGGATCACAAAGAGTCAGACACGACCGAGTGACTTCACTTTCTTTCTTTTAGGAGGGCTATGAGAACTGGATTGAAGTCTCTAGATATGAAGTGATAGATGCCAACTGAGATTTTGCATCAGGGAAATGATTCTACCAGAATCTGACCAAAGATGGACTAGCTTTCAGGGATGTGGGGAGTTGGAAAGCAGTGGAGTTGTTACAAAAGTGGCTCTCAGCCCTCACTGCATATTAGAATCTGCTGGGAGCTCTTAAAAATCCCGATGTTCGGGCCACATCCCAGACAATTAAGTTAGAGTCTCTAAGGGCAGGGCCTGGCATCAGCATTTTAAGCTTCCCAGGTGATTCATGCTGCAGCCAGGGTTGAGAACCACTGTGTTAGATTTTAGGTTATAAGAGTGTTGGTGGTCCTTGTTACCTGATGGTACTGAGTACTGGGCAACCGCTTCGTGCCTAAATATACTCAAATTGTTGACAGGTCTTAGAATATTTGGGGGGATTGAGTGCTATTTTACTTTAGTGTTCAGTGTAAAAGTATATATATACATATATATATATATTTATATCTCTCATATCTCATATCTAATGAACGTGTATGATAAAACATAGCTAATAAAACACATACTGTGAGTCATTACTATGTTGTGGTTATGCATGGAGACTACTGGGATTTGAGTCCCCCTTAGTAGCCGTGTGTTGTTTGATAAGTTGTTCAAGCTCTCTGTACCTCAGTTTCCTCCTCTGCAAAATGGGAATATATTAGGATCTAGCGCATAAGGTCATTTTGTGTTTAATGAGTTAAATCATATAAATCTTTTAGAATAGGGTCTGGCACAGAGTAAGTACCAGTGAGTGCTGGCTGTTATTCATTAATAAATAAGAAAGCCAATATCCCTTGCACATTTGACATAGATCACTAATTTGATTAAATTATCTTGAACAAAATAAACTGCAATTATAAATGTCAGTAAATCTGATTCTTTTGAATGGTTCAAGCATATTAAACAGTAGACAGAGTAGATACGAATTCATTGTGGATGAAACTTATGAATACTTTTACACCAAGATCAGTTACAGAAGTCCTGACCCCATGGGTCAGGACTTTAATTTTTATTCATATTTTTAGAAAAGCATGCTTTTAAAAATTTCATAGATAGAACTATAGAAATTACATTATCTGAACAGCAGAGAGAACATAGACTGAAAATGAACAGAGCTTCAAGAATCTGTGGGATTATAACAAACAGTCTAACATCTGTGTCATTGGAGTTCTGAAAAGAGAGAAAAAACAAGAAGGAGCATAAAAGTATTCAAAGAGATAATAGCTGAAAACTTCTCAACTTTGGTAAAAGAATAAACCTACAGAGTCCAGAGGCTGAGTTAACTCCAGATAAGATAACTGAAAGAAACTTTTCTCTAGGCAAAAATACTGGGTTACTATGCCCTCCTCCAGGGGATCTTCCCAACCCAGGGATAGAACCCAGGTCTCCCACATCCCAAGTGGATTCTTTCCCATCTGAGCTACCAGGGAAGTCCAAAAGAAACTTACACCAATGCATGTAAGTTTGACTCTTCAGAAGTCAAACTTCTGAAAACTAAAGACAAATATCTTGAAAGCAGTGAGAGAGAAATGACATCTTTCCTCTAGAGGAAAAACAATTCAGATGACAGCAAATATCTCACCAACATTCATGAAGTCCAGAAAAAAGGGGCATAACATTTTTCAAATGCTGAAAGAAAAGAGCTGTCAATTCACCTTATATCCAGTGAAAATATTCTTTAGGAATAAAGGGGAAGTCACAAGCTTCTCAGATGAAGAAAAACTGAGAGGGTTTGTTGCCTACTGTAAAAGAATGACTAAAAGTTCTCAAAACCAAAAGAAAATGATAAACAAAGGAATATTTGAATATCAGGAAGGAAGAAAGTACACAGCAAACAAAAAATATAGGTAACTACAATAAGCTCTTTTTCTTCTTGGCTTTTCTAAGTTATGTTTAATGTTTGAAGCCAAAATTATGGCATTGCCTGATATGATTCTTTTTGCCTTTTCATACTATTCATGTCCTGAATATTCATTGGAAGGACTGATGCTGAAGCTGAAACTCCAATACTTTGGCCACCTGCTGTGAAGAACTGACTCATTGGAAAAGACCCTGATGCTGGGAAAGATTGGACGCAGGAGGAGAACAGGACGACAGAGGATGAGATGGCTGGATGGCATCACCGACTCAATGGACATGAGTTTGAGTAAACTCCGGGAGTTGGCGATGGACAGGGAGGCCTGGTGTGCTGCGGTCCGTGGGGTCGCAAAGAGTCAGACATGACTGAGCGACTGAACTGAATCAAACTGAACTGAGACTGTGATAAGTTATGTATATACAATGTAATACCTAGAATGAACGCTAAAAACCCTATACTAATAAATGCACTCAAAATCATGATATAAAAATCAAAATGGAATTCTAAAAAATGTTCAAGTAATCCACAAAAAGGCAGAGGAAATAAGAAATAGAGAAATAAGAAAGACAGAGATAGAGAAATAGAGAACATATAGAAAAGAGAGTGGCAGATTTAAGTCCTAATATATCAATGATTATGTTAAATGTAAATGGCCTAAAAACACTAATTAAAAGACCCTAGCAGAGTAGATGTTTTTAAAGCTTGACCCAACTGTATGTTGTTTATAAGAAGTTCATTTCAATTATAATGATATATGCATATTGAAAGTAAAAGGATGAAAAATATATATGGCAAAGAAGAATTTAGTCAAAAGAAATCAGTAAGAATCTATATTAATATCAAATAAGGTCTATTTCAGAACAAAGAAAGTTACCAGAGACATAGAGGGACATTATATAATAATGAAGGAGTCATCCACTAAGAGATTTAACAATCTTTAATGTGTATACACCAAACAACAGAGCTATAAAATATATGAAGCAAAAACTGACAGAGCTGAAAAGAGAAATAGACAAACCTACATTTATAGTGAGAGACTTCAATACTTCTGTATCAATTATTGATAGAACAACTAAACAGAATCAGCAAGAATGTAGAATAACTTAACAATACCATCCAAAACAGAACCTGGTTGCCATTTATAGAGCAATCCACTTAAAAGCAGCAAAATACACATTCTTTCAAGTGACTATGGAACGTATAGGAAGATAGCTATGCTGACCCATAAAACTCATCAAAGTTAAAAGAACTGAAACTATACTTGGTTATGGTTCTTTGACCGTGTGTGTGTGTGTTAGTCGCTCAGTTGTGTCTGACTCTTTGACTCCATGGGCTGTAGCCCACCAGGCTCCTCTGTCCATGGAATTCTCCAGGCAAGAATATTGGAGTGGGTTGCCGTTTCCTTCTCCAGGGGATCTTCCCGATCCAGGGATCAAACCCAGGTCTCCTGCATTGCAGGTGGAAGCTTTACTGTCTGAGCCATCAGGGAAGCCCTCTTTGACCATAGGGGAATCAAGTTAGAAACCAGTAACAGAAAGATCCCTGTCTCCTGTACAGTGTCACGAACGTTCATCAGGCACTCTGTCTATCAGATCCGGTCCCTTAAATCTATTTCTTACTTCCACTGTATAATCATAAGGGATTTGATTTAGGTCATACCTGAATGGTCTAGTGGTTTTCCCTACTTTGTTCAACTTATCTCTGAGTTTGGCAATAAGGACTTCATAATCTGAGCCACAGTCAGCTCCTGGTCTTGTTTTTGCTGACTGTATAGAGCTTCTCCATCTTTGGCTGCAAAGAATATAATCAATCTGATTTTGGTGTTGGCCATCTGGTGATGTTCATGTGTAGAGTCTTCTCTTCTGTTGTTGGAAGAGGGTGTTTGCTATGACCAGTGCGTTCTCCTGGCAAAACTCTATTAGCCTTTGCCCTGCTTCATTCTGTAGTCCAAAACCAAATTTGCCTGTTACTCCAGGTGTTTCTTGACTTCCTACTTTTGCATTCCAGTCCCCTATAATTAAAAGGACATCTTTTTTGGGTGTTAGTTCTAAAAGGTCTTGTGGGTCTTCATAGAACCGTTCAACTTCAGCTTCTTCAGCATTACTGGTCAGGGCATAGACTTGGATTACTGTGATATTGAATGGTTTGCCTTGGAAATGAACAGAGATCATTCTGTCATTTTTGAGATTACATCCAAGTGCTGCATTCCGGACTTTTGTTGACTATGATGGCTACTCTATTTCTTCTAAGGGATTCTTGCCCACAGTAGTAGATATAATGGTCATCTGAGTTAAATTACCCATTCCAGTCCATTTTAGTTTGCTGATTCCTAAAATGTCAACATTCACTCTTGTCATCTCCTGTTTGACCACTTCCAATTTGCCTTGATTCATGGACTGAACATTCCAGGTTCCTGTGCAATATTGTTCTTTACAGCATCGGGCCTTGCTTCTATCACCAGTCACACCCACAACTGGGTGTTGTTTTTGCTTTGGCTCCATCCCTTCATTCTTTCTGAAGTTATTTCTCCACTGATCTCCAGTAGCATATTGGGCACTTACCGACCTGGGGAGTTCATCTTTCAGTGTCCTGTCTTTTTGCCTTTTCATACTGTTCATGGGGTTCTCAAGGCAAGAATACTGAAGTGGTTTGCCATTCCCTTCTCCAGTGTACCACATCACGACCCACATAATCACAATGGTGTGATCCCTCACCTGGAGCCAGACATCCTGGAATGTGAAGTCAAGTGGGCCTTAGGAAGCATCACTATGAACAAAGCTAGTGGAGGTGATGGAATTCCAGTTGAGCTATATCAATTCCTAAAAGATGATGCTGTGAAAGTGCTGCACTCAGTATGCCAGCAAATTTGGAAAACTCAGCAGTGACCAAAGGACTAGAAAAGGTCAGTTTTCATTCCAATCCCAAAGAAAGGCAATGCCAAAGAATGCTCAGACTACTGCACAGTTGCACTCATTTCACACACTACTAGTAAAGTAATGCTCAAAATTCTCCAAGCCAGGCTTCAGCAATATGTGAACCGTGAACTTCCAGATGTTCAAGCTGGTTTTAGAAAAGGCAGGAATACCAGAGATCAAATTGCCAACATCCACTGGATCATCAAAAAAGCAAAAGAGTTCCAGAAAAACATCTATTTCTGATTTATTGACTATGCCAAAGCCTTTGACTGTGTGGATCACAATAAACTGTGGAAAATTCTTCAAGAGATGGGAATACCAGACCACCTGACCTGCCTTTTGAGAAATCTGTATGCAGGTCAGGAAGCAACAGTTAGAACTGGACATGGAACAACAGACTGGTTCCAAATAGGAAAAGGGAGTACATCAAGGCTGTATATTGTCACCCTGCTTATTTAACTTATATGCAGAGTACATCATGAGAAACACTGGGCTGGAGGAAGCACAAGCTGGGATTAAGATTGCCAGGAGAAATATTAATAACCTCAGATATGCAGATGACACCACCCTTATGGCAGAAAGTGAAGAACTAAAGAGCTTCTTGATGAAAGTGAAAGAGGAGAGTGAAAAAGTTGGCTTAAAGATCAACATTCAGAACACTAAGATCATGGCATTCGCTCCCATGGCATGCCATTACTTCATGGCAAATAGATGGGGAAACAGTGGACACAGTGGCTGACTTTGTTTTCCTGGTCTCCAAAATCACTACGATGGTGACTGCAGCCATGAAATTAAAAGACAGTCCTTGAAAGGAAAGTTATGACCAACCTAGACAGCATGTTAAAAAGCAGAGACATTACTTTGCCAACAAAGGTCCATCTTGTCAAGGCTATGGTTTTTCCAGTAGTTGTGTATGGATGTGAGAGTTGGACTATAAAGAAAGCTGAGCGCCGAAGAATTGATGCTTTTGAACTGTGGTGTTGGAGAAGACTCTTGAGCGTCTCTTGGACTGCAAGGAGATCCGACCAGTCCATCATAAGGGAGATCGGTCCTGAGTGTTCATTGAAAGGACCGATGTTGAAGCTGAAATTCCAATACTTGGGCCACCTGATGCGAAGAGCTGACTCATTGGAAAAGACCCTGATGCTGGGAGGGATTGAAGGTAGGAGGAGGAGGGGACAACAAAGGATGAGATGGTTGGATGGCATCACCGACTCAATGGACATGAGTTTGAGTGGACTCTGGGAGTTGATGGTGGACAGGGAGGCCTGGCATGCTGTGGTCCATGGGGTCATGAAGAGTCGGACATGACTGAACAACTGAACTGAACAGAAAGATAATATGAAAATCTCCAAACACTTAGAAACTAATACCTCACTTCTGAATAATCCATGGGTCAAAAAAGATATTGTAATGGAAAGTAAAAAATACATTGAATTGAATGAAAATGAAAATACATCACATAAAATTTGTGGTATACAGCTAAACCAGTACAGAGAGGGGGAATGTTTATCATTAAATGTATACTTTTGAAAAGAGGAAAAAAATCTCAACTCGATAATCTAAGCTCCCACTTCAATGGCCTAGAAAAAGAAGGAGCAGAAGGACGAAAAAAAGAAATATGAGACCTGAAATCAATGAAACTGAAAACAGAAAAAACAACCTCACAGAATTAGTTCTTTAAAAAGAGGATTAAATTTAAAAATCTCAAGTAAGGCTGATAAAAAGAGAGAGAAAAGATGCAAGTTACCAAATGAATGAATCAGGAATGGATGAAGGAATCAAGGATATCACTATAGAACCCGCAGACATCAAAAGGGAGTACTCAAAACTCCACATGCAAACGTTTAACAATTTACAAGAAATAGAACACCTCCTCAGAAAATTCCATGACATCTTACAGAAAAACCCTAAAGAACTTTCTGGCCAACTCAATATAAACTACCGCAATGCACTCAGTATAAAGTAGATAATTCAAATAGCCCTATTTCATACAGATTTGAAAGGAAAAGATAAATCAGTTCTTATTTGTAGATGACATGATTGTCTATATAGAAAGTCTCAAAGATGTGACCAAAAAAAACCTCCTAAAACTAATAAATGAATTGAACAAGATTTAGGGTATAAGGTAAACATTCAAAATTCAACTTTATTTCAGTGTACTATCAGTGAGCATATGGATCCTGAAAAAAATAGAATACCATCTACTTTGCTCAAAATTGCAGTTTTATTGTTGTTTAGTCACTAAGTCATGTCCAGGCTCCTCTGTCCAAGGAATTTCCCAGGCAAGAATACTGGAGTGGGTTGCCATTTCCGCCTCCAGGGATCTTCCCAACCCAGGGATCAAACCTGAGTCTCCTGTGTCTCTTGCATTGCATGTGTATTCTTTTCCCCTTGAGCCACTGGGGAAACCCGGTATTGGTAGAGGGATAGACAATTAGATCAGTGGAACAGAATAGGGAACCCAGAGACAGATCAACCAAACATGCCAATTGATTTTTGACAAAAGTATAAAAGGAATTCAATGGAATAAAGATAACTTTTTAAACAAATGATGCTGCAGCAATTGGTCAATGATAGGCAAAAATAAATAAAATAAAAACCTCAACCTAAGCCTTGTACCTGATGTAAAAATTAACTCATGGTCTTAAATATAAAACATAAAACTATAACTTATCAAACATCTAGAAAAAAATCTGAGCAAATCTTTAGGATCTAGGGCTGTGCAGAGTTTGACACTGAAAGCATGATACAAAAAAGGGAAAATTTCATCATTTTGATGCCATCAAAACTACAAGTGTTTGCTCTGTGAAAGGTCTGTTAGCAAGACAAAAAGCCAGGCTATAGACTGGGAGAAAATTTTTGCAAACAACATATCTATCATAAGACCAGTATTTAGGCTATATAAAGCACTCTCAAAACTCAACAGCAGAAAAAACAGTCCAATGAGAAAATGGCAAACAACAGGAAGAGATTGTTTTCCCCAAAGAAGATATACAGATGACAAATAAGCACACGATAAGATGTTAAACATCATTAGCCATTAAGAAAATGTAAATTAAAACCACAAGATTTCTCTACACCCCCATCAGTGTGGCTAAAATTTAAAAGAGAAAGCAACTTACAAGTCCAGTGTTGGCAAGGACGTGGAGAAACTGGATCACTCATCCATTGCTAACAGAAATGTAATAGAGTGCTAACACTTTGGAAAACTGGTGGTTTCTTAATTAAAAAAAAAAAAAAAAAAAAACACCAAGGATGCAACTGCCATATAACCCAGGACTGTATTCCCAGGCACTTATCCAGAAGAAACAAAAAGACTCCTCCAGGCAACCTGTAAAGCAGGAGACACTGGTTCAGTCCCTGGGGCGGGAAGATCCCCTGGAGGAGGGAATGGCTACCCACTCCAATACTCTTGCCTGGAGAATTCTATGGACAGAGGAGCCTGACGGCACTATAGTCTGTGGGATCCCAAAGAGTCAGACCCGATGGAGTGACTAATACAGACACACACAGGCTCCGACCTACAGATGACTGACCCACACAGGAAGAAAAATACGTAAAACAGTTATCAACAGCAAGAACTCCCAATAGACCTCTTGTGTAGTTCCGACTAATATCATCACCCCCACTTCATGGATGAGTAAGCTGAGAGTCAGAGGCCAATGTCAAGGCCACGCATAGTATGCGGCAGAGGCGGTGTAGAATCCTGTTAAGGCTAGTACGTGATTCAGTCCTCAGACTGTTTGGTGTGGCCCTTTTCACAGGCAAGTAGGGAACAGTGAAGCCTCGGGCCACACAGCTGGAAAGTCAGGCGGCTACTCAGTCTTCTGGGCTAGAGTGCGCTTCCCCGGTTCTTGGGTCCAACTTTTCCTAACTTTCCCGAACCTCTTTCCCCCAGTCCCAGGGGAGCAGGCCCCACCCTTTTCTTCCGGGAGGCGCGCGTGGGGGGGGGGGGGCGGGTCCCCGAGCGCAGTCCCCTCCCCAGACCCTGCCCCCAGGCTATAAGCCCGGAGCCGGGGACCGGCGCGGGCAGTCCCGGGCTGGCCCGCTCCGCGGGGCGATCGCACAGATGGCGGCGCTGGCGACAGTGGCCAAGAAGGTGTGGAGCGCGCGGCGGTTGCTGGTGCTGCTGTTCACACCAATCGTGTTGCTGCCGGTGGTCTTCGCCCTCCCGCCCAAGGTAACGCCGCCTCTCCTGGGCGGTCCCCCCGTTCCGCCCGCCCCGGGCGGCCGCCCCACAATCAGGACCCTGTCGTCCCGGCCTCGGAGGCGGAACACCGCAGAGGTCCCAGTCTAGACTTCACCAGACCCCCGCCCCTCCGCCTTCCCTCGCTTTCCCTGCCCTGCACTGATGTGAACACAGTTCCCCTTTCCCAGCCGCTGCTGCTCCTGGGAGCCCGGGTCCCAGTAGCCTTCTGGATCTTGTCATTTCTGCAGGAATGATTTCTCTCTATCGAGCTCTGACTGTGTGCTTGGTGATGTGTGGCACATTTCACTTGATAATCACAAGAAACACTTGATGAATGGCAAGCTGTGTGATCTGGGGCTTAACCTCTCTGAACTTCACTTTGTTCATTTGTAAACACGGGGGAAATGATCATACGGATCCATTGGATGGTGGTGAATATTAAAAAGAGGCAATATATGTTAATTTCTTTGAACTGAGCCTGGTACCCAGTAAATGCCGAAGACTACACTGGCTGGTCTTTATTCAATGTGCCTTATACAATGGAGAACAGCCAAGATTTAATAAATGCTTACTGGAAGCAAGTGTGAAGTGAAAGTCGAGCAGTCGTGTCTGACTCTGCAACGCCGTGGACTGTAGCCCACCAGCCTCCTCTGTCCCTGAAATTCTCCAGGCAAGAATACTGGAGTGGGTTGCCTTGCCCTCCTCCAGGGGATCTTCCTGACCCAGGAATCGAACCCACATTTCCTGCAGTGCAGGCAGATTCCTTACCCTCTGAGCCACCAGGGGCAAGGTGCAGCGCTTAACTTTGCCTATGTGCAGCATCTGACTTAATCCAGACTAAAACTGCCCCTCCGAGTGGGGAGGACTATTTGCCTTATTTTCCAGAGGAGAAAAGTGAGGCTGGGAGAGAAGTGTCTTGCTCACAGTCACACAACAGGCAGCTGAGTGGGATCAATCCCTCGCTTATCAGAATCCAGAACCTAGGTTGTTTCTAGACTCTCAAAGAAAGTAATCCGTAGAAGATCAAAGGCTGCAGATTGAGGTGAGGAGTGTCACGACAAAATTCATCACCAGTGGGAGAAGGAGATGGTATCGCAGGTCCCCTAGTGGGTCCCTCACCTGTGCCCAGCACATTTGGGGCATCAAGGGAAGGTGTGAGGCTCATTAGACAAGGCTTCTACCTCCAAGAAGTTGTTTCACTGTCCCTCAATGAGATATTGTTCAGTTGCTAAGTCGTGTCCGACACTTTGCAACCCCGTGGACTGCAGCACACCAGGCTCCCCTTGTCCTTCACTATCTCCCTGAGTTTGCTCAAACTCATGTCCTTTGAGTTGGTGATACCATCCAACAATAAGATTTTAATTATTAATTAATTGCCATCAATGAAATATTACATGTTCATAAAAGTTAAAGAGAGGGTATAATTTAGTGGCAGATTCCCCAGCTCTTCCAGCAGAGTACCAGGGGAGTGGGGAGAAGTGTTCAGAGAGGGCTGCCTGGAGGAAGGGGTGAGGAAGTGATACTAAGAAGATGGTGTTGAAAGATCCAGGACAAATTCTCCGGTGTGGAAATATCCTAGCAGTTAGACTTTCTTGACATGTGAGAGAAAAACAGTAAATGCTGGTGTAAGGATTAGGCTGCTTATTTAAAAGCCATCCAATCCCTGGCCACTTGCTGACTTCAGGACCTTGGACCCGTCTCCTTTCCTCTTTGGGTCTCCTTTTCCTTGTCTATAAGGTGGAGGATTTTGCCATGCTAGCTTCCGACACTTGATGTGAGGGTCTGAGCGAAGACGTTGCCTCATTTTATGAAGCATCACTGGTAGAAGGCAGGGTGGGTCTGGGGGGTCCCAGGCGGAGCTCTGGGGAAGAAGTGATGAAACACACAGGGTCTCTCTCCTCTGCAGTTCTGAAAGCTCCGCTCTGCTGTGCTCTCTAGCAAGATTTGTGAACCCAGGGGCAGGTCCAAGTGTTATGGGGCCAGAAACTTGTACTAACTGAGAGGCTTTCTTTAAGAAAGAGCATACAGATTTACAAGTTCAGAATTCAGTATGCAGCTTGGGAGTGGCTCTGAACCTGTGAAGACTTCATTAGCTTCACAGTGAACCCACTTCCGTGTGGTCCCCAGTGTGGATAGGTAACAGCGCATGTCTGGTCGATAAGGGGTTTCGCTGAGTGCTTCACGACTCTTACGTGCCAGGCGCCGCGCTGAGTTTCTCAGGTGTTGCCCTCTGTGATATCCACATCACCAGGGAGTCCACTGCTATTAGCATGGAACAGGTGAAGAAGTGGAAGCTCAGCAAGGTTAGGTGACTTGTCCAAGGTCACACAACCTGTACAAAGCCAGAATGCATTGTCTGTGTCTGACCACTTCACTTTATACTCTTTCTTTAGTTCTAATTGAGTGAGAACCTCTCCTGGTTCCCTCCAGATCCCCAGTGGAGACTCTTTGTGTAGCTCTGATCTCACTGCCTTTTAAAATGGCTAATAAAGCAGGGCCTCCTCCCAGAAGGCAGCTCTGGCTTCTTGGGAGATCTTAACCTCCCTCAAGTCTCTATCAGCACACTCAAAGTTCCCTCTTCCTGGCATGTTATATGTATATGTTTATCACATTGTATTATTATCATATTCTTGGATGTTAATAACTGACATGTTTCTTAATCTAATGTAGAAGGTGAATAAAAGCATCCTTAGAGAATAGTGAGCGGAGAAATTTGTGGTTTTTGTTGGTCTATGACATACATGTAAAGCAAAGAGTGGGTGTGCTATGCACACATAGTTTCAAGGCAGTTCCTGTAATCTTAACCAGTTCAATCCTGTGATAACCTCTCCAGACAAAGGCTGGCAGTATAAAAAAGTGTGCTTTCTGTGCAAATGAAGCTTCAAGGCAAGTGTGCTCAGTGTCCACCCTCACCCGTAACATCAGGCTGCTGCTTCTAAGCCTCTCTCACCTAGAAATTCTGGAACCACCAAGGCCAGTTATAGGGTTCATATCCCAAAAACCCTTGCAAAATTGTTGATATCAGGGAAGAAGTTTGAGATCCTTGGCGTTGACCATTTGCCACTCACTGGGTCCTGCTTTTCCAGCTTGATGAGGTCCCCAGCATCGCTGCTCTGATGTTCCAAAAGTCTATATGATTGTAAGGGTTGGTTATCACGCACCTGTCCCCTGGTGACTGGCGAGGGAGGCTGCAGGGAGGCTTGGGTTAATCTGAAGGGTAGAGCCAGGGGCTGGGGGCAGGGGATGGGAACAATTCTTACATTATGTCCTCCTGGCTTGGAACACTGTCAGCAGGGGTGAAAAGGAGTGGGATGCCCTTCTGGAATGCAGTGGCTGCAATTTCCAGGGCCACGGGGATCATGGCTCTTACCCCAAAGAGTGCCAGAGACTGAGGAACTCAGGATGGTGCCAGAGGGACTGCCTCACAGTTTTCTAAGAATGGCCATCCTGGAAGCTGGGTGTTAGAGGACTGGCCTCGGGCGGCTCGGGGAGACAGAGGAGAGTATTAAATCAAGCTTGCAAGTAAGCACCAGGCCATGTATTTGCAGAGAATCTCACCTCTTTTCCCAACTTACTAAAAGCAAATCTTGCTGGACTGACTGTCTGGCCATCAAGAGTGCTTCCCACATCAAGTGTGAGTGGGTACTCACAGGTGGCTCTTTCTAAGGATGCTTTGAGGAGGAGGCGTGTAGGGGTGGGGGGACTCTGGGCAGGGCCTCCTCCCAGGCGGCAGGTCTGGCTTCTTGGGAGATATTTTGTTGTTGTTCAGTCACTCAGTCGTGTCCGACTCTTTGCAACCCCATGGACTGCAGCACGCCAGGCTTCCCTGTCCATCACCAACTCCCAGCGCTTGCTCAAACTCATGTCCATTGAGTCGCTGATGCCATCCAACCATCTCATCCTCTGTCGTCCCCTTCTCCTCCTGCCCTCAATCTTTCCCAGCATCAGGGTCTTTTCTAATGAGTCGGCTCTTTGCATCAGGTGGCCAAAGTACTGGAGTTTCAGCTTCAACATCAGTCCTTCCAATGAACACCCAGGACTGATCTCCTTTAGGATGGGCTGGTTGGATGTCCTTGCAATCCAAGGGACTCTCAAGAGTCTTCTCCGACACCACAGTTCAAAAGCATCAATTTTTCGGCGCTCAACCTTCTTTCCGGTCCAACTCTCACATCCATACGTGCCTACTGGGAAGAACATAGCATTGACTAGACAGACCTTTGTCAGCAAAATAATCTGACTTCACTGATTTTAGCTGCCCTCAAGTCTCTATGTCAGCACACTCAAAGCCCCCTCCTGTTATATGCTTACATTTATCATGTTATATTATTGCCGTATTCTTGGATGTTGGTGACCAACAAGTTTCTCAATGTAACGTATGATGGGAATAAAAGCTTCTGGGCAGGACTGCTCCAGAGTGTTGTACAGGTTGTGCAGTGCACAGAGAGAAGTGAGGAGGCCAAGTGAGACGGAATCCACCTGCAGAAGCTGGCATCCCGGTGCAGTGCCGGACCCACCTGAGGAAGAGCCCCTTTCCCCAGTTGGCACGAAGGCGTTGTCTGGCTTGCAGCAGTCTTGTTCTGGGGTGGCAGTTACACCTGTGAAGTCAGAGGCCCACTGTTTTGCATTCACCTAATCCATGAGTGGGGGATGTTCAGGTGGATGACTGAGAAAATGGGCCTTTCCTTCCCAGTTTTGAGGCTTCGGAATCAGAACTGGATTCTCATTCCACATCCCGGCTCTTAACCTTAGGCAAGTCGTTTGACTTCTCTGGGCCTCAGTCTCTTCAGTGAAAACACCCCTATAATATCACCTTCCCCCCTGGTTATTCTTTCAGTTCAGTTCAGTTCAGTCGCTCAGTCGTGTCCAACTCTTTGTGACCCCATGAACCGCAGCACTCCAGGCCTCCCTGTCCACCACCAACTCCCGGAGTCCACCCAAAGCCATGTCCATTGAGACGGTGATGCCATCCAACCATCTCATCGTCTGTTGTCCCCTCTCCTCCTGCCCTCAATCTTTCCCAGCATCAGGGTCTTTTTCAATGAATCAGCTCTTCGCATCAGGTGGCCAAAGTATTGGAGTTTCAGCTTCAACATCGGTCCTTCCAATGGACACCCAGGACTGATTTCCTTTAGGATGGACTGGTTGGATCTCCTTGCTGTCCAAGGGACTCTCAAGAGTCTTCTCCAACACCACAATTCAAAAGCATCAATTCTTCTGTGCTCAGCTTTCTTTATAGTCCAACTCTCACATCCATACATGACCACTGGAAAAACCATAGCCTTGATAGATGGATCTTTGTTGACAAAGTAATGTCTCTGCTTTTTAACATGCTGTCTAGGTTGGTCATAACTTTCCTTCCAAGGAGTAAGCATCTTTTAATTTCATGGCTGCAATTACCATCTGCAGTGATTTTGGAGCCCAAAAAATAAAGTCTGACGCTGTTTTCACTGTTTCCCCATGTATTTGCCATGAAGTGATGGGACTGGATGCCATGATCTTAGTTTTCTGAATGTTGATCTTTAAGCCAACTTTTTCACTCTCCTCTTTCACTTTCATCAAGAAGCTCTTTAGCTCTTCTTCACTTTCTGCCATAAAGGTAGTGTCATCTGCATATCTGAGATTATTGATATTTCTCCCAGCAATCTTGATTCCGGCTTGTGCTTCCGCCAGCCCAGCGTTTCTTATGATGTACTCTGCATATAAGTTAAATAAGCAGGGTGACAATATATAGCCTTGATGTACTCCTTTTCCTATTTGGAACCAGTCTGTTGTTCCATGTCCAGTTCTAACTGTTGCTTCCTGACCTGCATACAGGTTTCTCAAGAGGCAGGTCAGGTGGTCTGGTATTCCCATCTCTTGAAGGATTTTCCACAGTTTATTGTGATCCACACAGTCAAAGGCTTTGGCATAGTCATTTATTATTGTTTGGGTCATAGTTATTCTTTGGGCCTAGTGAAATCATATGTTGTACTGGCATCATAACTTCTTACTTTTCCATTCAGCCCTCAAAGTGTGTTTTAACTCTCCCGTTTTGCAGATGAGGAAGCTGAGACTCAGAAGTAAGAGGCTGGAAAGAGCATGGGCCTTGGAGTTGGGAAGACTTGGGTTTGGGTCTTGGCTCTCAAACTGTAAGATGAGGGCCTTGGGCGGGAGACGTCCCATTTCTGAGCCTCGTTTTCCTCACTTGTAAAGTGGGGAAGACTCACGGGTCCTCAAAGGGCTCCTATGAGCTTTAATTCAGTTAGGATACAGAAATCGTCCCATGCTTGTCAAACAGGGTGGGAGTTGATAACAGTAATAATTGCTAAGTGTTTTCCTCATCTGCCCCACACTGTTTTACATGCCTCTCACATTTTAGTTCATTACATTTCATTTAATCTCTGAAGCCTACCTTCTAGATAAGGGGTGAAGGGAAGTAGATGTCAAGCTCCCATATTTCTGTTCAGATTATAGTAAGACCTCAAGAAAGGATAAGAACACCTCATACTTACTAGATTACTTACTAGAAGCTGGCCCCCTCTTTCCCTCTGTGCCAGCCACCTGGCCTTCTTGGTGTTCCTTAAATATCCCAAGATTGCTCTCACCCCAGGGCCTTTACCAGCTTCCCAGGTGGCACAGTGGTAAAGAATCCACCTGCCAATGCAGGAGACCCAAGAGACTCAGGTTCGATCCCTGGGTCAGGAAGATCCCCTGGAGGAGGTCATGGCAACCCACTTCAGTATTCTTGCTTGGAAAATCCCATAGACAGAGGCGCCTGGCAGGCTACAGTCCATGGGGTCACTAAGAGTCGGACACAACTGAGCAACTAAAGACACGCACACCTACTGTTCCTTCTGTTATGAACTGCTCTTCCCCCAGATGCCTGCAAGCCTTGCTCCCACACTTCATTCATCTTAGTTCAAAGATGAACCTCCTCAAAGGCCTTCCCTGGCCACCCTATCTAACATAGAAAATAAAAATTCCTTTATGCTCTCTTCCCTGCCTTATTTTGCTTCATGGTCTTCATCACTATCTGGCAATGTAATATGTATTTAAAGAATGGGCAAGTCAGAGTAAGCAGGCTTAGAGTTGGCTAGCTCAAATAATTTCAGTAGGCTCTGGGACAGAGAGGTGGTCCCTAGTTGTCTGGTCCCTGGCCCTGGGTGATTAGGGCAGGCAGATAGTGGCCTGGAGTGAGAGAGTCCAAGAAAGGAGATGGTTGGGGGTGTGGGCTTGGGATTGTCTGGTTTACATTTGAAAAGCCGACGCACAGGTGAGTTGTTTACTATCTCTAGGAATGAGCTTGCCCTGGGAGGGGCAGACCCTTCAGTGTTAGCAAGGTCCCAAGATGCCAGAGCATCACATTCAGAAACTGGAAAAACATGGTTGTTACAATCTCCCATACTCTTCTCTCACTTGTGGTCCAGCCTTATAGGCCTTCCTTTGGTTCTTTAAACCTGCCAAACTTGTTGCTGCCTCAGGACCTTTGCACTTGCTGTTCTTGCTGCCTTGGACGCTCTTGCCCCTGATCTTTCACAGGTGGATCTGTCTGGTCATTCAGGTCTTAGCTCCAAAGGCACCTCCTCCGAGAAGACCTCCTTGATTACCTCTTCTCAATAATACTTGCCCTCCTCACTGTACAAAATACTCTCTAAAACAGCATCCTGCTTTATCTCCTTCATGGCATTCATTCCAACCTGAAATGTTCATTATTTGTTCACTGCCTGCCTCCTCCATGAGACTGTGAGTGATATAAGGGCAAGGCCTGTGTCTGTCTTGTTCCCTCAGCATCCCGAGCACCTAGGACAGAGTCTGACACTGTAAACTAGCCAATGAATGAATTTGCATTTGAGCCAGGTAGCTGATTTCTGAACACGTGCACTTGCTAAACCCCTAGACTGCTACTAATTTGTAGAAGATCTGAGCTGAAATCAGTGTTTCCAGCCCTTTCCTTTTTCAGCGGGGAAAACTGGGGCCCAGAGGGCACATGGAAGGACCTTCCCACCCCTTCCAGCCAGGTGGTCCCAGAACCCTCATCTGTGCCCCCTTCGTGCTCTCCCGCCAGGTTTGACCCGTTGCCCACACAGACCCCTTGGCCTTGGAACCGCTCCTCTGAGGCCTAGCCAACTTTCCACTTTCCTGGAGATCCTGCCAGGTGTGTAAACAGACCGACACAATTCCTGATGAGGCAGTGGGGAGCAAGATCGTATTTCCTGACCTGACTCAGCTGGGAAGTGCCCTCTGGACTGATGAGCAGGATTGTGAGACACCACCCCCCCAGACCGTGAGGACACAGTGAGCACCCGAGCTAGACCGGACCTGAAACAAATGACACAGGTGTGCCCCAACGGCTCTCTCCAGCTGAGATGCACCATGGATGGGAGAGATGCACAAGGCCATGCCGTCTATGGCAAGCCTCAATTTCCTCATCTGATAAGTGGGCATAATGACACCCACCTGCTCAGAAGACTTGACAGTGCCTGATGCCGCATAGGTACTTGGTAAAGAATTGTGGTTATTGCTATTATCTGCAAAATAGGGGTACTAGGCGCTTGACTGTATCTACTTGTTCTTGAAATTCACAAGGGGAGGGGCAGCCAGCGGGAAGGAGCCTGTGCTGGGGGCGAGGGGAGTCAGGAGGACTGATAGATAGGACAGAACAGTGATGCCCAGCTCAATAAAGATGTTGGAAAAAGGCTGGCGAGGCCAGCGTGCCCCTTCTGGCAGCCCAGTGGCTGCCCTGCCCAGTTCCTTTAACTTTCCTCTCCTGCGAAGCCCTCTCTTGGTCTGGACTGGAGAGAGGGGTTTGATTTCAGCCGTGTTAAGCTCTCCAGCAGGAATGCGCCGGTCCCTGGGAGGCTCAGGATGTGAGTTCAAGGTTACTGACGTCCCAGGCCGCATGCCTTACTCATGCCCTCTCCTCTGTCCCCCAGGGGGCCCCCTGAGAGCCGTAGCCAACACCTTTCTAGCATTTATGACGTGTCAGGCGTGGTTCAATGCACTTGAGACAGGCTAGCTCGTGTATGCTCGCCCCGGCTCTGTGGCACAGGTGCTATTATTGTCCGCATTCACAGGTGGGGAAACTGAGTCACACAATTGTTCAGTCACTTGCCCCAGCTCCCATGGTTTGGAAGTGGCACAGCTGGGATTCTGCCCTGGCATTGTAGCTCCAGAGTCTGTGCTTTTAGTCTCTGTGTGACACAAGGGAGATGGACCCATTTTACAGACGAGAAGCCTGAGGCTCAGAGAGGAAGACACTTGCCTAGCACCTCACAGTCACTGAATGAGTAGTCAGGCTGCCATTCGAGCATGTCTGCCTTATCAAAAGCCCACATTCCTTCATGCTTCAGTGGAGGCAAGGGGAAAGGGGCAGGGAATACATTAAGAAAGGCTTCCCGGTGGAGAGACCTGTCATTCTGACACTGGAGTGGGAGTTTGGAGGTTTTGGGGTCTTGGGGGCTCTGAAGATAGGAATTAACATGAATTGTCAAGTATGATATGTAGAAGCTTGGATTTGGGTGCTTCGGTGCAAATTCTGGTTTTTTAATATGCTGTGTGACCTCGGGCCAGTTGCATAACTTCTCTGTGCTCAAGTTCCTCATCTGTGAATGGGTACGATAATAGGTGATGGTACTTGTAAAGGGCTCAACAAATGCTGGCTGGCTTCATGGCTCAACCACCTCCTGTGTCCTGAGCCCTGGGGAGTCCTTTAAAGCAGAGTTCTGAAGCGTTTTGCTCTCCAGGAGACATTCGGCAAGGCCTGAAAACATTTTTGATTGTCACGGCTCGATGGAGATGCTACCGGCGTCTAGGGATGCTGCTGAACACCTTACAGTGCACAGGATCGCCCCCACAACGGAGAGCTCTCAGGCCCCGAATGTCAGTGGTGCCAAGGCGGGGAGCCCCTGCGCAGTGCATTTACTTGGGGTCCTCTCCCAGCAGGCCCGTGAGGCAGGTGTGATCAGGTCCCATTTTCTGTCAGGAACACTGAGGCCCAGAGAGGGGAAGGGCTTGCCTTTGGACTCACAGCCTGACTGCAGAAGGCCTCCCAGGGTGGAGGGGATTTGGAAATGGAGGGCCTTCCAGGCAAGAAGGCCTTTCCAGGGCCCGTGAGCCCTGCTCCAGGCTCTGCTGCGTGGAGCTGACCGTCCCCTCTGCCCTCCTGGCTCTCAGCAGGCAGAACCAGCCTCCTTTCCCGTGATCGGGAGAAATAACAAGAGCGGCCCTTGTTTGCTGCCACCCACAGCCCCGATTGTCCCCTCGATTCCACATGACGGTCCACCTTTCTCGCATGACAAGCCACTTTGCTGGCTGGCCCCCAGCAGCCTGGAGGAGTGCGGGAGAAGGGAGGAAACACTCCCTGCCCCTTTAAGCCATTTGCCCTGCCTGGAGCCCCCCTGGATTCCTCTGAAAAGGGCTGGGACTCGGCAAAACTCCTCCTGGTGCCTGAGCAAGGCATTTGACAGCATGGAGTCCGAGAAACAGAAGTGTGAGCAGTTTCCTGAGACACGAGTCTTGCAAACAGGCTCTGCTGTGCTGACATCTGGGACCAGAATGCGGGGTGTCCAGGCCTGGGGGAGCCAGCAGAGGCCTAATGCACGGCCCTGCCTGCAGTCCAGCTCTCACTTCTTCTTGGGGAAACTGAGGTGGTCCTGAGAGGCCCTTCCTACCCCTACTGAACTACCCATCAATCCAGGATACCTGGCTTCCTTTCCTGCTTCTGATCTGTTCCCTCTATGGGGTCTGGACCTCCTCCAGACCTTGACTTTCCTCCCCTGGACAAAGGGTCTGCCCAGAGTCACTGGGCTGATTTGTCCTCCAGAATCACTCTCTGAAGGGGAGGGGGCCACGTCATGAGAGTATGAACTCTAGCACCAGATCTCCTGGACTCCACGCTGGCTCCCCCACTTCCTGGCTGTGTGACCTTGGGTAAGTTACTTAGCTTCTCTGTGCCTCAGTTTCCTCCTCTGTGTGAGGACACTAATAGGATCTACCTCAGAGCGGGATGGTGAAGATTGATTTTGATAACTAAAATACTCTGGGCTGCTCCTGATCATAAGCGGTACTAGTTAAAGATCTACTGTTGTTGTTCAGTCGCCAAGTCGTGTCCATTTCTTTTGTGACGCCGTGGACTGCAGCACGCCAGGTTTCCCCGTCCCTCACCATCTCCCGGAGTTTGCCCAAGTTCATGTCCATCGCGTTGGTGATGCCATCCAATGGCATCTCGTCCTCTGTCGCCCCCTTCTCCTCCTGCCTTCAGTCTTTCCCAGCCTCAGGGTCTTTTCCAATGAGTTGGCTATTCGCATCAGGTATAATAGTAATAGTATTGTTATTTGCCTTACAAATGAGCCTGTGGATCTAAGGGTCTGGAAGTGCTTTATAGAGGATGAGACTTGCTTCTGCATCCTCTTGGCTTCTTCCCTTTAATCTCTGTGTAGGTTCTTGGGTTCTCTGAGCCTCCAATTCCTCCACTATAAAACGGGGGAAAGCTGATCTCCTAGGAGCTTCTGGAATTTTAAATGAGATAGTGCTTATTCAGAAAAAAAACAACCCCAGTGAAAGTTCCCTTGCTGTTCTTACTCTAACTCTGAAGCCCAGGGCCCCAGAGGCCTAAGAAGTGAAGGAATGTGGGCAGTGGGGGGTCATTGTCAAGAGGGGCTTGTGAATGTCATAGCTCAGGCCTCAGCAGCAGGGGTCAGCTTTCCCATCATCCCCTGCACTGACTCCCAGGATGCCTGGGGCAGAGCGCGCTGGACCAGAGTGGAGGTGGGACGATGGTAAATGGTAGAGACTTAAAACGTCAGGGGTAGGGAAGACCTCAGTGCCCAAGAGAAGTTAGGCTAAGTGTGGGCCCTTAGCTGATCCAGGATGGATCCCTGCCAAGAACGTGCTCTGGGGGTGGGGGTGGGGGTGGGCAGAACAAGGCACTTCCCCTGCCGTCCTTGGTCTCACCATCTGTCTGTACATTCACTAGCCTCATGGGGCCATGTTGAGGAGCCAGGGAAACTAAGCACTTTGTAAAGAGTGAAATAAGTACCTGCAAATAGTAAGGTACAAATAAGGGTCCTTCCCGTCTGGTTAACCAGTATATCCCCAGCGCTTGGCAAACAAGGTGCTTAATAAATATGTGTAGAATGAATATGGAATCAATGCAAGTATTTCCTTAGTGTTTCCTGTGTGCCAGGCACTGTCCACAAGTGATCCTTACATTTAAAAGTATTAATTGAGCACCTACTATATATACCAGCTACTAGTCTGGGAGAACATGGCAATGAACCAAATAGTCACAAATCCTTTTACTTATGGAGCTGACATGCTAGAGGGGTAGACATTTTTTTAAAGAAAGCAAACACATAAATAGGTAAGATCTATGTGTGTTTGTGTGTGTGTGTTAGTCGCTCAGTCTTACCTGACTCTTTGCAACCCCATGGACTGTAGCCCGCCAGGCTCCTCTGTCCACGGGATTCTCCAGGCGAGAATACTGGAGTGGGTTGCCATGCCCTTCTCCAAGGTAAGATCTATAGTATGTCAAATGATGAACAGTACTATGGAGCATAAAATCACAGATGGCAGGGAGCCAGGAATGGGGGTAAGTGCAATTTTAGAGTCAGAAAGATTCTGAAAAGGGAACATTTGAACAAATTCCTGAAGGAGAAGACATTGGAGCAAAGAGTTGAAGGAGGTGAAGGAACAAACCCTGAGTGCGTATAAAGGAAGAGCATTCCAGGTAAGGAGACAGTTAAGCGCAAAGATCCTGAGGTGGGGGCATGGGGGATGATCAAGAAATAGCAAATGCATGTAAATCCATGGTGGATTCATGTCAATGTATGGCAAAAACCACTACAATATTGTAAAGTAATTAGCCTCCAACTAATACAAATAAATGGGAAAAAAAAAATTGAAATGGAATCTGAAGCAAAAAAAAAAAAAGAAAGAAATAGCAAATGGTCTTCCTGGGTCCTCATGACAGCCCTTCCAGGAGCCTGACCACTGACCCCTTGATCACAGAGAAACTCAGGTGAAGAGCATAGGTGGCGTTTGAAGGCAGATCCCACCATAATGCCTTCAGGCTGGATTTCATTTCAGCCCAAGAGAAGCCTCCTGTTAGTACAGGCCTCCGGAGGTGTGGGACAGCTGCCAGGAGCAGGGGGAGGTGGAGAAGCCCTGAGGGGGCCTTTGACACACCCACCACCTGTGATGGGGCCTGAAGGGTCCTTGGGACATGTGGGGAGACTGAGGCCCCCAGAGAGGAAGGCACTGTCCGAGGTCACACGGTCACTTGGCCTCTTTTTGGGAAGAACTTGTTCCAAAAGTTCTCAGTCCTCTGGCTGAGTCAGGCCGCTGGGGGAGTTTTTTGGGGGGGCTCCTCCCTATAAAATGGGGAGAAACTGATCTCCTAGGAGTTCCTGGGATTTTAAATGAGATAGTGTTTATGCAAAGAAAAATCCGGGTGAAAGTTCCCTTGCCATTCTTCTTCTAACCCCGAAGCCCATACCTCTGAGCCCTAGGAAGTGAGGGACTGTGGGCAGCAGAGGTCACTGGGCAGCTGCCACCCTGCCCCCACCCGCCTGCCTGGCTCATGAATGATTAGTGAGGCTTGGGTGGCAGTGGGGTGTGAGCTGCCCCTTGAACACTTTTAATGAATGGTTCAAAGAACTTGAACTTGTGACATCTGCTAATAAGTCCAGGGGTCTAACAGAGTCCGTTCAAGTGGAAGGAGTGGAAGGATGGGGTGGCTAGCCTTGGAAGTCTTCTGGGGCAAGTCTCTCCCTCCCATTTCTCCTCTTTCCCCTGTTGAGTCATAGGCCCAAATGGACAGAGGGGGCTTCTAACTGCTGTCTCAGATTGTTTGGGGGCTGAGGAGAGGTTAGAAGGGAGCCCTGGCTGGAAATCAGAGACCAAGACTTCTGGGCTGTCTTACGTGTTTCCCGCTGAGTCACCCTGAGCCAGTTTCAGGCTTCACCCTCCGGGCCTCTGTCTCCTCCTCCAGAAGGTAAATACTCTAAGATCAGCCGGGCTTATCCTCAGGACTGAACAAACCCAGAAAGGATGTGAAAGGACCTTTGAAGTGCTTTTCTGTTGAATATATCTCCTTCCGTTTTCCTTCATAGAAGCTACCAGAATGTGGGAGGAGCAACATTCACGTTAAGTTTCAAGGGCTTAACCCAGCACCTGCACACAGTGAGTCAGTAAATGCTGACTCTTACCATCACTACAGTAATTCTCTTCACTGAGCCCAGAACCAGGGCCCTGGGCTCAGACCACCACGCTGAAATCACGCTCCACCCCCTGCTAGAGATGTACACGTGGGCAAAGAGGTGGCTGAACTCTGGGCCTCCAATTTCTCCTTCCTAAACAGGGCCGTGAGACGAGCAGGTGAGCTCATGCGTGCCAAGGGCAAGGCTCGGTGCCAGGTCACAGGGAGCCCTCAATGACCGGTAGCTTTATTATGGTCACCTGCCACTCACAAGTGAGGCAGTGTGAGCTTGGGCCAGTTGCTCAAGCTCTCTGAGCCACACGTAACCCGGGGACAGCGGTCATAACTGCCTCGTGGGGCTGTGGGTAGGTTGAATGAAGGAATCCATGGGCACCATGCCTGGCACATCTTAAGTCTCAAATAAGAGTGCTCTGAGGTCACAAAGACAGCTGCTCAGGAGACTGCAAGCAGAGATGCTGCCAGCGTGGCAGGGCTTCCAAAGATGCCACGTCCACCCGTGTTCCCTTTGACTTCCTGCCCAGCTCTGTCAGGATGGCGAACAAGCACCCTGATTTATGGATGGGGATGTGGAGGCTCAGAAAGGCCACCAATCAGCCCAAAGGTCAAAGCTTGTAGGTGGCAAACCAGGATTTGCACCTGGGAGTCTGGGATCCCTTTGGGGCTTGTCACCCTGAGCTCCAGCTGCCTAATTCCCCCTTTTCAAGTGGAGGCTCATGCCTCTTAGCAGAGGAGTTTCTCTTGGATTATCTCTCACCTTGCTGGGTCCTTTGCCTGGGTCTGCTGTGTGTGCCCCAAACTCCCTTCCTTTTGGGGTCAATATCTACCCAGCATCCATTGCCTTCATCCCCACATGAAGTGCAGACTGGAAGTGCCTTAGGGATCATTGAGATGAAACCTCTGATATAAGGAGGGCAAGAAATGGGCAGAAGCAACGGATTCTGTCAGTAGGAGGTAACGTTTTATAACTTAATCTGCCACGCACTGCCCAGCACTCAACCTACATTCCCTGCATTTAATCCTCGTAACAGTAACTCTGTGAGGTTGAAATTCTTATCACCATTATCATCATCCCCATTTTACAGATAAGGAAACCAAGGCACAACAAGTCACTTGTTCTAGGAAGCAGTAGAGGCAGGATTCGAACCCAGGCCCTCTACCGCTGGATGCCAAGCTTGCGACTCAAGCTCCTCTGCTTCTTGATGTCGGGCTCTGATTTCAGACCCCCACCTCCTAACTCCCTGTCCACTGTCCTTTCTGTTGATCCCAACGGCTGCTGCTTCTCAGGGGCTGGTCATCCTCTAGGTGCAGTGTGCCGCTGTAGTCCTGTGTTATCTATGAGCACACTGAGGTCCGAACCTGCCCAAGGCCCCTCACACCAGCCGTGGGTGCCTGAGCCGCTATTTCAAGCCCCGAGTGGCCTCAGGGGTTTTGACCGCTGCGGTGGCCCAGCCTTGGGCTGGAGGGGATACTGAGAGATTGAAGGCATGGGTCTGGCCTTTATAGGCTTCCCACAGCCCTGGCCCTGGATGTTCCCGGGGAATGGGCCTCTAGTAGGCAGCAGGAGGGCACCACTGTGAGCACCTGGCCCTGATCCTGCTCCCCGAAGGGCCTGGCATGGCGCCAGTCACAGCCCAGCAGGAAGATGGATGCGGAGGGAGGGAAGGAGGGGGGGTGGACACGGTTTCCGAACAGCTCCCGCCCCGGACTCAGAGAACAGCCCAGTGCTCGCTCGCTCTTCTCCTGAGCGAAGTGGGCAGGCTTGGGGGCAGTGGGGGACAAGTTGCCTTGTGTCTGCCTGGAAATCATTCCCCCAGCTCAAAAATTAACTGCCTGACATGGCAGTTTCTTCTTTGTCCGCTGTCACCTCTGCGTGTTTTGCCTGCAGACTTTAATCCCCGTGCTTATGGGCCAGCTGAGCCGGAGAAGCTGGGATTTCTTCAGTGGGCGGATTACAAGGCTTTCTGTCAGAAATGTCTGGGTCAGGCTGGCATGGATCGGGCTGGTGAGGGACTATGAGGACACCCCTACCTCCCCAGCCCAACTGTTGCTCCCAGCCAGGGCCAGGACTAGGGATAGCCAGGTGAAGCACCCAGGGAACAAAGTTTAAGGAGGGACTCACTGTCAGGGTCATGTACCCGCCTCACCCTCATCCCAGCCCAGCTCCCAACTTCTGCTGCCTGATAGACCTCAGGGTGCAATGATCTTTCCACGAAATGGGGTAAAACAAGTCCTTCCATCTGCCTTGCTGTGTGACCTCAGGCGAGACACTGTCCTTCTCTGAGCAGTCACTGTACTGAGGGTTAAACTAGACCAGGGTTTCTCAGCCTCAGCAATAGTGACTTTGCTCCTATTGGAAACAAGTCATTTTCTGTGGTGGGGGCACTGTAGGATGTTTAACAGTGTCCTCTGCCTCTGCCCACTAGATGCCACTGGCGTCCTCCCCTCCAATCACCCAAAAATGTTCCCTTTGTCCCCTGGAGGTCAGAGTCATCCCCTATTGAGAACCACTGGATTAAGGAATCTCAAGTTCATTCTAGCGCGGGTATTTTAGGATTTATTTAAAGATTTAAGAATAGTTTATTTGAAGCTCAGGTTTAAGAAATTAGGGCTTCCCTTGTGGCTCAGCTGATAAAGAATCTGCCTGCAATGCGGGAGACCTGGGTTCAATCCCTGCATCGGGAAGATCCCCTGGAGAAGGGGACAGCTAACCACTCCAGTATTCTGGCCGAGAGAATTCCTTTGGGGTTGCAAAGAGTCAGACACAACTGAATGATTTTCACTTTCACTTTAAGAAATTAAACTTGTATTATTTTTTAATAATTTTATTTATTTTTGGCTCTTCTGGGTCTTCATTGCTGCGTGGGCTTTTCTTTAGTTGTGGCAAGTGGGGGCTACTCTCTAGCTGCAGTGCATGGGCTTCTCATTGCGGTGGCCTCTCTTGTTATGGAACGGGGGCTCCGGGACACCCAGGCTTAAGTAGTTGCGGCATGTGGGCTCCATAGCTGCGGCTCCCAGGCTCTAGAGCATTGGCTCAATAGTTGTGGTGCCCAGGCTTACTTGCTCCACAGCATGTGGGATCTTCCAGATCAGGGATCGAAGCTGTGTCTCCTGTGGATTGGCAGGTGGATTCTTTACCACTGAGCCACCAGGGAACCCCCTACACTTGTATTATTATTGCGATGTAACAATAGCTCACATTTATTGAGCATTCCCATGTCAGTGGTCATTCCATATGAAATAAATCACTCTCCAAGATAGAGATTATTATTACGTGCCTGTAACACACAAGGAAACTGATGATGAGGGCAGTTAAATAACTAGATCACACAGCTAGAGTGTGGAAGGATTGCATTTAGTGTTCAAGCTTGTCTAATTCCAAAGCCAATACTATTTCTGTGCGTGCATGCTAAGTCACTTCAGTCATGTCCGACTCTTTGTGACCCCAGGCTCCTCTGTCCGTGGGATTCTCCAGGCAAGAATACTGGAGTGGGTTGCCATGCCCTCCTCCAGGGGATCTTCCCCACCCAGGGATTGAACCCGTGTCTCCGACGTCTCCTGCATTGGCAGGTGGGTTTTTTACCACTAGCACCACCTGGGGAGCCCAATACTATTTCTACTGTGTGTGTTTATTGTAGGAAGATTAGAAAAGACAGACAAGCAAAAGGAGATATAGTACTTTCTGATGACAAAATTACTACATTGGTGGAGTCCAGACTTTTCTATTCCATTCACCTTTCTGAAGCAGTCTGAAAAAAGAAACGAAAAACAACAAAGGAAGGAGAAAATGCCATATGTGATAAAAGGGCAGACCACAATCCCACCCTGTTTGTGAAGACGAGCTGACAGTGATAGGGGATTTGGACCGAAGTGCAGAAGGGAACCAAGGGTGGCATGGGCTGCTGCAGCGCCTGAGCAGGAGGCAGAAGTCTCCAGAAGGATTTTTCAGCTCTATGAGCCCTTCCTAATCCTGGCAAAGCCTGAAGCATGCACAGGGGAAGGGAGAGTCAGTGAGATGTATGTGACAGTTCAGAGCTCAGATGAACTGGATGAAGAGACTTGAAGACCCTTGGCAGGAAGTAGGATGTTAAAGTGGCAGGTGAGAGAAAGGATAGATAACAATCAGCCGTTTGGTTCTAAGGGTTCTAATTTTCTCTCTCAGTGAGTCAGAGACTTACTCGATGAGACCCTGAAGAACTGTGATATTCTTAGGTCTTTATATTTAATATCCACTCTAGGTCTATTGCTTAGAGTAGAGATATTAATATATTTCAGGACAGCGCTGGTGACAAAGAATCTAAGATAATCCACGGGGTTACCTGCCCGCCCCAGCTTCCTTCCAGCTCCTGTCCATGCACTTTCCTTTAACAAAGATCTGTGATAAGTAGCCAGCACGGGACCTACAAAAAGTTGTGTGAGAAATAAGAGGAAAGAGAACATCAAATGAAAAATAAACAAAGAAAAATACTGGAAGAGTTGTGTTATGAAGTAGGAGAAACTACTGAACTGACATTTCTCTGTATTTTACACAAAAAAATAAAGAAATGATGACCTTCCTAAAATAAATCTCAAGATAAGAAATAAAAGGTTCAAAGAAGAGAATAAAGAGTAGATGGAGTTGAGAAAAGCAATGTCAGAAGAGAAATGAAAGTGGGTGACAGAGAAAAGTGAAGCCACACTATTATAAAAGCTCTACTGGAAATAGCAAGATGGAAACTATTAAAAACATAATCAAGAACTTGTTACACAGACTAAAGAAGATGGAACAAAATTAAGTAAGAAAGAATGAGAAAGGATGAAAGAAAAGTGATCAATATGGAAGACAAAGGAAATCCAACTTCTGCCTAATTGGTGTTGCTGAAGAAGAAAGAAAAAGAAATCAAACAAATAAAACAGAAAACAATATTGGAATCTTTAATGGTAGAAAATTAATTTACCTCTAATTCTAGAGGATTAATTAAATAAATGACTCTGAAGTCAAATTAATTTAAAACATCTGCAAATTTTCTGTCTCCAAGGAAAAAAAAATGTATAGAGACTCATCAACTCTGAGCTATATCATGGCAACGTGAATGAATTGAAGATTAAACCAAATAATCTTATGGATACCCAGGCAAAAAAATTGATGAGCTGTAAGGGGGAAGAAATCAGGCTGGCCTCAAATTTCTGCACAATGAAGTATTTCCTAATTCTCAGAAAAGAGAGTGCAACCTCAGAATTTTATAGATACATTACATATGTATTCAGGGAATGTCTATTTTTAAAAAAACATGTACATATATAGTTGAAATTTGGAAAAATGAAGCAATTCATTCATAATCTCACTCCTAGTCTACCTGTTAAGTACGTATTTCAGAATGCATTTACGTGTATTCTTTCTCATGGGATCCTCTAAGATTTAGGTATTGCACGATTATTATTCCCAATTTGCAGATGGATGAACTCAGAGACTTGACACAAGAATCCAGTGGCAAAACCACCACACCCAGGTTTCCTGGCCCTCGGATCTGAATCCTCTAGAATGACTCATCCAAAAGAACTTCCTGCAGTGATGGGGATGTTCTAGATTGTCTCTGTCCAGAATGGTAGACACTAGTCTCATGTAACTGTGGAACACTTGACATGTGGCTTGTGTGACCGAGAACCTGGAATTCTAAATTTCATTTAATTTTAATGAATTCAAACTTACACAGCCACCAGTGGCCCAGAGCTGGTATATTTGGACAGCCTAGTTCTAGAGATTTCCTTGGCATTCTTTTCCCTTCTGAAAAAGAAATGACCACTTTCCATTTCATCCTTCCCCCCAACCACATCCACATCAGGTCCTTCCAGATTCTGGCCTCTGGGCTCAATCAGCCTTCATAGCTAGGAGCAGCCTTCTGGCTTCTCACCCCAGTCTTCTCGGACTGTAGTCTCTGTCAGGTTGTCCCCCCTGAGGGTTTTAGCTGAGTCACGGCAGCTTCTGCTGGCGGAGGGCACAGGCTGGGGCCGTGAGCGATGTTTCACCTTGAGCCACAACTCCGTCTACCCTGTGCCATCTCAGCAAATTCCCCTTCCTGAAGCGGAACGTCTAGACCGGACAGAGTGGCCAAGGGGCAGACTGATGACTCTCGAGATGAGCCAGAAAGTGAGCCTGCAAGAGCAGACACCTCCCCCTACCTCTGGACTCCAGAGGTTAAAATTCAAAGGAACAGGGACTTGGGCTCATGTGACACTAGCCTTTACCCAAACCTGCCCTTGAGGGACTCGAAGGAAGATTCCATTCGGCAGACACGCATTCTGACTCTCCTTGTGGCCAGGTGGCTGGTCTGAATTCACAGAACAGGGGGCTCAGAGGTAGAGGTGGCTCGGATGTGCTGTGCGCCAGAGTAAAACCGACCCCACTGGACCCCGCTCCCTGATACACTATTTGGACCAGGAACCCCGAGATCTGCTCTTGTGCTCCGTGCGGCTTCTGCTGTGACCTCAGTTTCTGTCCTTGTAAAATGAGGGGTTTTAAATAGAACAGGGACTTTTCACAGAGCATCCTGTGATTCCTAGTAATCCGTGAACAACTTGACATTAGATCCGAATTGTGTATGTGTGAGCTCTTTCCTGGGACTTTCCACCCATTAAGACCATTTAGACGAGAGGTCATACATTGGTGACCGTGGGTCTGATGCCTTTTGCAGATGTAAGGTTTTTTTTTCCTCCAGCCCATACTTTCATTTTAATGAGCAAATAATTTAAAACTGTGAAATGTCACATGAAAGCACAATTTCAAGCCTCTCTTGAAAAATCAGAGCTGTCATCCTGGGCCCCATGGCAATAGTCAGGAGCTGAGCGGCAGTTGCTGTTTTCAAGGGGCCTATATTCCCTACTTCACCAGAGTCCCCACTTCTCCCTGCTGTGCCCATGACACGAAAGCCAGTGCCAGATGTAATTTATCATCAAACTTGGTCATTTTGTTCCTGTGTTGAAAGATCGGTTACCTGTACCCACAGCACTGTCAGAAGTGCAAATCAGACTCCAGGAAATGAAGTGATTTTTCTTAGGCTAGCCCACCTCACTCATTAAATTGTCCCTTGCACTTGAGTTTGTGATGCCTGATTTAGAGCATTTAGTCATTCATTTGGGCTTCCCCGATGGCTCAGTGGGTAAAAAGTCTGCCTGCAATGCAGGAGACCAGGAGACATGGGTTCGATCCCTGGGTCGGGAGGATTCCCTGGAGGAGGAAATGGCAATGCACTCCAGTATCCTTGCCTGGGAAATCCCATGGACAGAGGAGCGTGGCGGGCTACAGTCTAAAGAGTCGCAAAGAGTCGGACACAACCAATTGATTAAACACACACACACACACACACACACAATCATTCATTTAACAAATGTCCACTGAGGCCCTGAGGAGAGAGGTGAGCAAACACAGAGAAGAACGGTGTTTGCACGGAACTTGAGGTCTGGTGGGAAAAGAGCTAGTGATAAGTGAACGAATAAATTCTTCAGTCACTGGAAAGTGCTTGACAAGAATGAGGCTGGGTCGTGGGGATCAGATCACGGACAGTAGCGTGGTCCATGAAGAGGCAACCTTTGAGATGAGGCTGAACAAGGAGGAGTGAGGTAGGCAGAGATCAAGGCTGAAGGCCGGGCAGAGGAGGCAGCAGGTGCAAAGCCCTGGAGGTGGGAGCCGGCTTGGCCGGCTGAATCGCTGAGCCCACCGCTTAGCGTCTGCAGGCCAGCTCTCTGGTCCTGCCTCCAGGCCTCCTGGGAGACTTTTGCTCTCTGGAACTCAGCTCTGGCCTAGAGTCCTGCAGGGGGTGAGGGGCAGCAGTACTTATTAATTCCTCACCAGATGCCTGGCACCCAGCTGGCAATTCTGAATTCACTTTGCCCACAGGAAGCTCAGCCCGGGCAGGGGAGCTACGTGGGGTCACCTCGGCCCTGCTCCAATTCCTAACCAGGAGGGCAATGAAACACTGTTGACCCACTCACTGCCCAAACCCCGTGAGGGCCAACGATCGACTTCCCGATTCCTACCATTTCCCCTGGGTCACCCCCTCTGGCGGACACGTGCTGGATCTGGAGTCATCTCTCCACAAAAGATGGATGTTGACCTCCTGGCAAGAGAACCCAGAGAGGGAAGAGAAAGTGGGACAGAGCGAGAGAAACAGAGGGAGGGAAAAAAGAGGGGAAAGAGGGAGAGGGAGAATCCAGGCCTGGGACTCAAAGGCCTTTGAAAGGCCCCCCACACAGCCCAGAATTTACCAACACCCCTCCCACTATCTAAGGTGCAGAATTAGTAGCGCTGCGCTAAAGGACTGGCGGGAGTCACCCCTGAAGCAGAAGTGCTCGAGTATTTGCAGCAGGTTCATTTACAATAATGCCAAACTGGAAACACTCCGGTCTCCACAAGCAAGAAGATGTGCAGAGGAAGAGTGGTATATTTACGGGATTGAATACTATGCAGCTATGAAAAAGAGCAAACTGCAAACACACACAACCTCAGGGATGAATCCACAAACACGATACTGAGCAGAAAATGTGAAAGTACATTCTGTATCATTCCATTTAAGTCAAGTCCTAGAGGAGGAGAAAACATGCTATAGTGATGGAAATCATAGCCGTGTTTTGGAGGGGTCCTGAGGACTGACCTGAAAGGGGCTGAGGGGTACTCTCTGGGAGGGATGGAAATGTTCTGTACCTCTTTTTTTTTTGAGCTATAGTTGATTTACAATGTTTTGTAAGTTTCTGGTGTACGGCAAAGTGATTCAATTATATATATATTTTTTTCAGGTTCTTTTCCATTGTAGTTTATTATAAAATACTGAATATAGTTCCCTGTGCTATATAGTAGGTCCTCTATTTTCATATATAGTAGTTTGTATCTGCTAATCCCAAACTCCTAATTTATCCTCCCAACCTTTGGTAACCGTGTTTTCCATGTCTGTGAGTCTATTTCTGTTTTGTAAGTTCACTTGTATCATATTTTTAGCTTCCACATATAAGTTATATCATATGATATTTGCCTTTCTGACTTATTTCACTTAGTGTGGTAATTTCTAGGTCCATACACATCGCTGCCAAGTAGTATTCCATTGTACATATTTACCATGTTTCTTTACTGGAAGTGTTCTGTATCTTGATTGGGATGGTGGTTGTGTGGGTTCATACATTTGTTGAAACACAGACTGTACACTTACAATAGATGCATTTTATTGGGTGTAAACTATAGTTCATAAAGCTAATTTAAAAAAAATCATGTTTGTTTCTCTCTCCAGCTGTTGCTCTAAAAATGTATTCCGTAGGGGTCGTTCTTCCTCTATAACCCGCGCGGTCCTGAAGACCATGACTTCCCCACCACTCTTGAAAAGTATTAATAATTAACATCCTCCAGTTACTTGAATGCACATGCATGATCTCTGCATAGAAAGTCGAACGGTCAGTTTTGGCCATGCCCTCCTCCAGGGGATCTTCCGAACCCAGGGATCGAACCTGCATCTCTTATGTCTCCCGCATTGGCAGGCAGGTTCTTTAGCACTAGTGCCACCTCGGAGCCTTTGTGATGTTCATCAGGTTACTTAACCACTCTGTGCTTCAGTTTCCTTATCTGTGAAATGGAGGTAAGCGCGGGACCTACTTCATAAGGCTGTTGTGACAATCACAGCTAAACTGAGATCATGCAGGGACAGTAGTTGGAATGTTGTCTGGCCCATAGTACCTTCTCAGTAAATGTTGGTTCTTAGTAGTCTTACTATGGTGCTGCTGGTGGTTGCTCTCATATGAATGAAAGGAAAGATGATAGCTTCCAGTTAGATTATTCTCTGGAAAACAGAAGACAAAATGAAAGGGTGAGGCTTCTGGAATGGGGAAATTGGGAGGGGACATGATGGTCTTTAAGATCGTGTTCTTTGGGGACAGTGGGGGCACAGATGAGAAGTGATGGAGGAGTCTACGGCCATACCACCCTGAATGCGTCTGACTCAGAAGCTAAGCAGGGTCGGGCCTGGTTAGTACTTGGATGGGAGAAGTGATGGAGGGACATAGATGGCAAGACCAGGCCAGTGAGCTTCAGAGGGGTTCTTTTGATCTAGGAGTTTGAGAGATTCCAGGGATGCTAGAGATCTAGAGGATCCAGGAATTTGGCAAGGGCAGCTGCGGGTCATGCAGAGATACGGAGTGGTACAGAGTGCAAACTCTGGAGTCAAGACCACCTTGAGTTCAAATTCTGGCTCTGCCTCAGCAACCTTGGTCAAGTTACTTGGCTTTGCCAAGTTACCTCTTTGCCTCAGTTGTCCCATCAGTAAAATGGAGATGATAATACCTGCCTCCAAGAGGAGCTATGGAACGGAATGAGTTATTGCATGTAAATTACTAGGAAAAGTACCTGGCCAGTTGTAAGCACTTGTTAGCTCTCTTTATACTTGGAGTCCTTTAAATGTTTAAAGGAAAAGAGTTTAAAAATTAGAATTTCTGTTTAGATATGCAGTTCATGAATTGCAACACCACCATGGGACCGAATTATCTGGGTCACAGCTTCATATGCATGACTAAACCAATGTCTTCTATAATCCCCTCTGAAAAATAATAGGGCCTCTCGTTAAATGAATTAATACATGTCAAATGCCTGGAATTTAATAAATGCTCAAAACATGTTGGTGGTTGTCATTATTACCATAATTATTCTGCTGCATAGTGATGTGAGGCAGGATTGAGAAGGCAGTTCTAAATAGAGCTTCTCAGAGCTCAAATTTTCCAGGTGACCTCAACTATTATAATATTCTTTTCTTTTTGCTTCATACCCTTATCAGGATAACCCAGGTAACAGGGTTACTCTGGCCTCACAAAATGGATTGAGAAGTGCTCCTTTTTCCCTTCTGTTCTCTGGAAGGATTTGTGTAAGATAGATATTATTTAGTCCTTAAACATTTGTAGAATTACCATCAAAGCCAGCAGGGCTTAGAAGTATTTTTTGTTTTTGTTTTTTTGCAGGAGGGTTTTTAACTGATTCCATTTCTTTCAAAGTCATTGACATAGTTTTTCTATTTCTTTCTCTAATATTGAATTGAATAAGTTATGTTTTTCAAGAAGTTTTTATATTTCCTCCAATCAAATTTATTGGTATCAAGTGGCTAATACTATCTATTTAGTATCCTTTTGAAGCTGTAAGATCAGTTCATGAGGGTGGGGATGGAATTGTGCTATGGGCTAAGTCACTTCAGTTGTGTCCAACTCTTTGCGACCCTATGGACCATAGCCTGCCAGGCTCCTCTGTCCATGGGATTTCCCAGGCAAGAATACTGGAGTGGGTTGCCATTTCCTTCTTCAGGGGATCTTCCTGACCCAGGGATCAAACCCGAAACTCTTATGTCTCCTGCCTTGGCAAGTGGGTTCTCGATCCACTAGCACCACCTGGGAAGCCTGGGAATGAAATTATAGCTCTTATTAGAAGAAAGCATGTTTCTCTATGCCTGGCACCAGAGAAGGATCAAGTAAGGACATAAGGAGAAGACAGCCATCTATAAGTCACAAACGGAGCTCTCCCCACGACCCAAATCTGCTGACACCTGGACCTCAGAGCTTCCGGTCTCCAGAACTGTGAAAAATAATTGTCTGTTGTTTGAGCCACCCAGCCTATGGTATTTGCTTGATTAGCCACACATATCTTTTTCAAACTGAAATACCTATTGGCCTGTCAGGTGGTGTATAAAACAGGATAGATGCGGCATGTCTTCCAAAGCCAGCGGCAAGCTTTGACAGCAAATAATTGTATATTTTTAAACGATGGATGCATGATACCACACATGGGTCGGAGAATGTCAAGTTTGCCTCAGAATGACCTTGACTCTTTGGGGGCTTTCCATGTGCATTCTTCTGCCTGGAGGCCCACAACAGTGACTGGAGCCTGCGTGTTCCTGGCTCACGAGACCCAGTGGTTAAATTTTCATGAACTTTGCTAGCTAGTTGTTGAACATAGACACTAAGGTGAAATTTTATGAATTGGTGTTAAGTAATCAAAACAAAGGTAATAGATAGTCAAAGCTCATCACTTCCTAATTGTGTTACTATTTTGTAAGGTCTTGATGTTATTTACATCTATGGTTATTTACCTCTATATGTGCATTGAGAATACTGTAGTGTTGTGACGCTGTCCTTCTGAGCGTTCTGTGCCCAGTGATGTAACTTGGTGGCTTGAAGTCAGCCATGTAGAGGTATTCACAGCATAGAAATCAGTAAATGCTACAAATCAGGGCTTGGCTTATTGTTTAGGTGCTTGTCTAGTCTTAAGGTGATGGGAAAAGTTAGTAATGCAGATCACACTCAAAACGTGTTGTCTATAGCTGTGACATTGTGAATTGTACAAAAAATGAGGAACTCTTCATCCAATATTTTTTCATGTGGACCATTTTTTAAAAGTCTTTATTGAGTTTATTGCAATACTGCTTCTGCCTTATGTTTTGGTTTTTTGACCAGGAAGCATGTGGGATCTTGGCTCCCCAACCAGGGAACAAACCCGCACACCCTTGCATTGGAAGGCGAAGTCATAACCACTGAACCGCCAGGGAAGTCCCCTCCTCCAGTATTTGAAAACCGTCATTTGATTCAATAAAGAAGACACACCATTGATAAATGGACTATTCATTGAGTCCATTTTGTCTTAATAATTAATATAAAGGAAAATATAACTAACATTCCAGGTGGCACTAGTGGTAAAGAATTCGCCTGCCAAGGCAGGAGATGCGGGTTCAATCCCTGGGTCTGGAAGATCCCCTGAAGAAGAGAATGGCAATCCACTCCAGTATTCTTGCCTGGAGAATTCCTGGACAGAGGAGTCTGGCAGGCTACAATCCATGGGGTCGCAAAGAGTCAGACACAACTTACCACACACAAACATTCATAGTGGAACTAAACTCATTGATCAATGACTGGAGTGACTTCTTAGCTGAACTGAATAGTAATTAAGAACTTTTACACACACATACCCGCAGTTTTTCAGAGAGCCGTTTGTTAAACATTTCCCGGCACACCACTTGAGGAATACTAAGTGGGTAGAGTCTGATAAGGTCACTTGAGTGTGAGAAGAACTAACTATTGAAAATGGTCCTATGATTGGCACAGATTTGCTGGTAAAAGTGCATGACAATGTCTCAGTCATTTTCCTCATCTCAACTCCCAGTCTGGCCAGGAGTAATGTTTGCGGAATGGAAGACAGTGAGTGTGTCATGAGCCCTGTCTCTGAGTTATAAGTATTAGTCACGTCAACAAATACTTTGGGTTCCTACTAAAAGTTCCAGGCACTGCTCTTGGCTTCAGGGACACAATCCCAGCCCTCCTAGAGTTTACATTCTAGTAGAGGAGAAAACCAGTAAGGTATAATAATCTGCTTTCAGGTTAATTTCATCTGTCAACTTGACCATGCTAACAGATGCCTAACTCGTTGGTGAAACATTATTTCCGAGTGTCTGTGAGGATCTCTCTGGAATAGATTGCACTTGAATTAGCCTCAATCTGTTTTGTTTTGAATCTTTGAAATTGCATTATCAGGCTGTCCTAGATTCTAGTAATCAGCTGACAACTTGGTTAAGCGAGTTGGCTCTGGAGGCAGACTGCCTTGGTTCACAGTCATTGCCTCGCTAGTGACCTCCTTGCATCTTAAATGACCAATCCATCAAATGGTCATATTAATTGCACCTACTTTACTGGGATTTTGTGAGGAATAAACAACACCTGGTACTTAATAACCCAAGGTTGTTGCTATTGTTTAGTCACTAAATCATGTCTGACTGCTTTGCAGTACCATGGACTGTGGTCCCCCAGACTCCTCTGTCCATGGGATTCTCCAGGCAAGAATACCGGAGTGGGTTGCCATTTCCTCCTCCAAGGGATCTTCCCCACCCAGGAACCGAATCTGCATCTCCTACACTGGCAGGAGAATTCTTTACTACTGAGCCACCTGGGAAGACCAATAACCCAATAAATATCAGTAACTATTATCACTCTTTATAGAGTGTGTACCAGGTATTGGACGTTGTGCTAAATGCCGTGTATGGGTGCAGCAGTAGCTACTGGGGCTCTGTCCACATCCCCTTTGGCACTCACCATCCTGCACAGGCCAGTAGCTTCTTACTGAACCCAGGATGCTTGGCAGGAGCATGTCCTCCAGCTGCTGCACAGGGCAGGCCCAAGTGCTGGGAAGTTAATGCTCCCACGAGCAACACTCAGCCGATGATGACCAAGAGTTGCAGCTTTCTTGCCTCCTGGAGGGAGAGGTCTGATCTACACTCTCTTCTGGGGTCCCGATCAAGATTGCACCCCAGCTTCCCACAGTGGTAACCATCTCGTTAATACATCATCTTGGCTTCCTTTTCTATTTCACTTCCTCAGTGCCCATCCAGAGCTCTCTAGGATTGCCCGTCAAGCAGACTACTTTCATTTTCACACACACCCTCTCTCTTTGTGCTGTGTGGCATGAAAGACCTTCGTTCCCCCACCAGGGATCGAACCCACGCCCCCTGCAGTGGAAGCACTGAGTCATAACCACTGGACCACCAGGGAAGTCCCTCAAACCGCTTTCACTCTCTTGCTCATCTCAGGGACCACTTCAAAGACAATGGGGGTATTTCATGTGACCTTCAAACAGTCCTATAAAATGGCAGATATGGCTCCCCCACTTTATGGTTGAGTAAAATGAGGCTCAGATCGGTGACACCACCTGCTCAAGGTCTGAGCCTTGGGCACGTACCCTCTCCACTGCCTCCCCAGGGAACGTGCCTCGGGGATGGGCCCTGCGCCAGGACCTCTTCTGTCCCTGCCACCCCAAGCCTCTGCTGACCCTCCTAAGCCTGCATCTCCCCCTGCAGGAAGGTCGCTGCCTGTTTGTCATCCTGCTCATGGCAGTGTACTGGTGCACCGAGGCCCTGCCCCTCTCCGTGACGGCCCTGCTGCCCATCGTCCTCTTCCCCTTCTTGGGCATCCTGCCCTCCAACAAGGTCTGCGCCCAGTACTTCCTGGACACCAACTTCCTCTTCCTCAGTGGTCTGATCATGGCCAGCGCCATCGAGGAGTGGAACCTGCACCGGAGAATTGCCCTCAAGGTCCTGATGCTCACCGGGGTCCAGCCGGCCAGGTGAGGCCAGGGAACGGCGTCCAGCCCAGAGGTGGGAGGCAGAGGGATCCCATCTCTCGGAGCCCAAACCCACCCTTCCTGCTCTGGTCATCTGGAGTGACAAACGCATCGTGTCCCACCATCCACCTTTTCATTCATTTCCCAAATACGTAGTGAGCCCCACTCTGTGCACCAGGCGCAGTGCTAGGCTCCTGGGTAGTTCTCAAAATTATGTAAGGATCACTTGGGAGTCCGCTGAAATGCTGGTTCCCAGACTTCACCCCAGGGATTCGTGTCCAGTAGTTTTAGAGGGGGCCGTGTTAGCAGTTTGACTCAGGAGACTTGGGGCTGAATCCTACCTTTCCTGCTCTGGGCGTGACCTACCCTCTCTCTGCCTATAAAAATGATGATATGATGGTCTCAACAGTAAGTGCTGGCTCTATCATCCTGGTTTTCTGTTTACCAGCCAAGGTGATCCAGTGGATGGGGAGTGGTTGGAAAGATGGCCTTAGAGAGACGGGGAGATAGGGCCCATTCCTACGGGGCCTCAAGCCTCCTGGATAGGATGCAGGCTTTCATTTAAAGAGAATTGAATGGCCTTTAAAATAAGGTTATAGTTGTTCTTTTTTTTTTTTTTTTTTTGGCAGTTTGCTGCATCTTAAGGCATCCTTCCCAGTAATGTTATTTAAGTGCATAAGGCATATGTAGGATTTAAAACAACAATCACAGCAAAATGCACTTATCCAAATAATGTTTTAAAACCACACAAATTTGTGATAGAAAAAAATTTCTGATAGAATACCTTATGAACTTCTTTATTAACACAATAAATGATGAGATCTAGCAACAGCCTAGTAACTGTAGTTTTGAGGCTGTAACCAAGTCCCTTCTAATAATACTGAACTTTATTGTCTTCATTAATCACTGAAGGAAGTATTCAATTTCTATTGAAGTGAAAGTGAAGTGAAAGTGAAAGTCGTTCAGTCATGTCCAACTCTTTGGGACCCCTTGGACTATACAAGCCCATGGAATTCTCCAGGCCAGAATACTGGAGTGGGTAGCCTTTCCCTTCTCCAGGGGATCTTCCCAGCCCAGGGATCGAACCTAGGTCTCCTGCATTACAGGCAGATTCTTTACCAACTGAGCCACAAGGGAAGCCCCAAGAATACTGGAGTAGGTAGCCTATCCCTTCTCCAGCAGATCTTCCCGACCCAGGAATCGAAATGGGGTCTCCTGCATTGCAGGCGGACTCTTTACCAACTGACCTATGAGGGAATATTAGATGTTAGTAAAGTAGAGCTTCATTTACTCCCATCATTTCCGTCCTGAATTATATCCATGGCCCCTCTGTCTATGAATCTCTGCTTTAAAGAATTCTAAGCTGGGGAGTGACATAACCAGAATGGCATTTTTAAAAAAACTCCTCTTGGCTGCCACGTGGGGAGCAAATGAGGATGAGAAGCTGGATGCAGCCCAGGTGACTTCTCCTGGAGGAGGTTGTATTTGACACTGAAGAAAGGATAAGGCTACTATCAAACACGTTTTAAAGTTTGTTGTTGTTCAGTCACTAAGTTTTTCCCAACTCTTTGAGACCCCATGGACTGCTGCACGCCAGGCTCTCCTGTCCTTTACTATCCCCTACAGTTTGCTCAAACTCATGTTCATTGAATGGATGATGCCATCCAACCATCTCAGGATCTGTCGTCTCCTCCTCCTGCCCTCAATCTTTCCCAGCATCAGGGTCTTTTCCAATGAGTCGACTCCCCGTATCAGGTGACCAAAGTATTGGAGCTTCAGTAACAGTCCTTCTAGTGAATATTCAGGGTTTTAAAGTTATAACAATGAAAACAGTATGACACTAGTTCAGAAATAGATTTTTTTAAAAATAGATTTCCATTTAAAAATATGGAAGAAATCTAGATCTGTGGGGAAGGGAAGGATTCAGTAAATGGTAAATGTTGGTATAATTGATTCATTTAAAAAAAAATTCTTCTTAGATCTGACTTTGCTCTATCAGTTCAGTTTAGTTGCTCAGACGTGTCCAACTCTTTGCGACCCCATGAATCGCAGCACGCCAGGCCTCCCTGTCCATCCCCAACTCCTGGAGTTTACCCAAACTCATGTCCATTGAGTTGGTGATGCCATCCAACCATCTCATCCTCTGTCATCCCCTCCTCTTCCTGCCCTCAATCTTTCCCAGCATCGGGGTCTTTTCAAATGATTCAGCTCTTCGCATCAGGTGGCCAAAGTATTGGAGTTTCAGCTTCAACATCGGTCCTTCCAATGAACACCCAGGACTGATCTCCTTTAGGATGGACTGGTTGGATCTCCTTGCTGTCCAAGGGACTCTCAAGAGTCTTCTCCAACACCACAGTTCAAAAGCATCAATTCTTCAGTGCTCAGCTTTCTTTATAGTCCAACTCTCACATCCATACATGACCAGTGGAAAAACCATAGCCTTGACTAGATGGACCTTTGTTGGCAAAGTAATGTCTCTGCTTTTTAATATGCTGTCTATACATCTAAATAAATTCCAGGTGGATTAAGAGTTCAGTGTAAAGGGAAAAAACACTAAGTTTAGATTCCTGTTGGTGGGAAGGACCAAGTGATGGCAGGCAGTCAGGGCATCAGGGCGTGTTTGGGGGCTGATGGGAAATTCAGCAGAGCCTGAGAGGGGTGCCTGGGAAGAAGGGACGAGGGAGAGGAGGCTGGAAAGACTGTTTAGGGTAAAATAGTGAAAAATCTTGGTGTGCAGGCATCTTTTTTTCTGCGATGGGAGCCATCAAGGATTTGGGGGCAAAGGAGAGAAAATTTAGGGTTGGTGCCCGTCCGGAACTATTTTCCTTTGGGTACCTGAGGTCAGGTCACTTACATACACCTAGTCAATTTCCTTAAGAGCTAGAATAAGCACGGTGAGTGGATTTGGTTTCCATTGGCCACTGGCTCATCCTCGCTAGGCCTTGACTTTCCTTCTGTAGACAAGTAGGATGCAAACGGGGACCAGGGGCCCTGGTTCTAGATCTGCCCCTAACTCCCTCTGTCCCCAGGCTCATCCTGGGGATGATGGCGACCACCTCGTTTCTGTCCATGTGGCTGAGCAACACCGCCTCTACCGCCATGATGCTGCCGATCGCCAATGCCATCTTGAAGAGTCTCTTCGGCCACAGGGAGTCTCGTAAGGACCTCAGCTGGGAGAGTGAAGAGACTGCGGGTGAGTCTGTGGGAAGGGACTGGGAGCAACTCCACCAGGGTGGGGGAGTAGGAGTGGGGATGATCAAACAGTGTCGGGGAGGGCAGGGGCGATGCACTTATTGAGCACCTACTGTGTGCCAAGTTTAATATTGAGAGTAACTGAGGATTAGATAAATCAAACCACGGTACCTTTCTTTTTAAATGCATTTATTGAGCATTTACTATGTACTAAGTAATGAGTTAAACACTTAACGTACATTACCTCCTTGGCCTCTCAAAACAGCCTTATGAAGTCGGTACTGTGTAAACTGAAACAACAATGAAATGTACTTCAGTGAGATTGGCAAAAATAAGAAGGCTGGAGAGTGCCCAGTGTTGGCAGGAATGGGGGCCACTGGAACTCTCTTTGCTGCTAGAGAGTGTGAATGTTCAGCCTTTCCTAAGGGCATTCTGCAAATATTTAATCAAATTAAGCATGCATATACCCTGGAATGCAGAAATTTGGCTCTGAATGCAAGTACCAAAAGTCCAGAAGGAGACACATGTCATGTGACCATCTTTAGCGCAGCAGTCCCTGTGGTATGCTGGGTCAGGGCCAGGGTTCAGGTATGGCCGCCACTGCTAGTAATGGAGGAGGTAGATTGTGGAGAGCACCCTGACTGAGCACTGTACTGCTTTCTAGAGCAAAGATTCAGAGGGACATAAAGTTATATAAGGCATCCCTGTTGGCTCAACAGTCAAGAATACACTTGCAATGCAGAAGCCACAGGGAATGTGGGTTTGATCCCTGGGTTGAGAAGATCCCCTGGAGGAGGTTATGGCAACCCACTCCAGTACTCTTGCCTAGAGTATCTCATGGACAGAGGAGCCTGGTGGGCTACAGTTCATAGGGTCACAAAGAGTCAGACACAACTGAAGCAACTTAGCATGCACGCATAATTATATAAATCTCATAAAACCTAGTTGTGATAGGGAAAGCCAGAATGAGGTATATTGGTGTGGCCCAAAAGTTCATTGGGTTTTCTGTAACATCTTATGAAAGTGAAAGTGAAATTTGTTCAGTCATGTCAGACTCTTTGAGACCCCATGGACTATACAGTCCGTGGAATTCTCCAGGCCAGCATACTGGAGTGGGTAGCCTTTCCCTTCTCCAGGGGATCTTCCCAACTCAGGGATCGAACTCATGTCTTCTGCATTACAGGCGGATTCTTTACGAACTGAGCCACAGCGAAGCCCAAGGATACTGGAGTGGGTAGCCTATCCCTTCTCCAGCATATCTTCCCTACACAGGAATCGAACGGGGTCTCCTGCATTGCAAAAGGATTCTTTACCAACTGAGCTATGAGGGAAGCCCATACACCTTATGGAAAAACCCAAAAGAATGTCTGGGCCAACCCAAGAGAACACAATACCATTATGTAAATTAAAAATTCTTACAAAAGACAGAACATTTTGCAAGAACATAAACAAAGGAAAAGCTACACATTCAATGCATCAGAGGGGTTGCTCTGAAAAGGATGGAATTGGGAAATGGGGATAAAAGGGACCAAATTAATAAATCAGTAAGAGTGGCCTCATGCAACAGAGAATGAGAACCTACTGTGAGCTGAGGAATTAGATTCAGTTAAATCTCAGAAATTGTGTTCTAAAGGCGACAAAACACAAGTGGCTGCCGTGTCTTTAAATGGCTAAATGAGGGCTCAGAGAGGAGAACTGACTTCCCCGAGTCACACAGCGTGCAAGGCATGCAAACCCAGAGCCCAGCTTCGCACCCAGACAGCCTGGCGACAGAGCCTACTCCCTTCCCTGTCAAATCAGCAGCATCCGTGAGAATCCTTCTGGCTGAAGATAAGAGGAGGCCCGACTGCAAGTGACTTAGAGAACAGAGGGTTATCTTCCTTGTCAGAGCAGGGCAGTGCCAGGCCACTTCCCAGGCACAGGGATGTCAGGACTGTTCACTGGCGTGGCTGTGACTCCCTCGGTCTGCCCTTCCTAATTTCAAAATGGCTGCCATATCCTGTCTTTTTGTTTACGCGGAGGTTTTTTAATTGGCAGATAAGAGGGCAGAGATTGCAATCTTAATTCTTCCTTTGCAGTTTTAATAATAGAACCCCCACCTTGGCACATGACTGTGCAGAGAAAAGGCTGAAAGTCTCAGCTTCCCTCGTAATTAGATATGGTCATGTGATCACGATTAGCCAATGAGGTATGAGTGGGAATGGCGTGTGCGGCTTCTGGTCCTCCCCTGCCTGCTTCCTGCTCCGTCTGGCTGAGATGTGAATAGGATGCTGCAGGTGAGAGATGCTACCTGGGACCCAAAGATGGAAGGTGTGTGTTGAAAGCTGAGATGGTAGGTCTGCCCCAGTAGCTTTTGATCATTTACCCCAACAAACACAACAAACCTTATCTATGAAACCATGAGCCTTATGTGTGCTATTTTTTTAAATATACCTGAAAATAATTACCTGTTAAAAATCTAAACACTGATTCATGTACCATCTAAGTTGGCTTCTCAGGAGGCTCAGTGGTAAAGAAGCCACAGGAGACATAGATTCGATCCCTGAAGGGCATGGCAACTCACACCAATATTCTTGCCTGAGAAATTCCAGGAGACTGGGAGCTACAGTCCATGTGGTCGCAGAGTTGGACACAACTGCGTGACTGAGCACACACGCACACACCATCTATGTTAATAATCTCACTGTGATATGGGTATTTCTCCATCATGCAGTAAAGGGTCTTGCTTATTTTATTTTCACCACAGCCCTGAAAGCTAGAAATAGTTATAAGTCCTTTACAGGTGAGGTTCAGAGAGGTGACATGGTATGTCCAGAATCAATCACATTGTTGATAAAGTAGCAAAGCCGTGATCTATACAAGGCCAAAGTCTTCCATGTGGGCAGGAAGAGATGTTCTATAGCAGGGGTCAGCAAACTCTTCCTGTAAATGACAAGACAGTAACATATTTAACCCTTTGCTGGCCACTCTGTCACAACCACTCAAACTCTGCCCTTGCAGGGAGAAACCATCCACAGATGATACGTAAATGAGTGGGTGTGGCTGTGAGCCAATTAAATTTTGCTTGTAGGTGCTGAAATTAAAACCTTGTGTAATTTTTACATCACAAAATATTATTCTTCTACCAATTTTTTCCCATCCACTTAAAAATATTAAAACCATAGCTGGCAGGCAGCAGGCAGGATTCAGCCTGTGGACCATAGTGTGCAGATCTCGAGTATTCCCTAGCGATGCCTAGTATTGGCTCAGACAGTAAAGAATCTGCCTGCAATGCAGGGACCAGGTTCCATCCCTGAGTTGGGAAGATCCCCTGGAGAAGGGCATGGCTACCCTCTCCAGTATTATTGCCTGGAGAATCCCATGGACAGAGGCTTGACAGGTTACAGTCCGTGGGGTCACAAAGAGTCGGACACAAATGAGCAACTAACACTTTCACTTTTCAGGATTGGCTTTGTCAGTTTCCGAACTGTTTCCCCTGAGTCTTGGGGCTCCAAGGACTGCCTCATAGTCACTGTGGGGTGGCAGCAAGTGGTTAACTCTGCTCCTTCTCTCATTTCAACCCAGCTGCTCCCTCTTTATATACTGTATACCCTGAGCTTCCGAGCAACTGTCTCTGATGTTTGTTGAGCACTTACTTCATGCTAAGTAGGTCTCATCTTAGGGCCTTACCTCTGAATGACATGGAACTAGCACTGACCTCACTTAGAGGAATGGAAAAGGAGGGAGAAACTGAAAAGCAGTTGATTGTAGTCCCCAAAGCCACATAGTTTCAAAACAGCAGCTCTGGTATTTTGAATCCATTCTGGTTGACTTTATAGCCGGTGCTCTTCTGTTGATCTACTTTCCACAGAAGTTTTGTTTTTTTTTTTTCCCCCAAAAGTTTAGTGGCAGAGGGGAAAAAAAAACGTGTGAAAGCCAATTATGTGAAAGAAGAAGTAAAACCTGAGACTCAGGAAGGAGAAGGGACTTGCTCAAGGTCACACACAGCGTCGGGTACATAAGTGAGATCCAGAGTCTTTCTCCTTACTCTGCAGGATGTTGGGAGGCAGGAGACCCTGGGAAAGGTGGGGGTAGACACCTGCTTTCATAGGCGGTGGGATCAGAGAGCAGGGATTGGTTAATGATCAGCCCTCAGACCTCAACCAGGTGATTCCAGGGCAAAGAGGCGTTCCCTTTCGTCCAGTTTCTGTGTTCTTTCCTGGTGGCAGGAGGTGAGGGCAGGGGTGGACGGAGTGGAGACTCTGGTCAGGGGCCAGGACAGGGGCGGGGAGGCTCCTGGAGGCTCCAGGTCCCTGAGGGGAACCCAGAGCAACAACAGTGAGGGTGATGTGAGCTGCCATTTTCTAAAGGCGCCCTGTGCCTGTGCTAAGTTTTTCAGACCCATTCACTCATTTAATCTTCATAACCGTACTATGAAGAAGATCATCCCCATTTTACAGATGGAGAGACTGAGGGTCAGAGAGGCAAAATGATTTACCCAAAGCAACATGGTGTGTTAGTTGCTGAGTTTTGTCTGAATCTGGAATCTGTGCTTACAGGCATGTGCCAGGATGAGATAGAGCCTTGGGCAGGGCAGGGCTCGCTGGACAAGACCCTGGGGGGTCCTCAGTCTTGGAGGGCAGCCCCGCTGCTTCTCTGAAGTTCTGTTACACACTTGGCTCCTTGCACCGCCTAGGGGACCAGGGCCGCATGGGTGGTGGCTTCTCCAGCATCCTTCTACACGCACGCTCTCGTTAGATCCTGCACTTCATCCCTGAAGGGGTGGCCCATTTCACAGAGGGTGAAACTGATGCACAGAATGGTGAAGTATTTGCCCAAAGCCCCTCAGCCAGTAAGGGGACCACCAGGTTTTTGAACCTAAACTCTACAACACTTTCCCCTCCTCTTTTCTGCCCAAAGAAGTCTGGCTCGGGACCTCCCTGGTGGTTCAGTAGCTATGACCATGCTCCCAGTGCAGTTCGATCCTGGGTTCCGTCCTTGGTCAGGGAACTAGATCCCACATGCTGCAATTAAAGATCCCTTGAGCCGCAACTAAGACCCAGCACAGCCAAACAAATTAACTAAAAAGAAAGAAAAAAGGCTGGCTTGCCACCCTTGTCTTTCCTTTAGGAATGCCAAGGATGAGTCTTGTCGGCTGAGCTAAGCACTGCCCTCTCCTTCCCTCTTCATTCATGAGGCTGCGAGAGGGGCCTCTTACCGAGGCCCTTTTCTCATCTATAAAATGAGGATAAAACCTCCCATTTTGTGTATGTCATTGTGAAGCGTTCATGAGAAATGAGGTCCTGGCACACAGACGTGGGTAATACGTGGCGGTTATACAGTTGCCATTATATAAAAACCAGTATAAGGGTTCCAAGAATCAGAAAGAGTGGGTAATAAGACCCTACACCTTGATTCAGATTGAAGTTCCCCATGACTCATAATTGAAAAGGATTTATTTGTTGATTACCCATCTTCATGGACTCTAAGTCCCAAGGGAGCTCATGTCCATCTTTTTCCTTGCTGTGAACTATAGTATTGTTCACCTAGAACACTGTTTGGCATGTAGTAGGTGATCAATAAATGTGTGGAATCAATCAGTTAATAAACAAACCAGTTACTGAATTGCTCTAAGCCTCAGTTTTCTAATATATAAAATGGAGATATAAATCCTTACTGCCCAAGTGGTTGTGTTAAATAAATGAACAGGTGTAAACCTACCTAACCTGGGGGTTTTTGTTCTCCCTGGGGTGCTCTTTTCCAAATTTGACACAAGAACTCTCCTGAGAGCCTTCTATGTGCCAAACTTCAAGAATATTTCAGTCATGATGGGGAGGTTACATTATAGTTAGCTGTTCTAGGTTTGAGCCAGGTAGGTGCCTTTGGAGATGGGGCAAGACTCAGGGGTGGCAAATCAGCAGTCCTGGGAACAAGCCTGATTCTGCCATTAAAAACTCTGCCAAAAAAATTCAATTGGGTCATCTCAATCCCAACCTTACCCTACCTGTCTGGAGCTCAGTTTCCCCAGGTGTAAAGAGGAAGGTAACAACCCTGCCCAGCTCTCCCAGGTTGTTCCTAGACTGCTATAAGATTACAGATGTGAACATTCAGTTCCCCCTGCCTGATACCAGCTCCGGGATTGTTATTATTTGAATAAGACCTTACATAAACACCAAGCTCCTAACCAGCCAGTGATTTCTGGACCCGGGGAAGTTACAATCTTTGGAGACTTTGGCCTGTTTTCATGTTGTCACGTGGGTCACCGTGGTCACAGGAAGCAAAGGGATGAGGGGCTGAGTAGCACCTTGGTTTTCCAGTTTTTTTCCTACTTCATCTTCATTGATTTTATCATCATCATTATTCAGTTCAGTTCAGTTGTTCAGTCGTGTCCAACTCTTTGCAACACCATGAGTCGCAGCACGCCAGGCCTCCCTGTCCACCACCAACTCCCGGAGTCTACCCAAACCCACGTCCATTGAGACGGTGATGCCATCCAACCATCTCATCGTCTGTTGTCCCCTTCTCCTCCTGCCCTCAATCTTTCCCAGCATCGGGGTCTTTTCAAATGAGTCAGCTCTTCGCATCAGGTGGCCAAAGTATTGGAGCTTCAGCTTCAACATCAGTCCTTCCAATGAACACCCAGGACTGATCTCCTTCAGGATGGACTGGTTGGATCTCCTTGCTGTCCAAGGGACTCTCAAGAGTCTTCTCCAACACCACAGTTCAAAAGCATCAATTCTTCGGCACTCAGCTTTCTTTATAGTCCAACTCTCACATCCATACATGACCACTGGAAAAACCATAGCCTTGACGAGACAGACCTTTGTTGGCAAAGTAATATCTTTGTTTTATTAACATGCTTTCTAGGTTGGTCATAACTTTCCTTCCAAGGAGTAAGTGTCTTTTAATTTCATGGCTGCAATCACAATCTGCAGTGATTTTGGAGCCCAGAAAAATAAAGTTAGCCACTGTTTCCACTGTTTCCCCATCTATTTGCCATGAAGTGATGGGACCAGATGCCATGATCTTTTGAGCTTTAAGCCAACTTTTTCACTCTCCTCTTTCATTTTCATCAAGAAGCTCTTTAGTTCTTCACTTTTTGCCATAAGGGTGGTGTCATCTGCATATCTGAGGTTATTGATATTTCTCCCAGCAATCTTGATTCCAGCTTGGGCTTCCTCCAGCCCAGCGTTTCTCATGATGTACTCTGCATATAAGTTAAATAAGCAGGGTGACAACATACAACCTTGACATACTCCTTTTCCTATTTGGAACCAGTCTGTTGTTCCATGTCCAGTTCTAACTGGTGCTTCCTGACCTGCATACAGGTTTCTCAAGAGGCAGGTCAGGTGGTCTGGTATTCCCATCTTGTTCAGAATTTTCCAGTTTATTGTGATCCACACAGTCAAAGGCTGTGTTAAGAGAGGAATAATACTCAGTATCAAATTGTTTCACATTACTACTTAAATGGAACTAATTTGCATAAAGAAAAAGTAAACTCCCTCCTTCCTAATCTTAATTGCCACCAATAACTACTGTTTACAGTTGTGTGTGTATGTGTGTGTGTGTGTGTGTGTGTGTGTGTGTGTGTGAATAGCCTCCTCTGCTTTGTCTATGGGCTTCCCTGGTGGCACAGATGGTAAAGAATCTGCCCACAATGCAGGAGACCCAATTTCGATCCCTGGGTCAGGAAGATCCCCTGGAGGAGAGAATGGCAACCTGCTCCAGTGTTCTTGCCTGGAGAACCCCATGGACAGAGGAGCCTTGGCTGGCCACAGTCCGTGGTGTCGCAGAGAGTCGGACACGACTGAGCGACTTAGCATGCACGCATGGCTTGTCTGCAGCCCTTGGGTTTTATATCGGGCTCTCCAGATATGATGCTGGCAGCGACCAGGTTCCAGGGATGAGAAAAGGGGCAAGGTGGGGACTGGGGCAAACTGGTGAGCACACGGCCGCCCCCCACCCCCATAGGGTCATGGGCAACCCCTGGAGACATCAGTTCCGCATGTCTAACTTCAGGGATGCTTTCTCAATCCTGGCTGCACAATAGGACCACCTGTAGAGCTTTCGAAAAATACTGAGGCCCCAGAGCCTCTAAACCAGAACCTCCGGAGTGGGGCCTGGGCTTTCTCAGGACATTCTAATGTTCATCCAGGGCTGAGGAGGGTGGGCTGTGGGTATACCTGAGATGCTAGTGAGCTTTGCAAGTATCTGATGCTGCGGGACAGCCGTTCCTGAACGAGCAAGAAGAGTACAGGGTGAGCGAGAGGTGGGTGGCGGCTGGGAGTCACTGGGTCAGAGTTCTCCCTGTCTGGCCAGCCCCCGGGGAGTGACTCTGCATCCCTCCTCCCCCTCCAACAGCATCAGTGTCCTATGAGCAACCCTTCATTTCCTGCTTTAGTGCCCTGGCATCCAGCCTTGGGCATTGCGTTTGAACGTGAGCTCCCACCACGGGAGCCCTGAGGCCCTTGTCCCCATGGCCCAGGGTGAGACGATCTGAATTTAGCCTTCAGACCCCAGCTTCAGGTGCAGTAAAAATGACAGAGTCAGCCACCGTGGAACCCTGCTCCCTCGTGGTACCAGCAGGAAAAGAACAGCCCAGAGTGGAGAAGGGAAGAGGCTTCCCCAGGCCCCTGGGGTGAGACAGGGAAAGGGCCAGAGCTGGAGTCTAGACCCTTCCTCCGTGTGTTCAAAGTGGGCAAAGTGCGTTTGCAGTTAAACAGGCTGAGTTTGTTATCGTTGCTGCAGTGAGGAAAAACACACACCACGGGCAATGACAAAGGACTCGGAGATGTTAGAAAGCACCCCTCACTGTTCGGACTTGGGTTGGGGCATTTGGGGTGGGGGTGGGGACCTAAGGAAGCAGGGTTTGCTTTAGGTTGGGTGCTGTCAGAAACTGGGGGTCCCGTGGCTAAGAATCCACCCTGCATACGGGACATGTGGGTTCCATCCCTGGTCGGGAACTGAGATCTTCCATGCTGCAGGGCAACTTAGCCCATGCGCTGCAAGGATGACCCAGCTCAGCCAAAAACAAAGCGAACAGAAAAAAAAGAAACCTGGGGACAATTCTGTGATTAGATAAGAAGTAGCCATTTCTTTAGCAAGAGAAGGGGATGCTTGGTATTTTGTGGGTGCCAAGTAGCTTTGCGCTTAAACAAGGTTACAGTGTCCTTGCTCCGGCTGTTTTTATCAGTGTGACTGTCTGGAGTCAGTGATGTATAAGATTATTTAGGACCAAGAGAATGATGTGTTGTATCTGGCTCAGACCAGTTCCAGACTCCAGGGGCCACTTTCCTGTTCTTTCTTAATAGTAACCCACATTTCCCGAATCCTCACTAGTGCTCTGATTCCTGAATTTTTAAATTCAGGGGCTGGCAAACTTGGGTGCACCAAATCTAGCCTGCCACCTGTTTTTCATCTAGCCTGTGAGCTAAGCATAGCTCTTATGTTTTTAAATAGTTGTATAAATCAAGCAGAAGATTGTATGCCATGTGAAGATTATATAAAATTTTCAGTGTCCAAAAATAAAGGTTTAGTCACACTTATTCATTTCTGTATTATCTAGGGCTGCTTTCATGATACCATGACAGATTTGAGTAGTGACAACAGACATCATATGGCCTCCAAAGCCGAAAATATTTACTGTCTGGCCTTCTGCAGAAGAAGTTTGCCGGTCCTTGCTTTAAATGGTGTTTCAGTTGTTCAAGCTGCTACAACAAAAACACCACAGGCTGAGTATTTATTTCTCCCCATTCTGGAGGCTGCAAAGTCCAAGATCAAGGCACCAGCAGATCTGGCATCTGTTGGGGGCCTGTTTCCTGATTCACAGACAGCCTGGCTGTCATCTGGTTGTGTCCTCACATGGTAGAAGTGGCAAGGGAGTTCTGTGAGGTCTTTTATAAGGGCACTAATCCCATTCATGAGGGCTCCACCCTCATGACCTAGTCACCTCCCAAAGCACTACCTCTTAACACCATCACACTGGGGGTTAAGTTTCAACATTTGAATTTGGGGGGGGGGGGGCAGGGAATGAAAATATTCTGTCTATAGCAAATAAATCAACTCTTTAATCCTCTTGATGACCCCAGGGGAATTATTACTTCCATTTTATGGATTAAAGAAGTTCAAGGCGGTTAAGGGATTTATCTAAGCCAGTTTCTTAACTTTGGCACTATTTGACAAATTAGGTGGGAAAATTCTTGCTTGTGGGGGCTGACTCATGTACTACAAGATGTTTGGCAGCATCCCTGACCACTGACCACTAGGTACCAGTAGCACCCCCCCATCTTCATCTCAGTTCTGGCCTCCAAAAATGTCTCCAGATGTTGTCCAGTGTCCCTTGGAGGCAGAATCGACCCCAGCTGAGAACCACATTGATCTAAGGTCACAAAGCAACTGATGGAGACTTGACCCCTGAACCCATGTGTTCAGTTATTACTCACACTTCCAATGCCCAGGGATGGATTCTTTTGCTCTTGGTGATGGTTTCAGCTGCAGGAAATTTTAATCTCTTCAGTTTTCTCCTGTGGGGAGACTGACCTGTCAAGCAAGGTATTCTTTAGAAATGAAGTCATATCCTTATCTGACTCTCCTCTGCTCAAACTCTCCCCTGGCTCCACTCCCAGCTAGCTCAGAGGAGAAGCTAAAATCCTTACTGTGAACCCCAAGACCTGTGTGTGATCCAGACTACTTCCTGCCACCCCAGCCCCTGCCCCATCTCCCACCTCACCTCCTCCTAGTCTCCCTCTCCATCAGGCCCCTCCATCTCCATGGGTCTTCCTTCTGCTTCCCAACACACCAGACACACTCTCTCCTCAGGGCCTTTGCACTTGCTGTTCCTGTTATCCCAACCCCTCTTCCCACCACTCTTCATATGATTGACTCCTTTTAATCCTTGAGGTCTCAGCTCAAATGCCATCAGCTCATATGTCTCCTCTGTTGACCTGATCACGAGTCTACCTGCTCCTCCTCCCTACTCTGCAGTCACTTTCCATTGCTTTGCCCACACTTACTTCCTCCACCACTTTCATCACAACCTGAAGTTTTCTTTCTTTAATTATTGTCAGTCATCCTCTCTAGAATAGAGCTTTCGTGGTAGCAAGGACATTGTCCTATATTATTCACTGATAGTACATAGTAGGTGCTCAATAAATGCATTTTGAATGAGTGGCAGATTGGGGTCACCCATCCTGTTGCTGATCCATTACCACTCATAGCTGGTCTTTCCCAAACATCCCCTTGACGGTGACAGTTGAGGTTAGCCTAGGCTTGAGTTATGGCTTGTCCAGCTGCCTTGTGGCTAACTTCCTGCCCACAGGCCAGAAGCCCTCTCCTAATAGGAAAAGGTGGGGTAGAAGGATGGAATTTTGAGTGTCTTTTTTTTTTTTTTGAAACCCAATGACTAGTATAGGCCGGGGCCTGAGGAAGTACTCTTGATTGACTGCACAAGAAGGGGACGCTTCTGTCCCACCTGCTACATTCCACTAAAGACCTTGTGCTCTTTCCTCCTAGCTGCTGTGCGGAAAAACGGCCTGCACACTGCGCCCACGGAGATGCAATTCATTGCCGGCGCAGAAGAGTGAGTTCTCCTGGTGAAATTCAAAGAGGAGCCCATGCTTGATCCAAGGAGAGGATGAACAAGAATTCCATGCTGCAGGCAATCCCCACCCCCCAATTCTTCTCCCAATGACCCGATGCCCAAGTTTCCACCTCTTCTCCCCGAGCTCCAGCCTCCTTGAAAAAAGAAAGTGTGGAATGAGCAGGGGAGTACAGTAAACCCCTAAAGGTCTGCTGAGGTGAAGGGTCTGGAAGGAGGGACCAGAAGAGCAGGAGGCGCAATCCACATGACTGTCAAGGAGGAGAGGGTGTGCCGGGCCAAGCTAAAGCTTTGTCTGCAGACAAAAGATCCCGAGACAGTAGCAGCCCTACACACCTGTGTGATTCAGGAAGCCTCTGGACATTGACAGCACACTTAGTCTTTGGTGTCTTTTGTACACAGCAGTGAGGATATAAGACCTGGGTGCTTGGGGTCAAGCAGACTTGACTTTGAACCCTGGCTTTGCCACTTACCGGCTCTGTTGATTTGCACACGTCACTCCCCCTCTCTGAAACTCAGTTTCACCTACCAACTGGACATGATGTCAGAAACCCACCTGGGTTCTTTTTGAGGGTTGTTTTTGAGATTAAATGAGATCATGTAGATAAAGCCAGTTGTTAGGCCTTCCATGCACAGATGGTAATGCTTGTTATTAATGGTATCGTTATCTCAATTTCATGATGAGGAGGCAAACAGCAGGGAGTAAAGTGACTTGCTCAAGGCATCATTGCTGGGCATCAGTCAGGTCTGCTTCCTTCATTCAGCAAATTTATGGAGAACTTACCATGAGCCAGGTACTGTCAGGCACATGGCAACGAACAGAACAAAGCAGGAAAGCAGGCTAGGGAGGGGGCTGGAGGGGGGGAAAGGGCAGCATTTAAATGTGTGTCAGGGAAGACCTCACCAAGAAGATCATTCTCGGGCAAACACCTGGGAGAGGTGAAGGGTCCTGGGGAATCTGTGGGAAGAGTATCCTTAGCAGAGGGGCCAGCAGGTACAAAGTCCTGAGAGTTCAAGGCAGCCGGGAAGCTAGTGTGGCTGGAGGTGGGGTCACAGAGATTGCTTGTGTGGCAGGAGGGCACTGGTGGGGGACAGAGCATGTGGGACCCTGCAGGCCATTGATGTAGTTTTGACTTTGAATGAGATGGAAACTGATGGAGTGTCTAGCAGATAGGGACATGATTTTACATCAGTTTGTCTTATCCTGAGGCCTGTGCTCCTTCCTGGCACCATGTCTGGGGGCTTTGAGTCTACCTTTGAGATACAGGTTCTGTAGTTGGCCCCGCCACTCACCACCTTGCAACCTGGGAACCTGTTTTAATCATCTACCCAGGCAGAGCTTGTGCTGAGTCTGTTGGAAAAGAACTGATCTCTAACCTCTGGAGCTCCATGTCCATTGGTTGCAGACCCCAGCCCCACTCTCAGTTCATTTCAGTTCAGTTGCTCAGTCATGTCTGACTGCTTGCGACCCCATGGACTGCAGCACGCCAGGCCTCCCTGTCCGTCACCAACTCCCGGAGTCCACCCAAACCCATGTCCATTGTGTCAGTGATGCCATCCAACCATCTCGTCCTCTGTCATCCCCTTCTCCTCCTGCCTTCAATCTTTCCCAGCAGCAGGGTGTTTTCAAATGAGTCAGTTCTTTGCATCAGGTGGCCAAAGTATTGGAGTTTCAGCTTCAGCATCAGTCCTTCCAATGAACACCCAGGACTCATCTCCTTTAGGATGGACTGGTTGTATCTCCCTGCAGTCCAAGGGGCTCTCAAGAGTCTTCTCCAACACCACAGTTCGAAAGCATCAATCCTTCAGTGCTCAGCTTCCTTTATAGTCCAACTCTCACATCCATACATGACTACTGGAAAAACCATAGCCTTGACCAGACAGACCTTTGTTGGCAAAGTAATGTCTTTGTTTTTTAACATGCTGTCTAGGTTGGTCATAACTTTCCTTCCAAGGAGTAAGAATCTTTTAATTTCATGGCTGCAGTCACCATCTGCAGTGATTTTGGAGCCCAAAAAAATAAAGTCAGCCACTGTTTCCACTGTTTCCCCATCTGTTATCTATTTGCCATGAAGTGATGGGACCAGATGCCATGATCTTAGTTTTCTGAAGTTGAGTTTTAAGCCAACTTATTCACTCTCCTCTTTCACTTTCATCAAGAGGCTTTTTAGTTCTTCTTCACTTTTTGCCATAAGGGTGGTGTCATCTGCATATCTGAGATTATTGATATTTCTCCCGTCAATCTTGATTCCAGCTCGTGCTTCACCCAGCCTGGCATTTTGCATGATGTACTCTGCATAGATGTTAAATAAACAGGGTGACAATATACAGCCTTGATGTATTCCTTTCCCAATTTGGAACTAGTCCGTTGTTGCATGTCCAGTTTTAACTTTTGCTTCTTGACCCGCACACAGATTTCTCAGGAGGCAGGTAAGGTGGTCTGGTGTTCCCATCTGTTGAAGAATTTCCCACAGTTTGTTGTGATCCACACAGTCAAACACTTTGGCATAGTCAATAAAGCAGAAGTAGATATTTTTCTGGAACTCTCTTGCTTTTTCTATGATCCAATGGATGTTGGCAATTTTATCTCTGGTGCCCCTGCCTTTTCTAAATCCAGCTTGAACATCTGGAAGTTGTTGGTTCATGTATTGTTGAAGCCTGTCTTGGAGAATTTTGAACATTACTTTACTAGTGTGTGAGAAGAGTGCAATTGTGTGGTAGTTTGAGCATTCTTTGGGATTACCTTTCTTAGGGATTGGAATGAAAACTGACCTTTCCAGTCCTGTGGCCACTGCTGAGTTTTCCAAACTTGCTGGCACATTGAGTGCAGCACTTTCACAGCATTATCTTTTAGAATTTGAAATAGCTCAACTGGAATTCCATCACCTCCACTAGCTTTGTCCGTAGTGATGCTTCCTAAGGCCCACTTGACTTCGGATTCTAGGATGTCTGACTCTAGGTGAGTGATCACACCATCGTGATTATCTGGGTCATGAAGATCTTTTCTGTATAGTTCTTATGTGTATTCTTGCCACCTCTTCTTAATATCTCCTGCTTCTGTTAGGTCCATAATGTTTCTGTCCTTTATTGTGCCCATCTTTGCATGAAATGTTCCCTTGATAGCTCTAATTTTCTTGAAGAGATCTCTAGTCTTTCCCATTCTATTGTTTTCTTCTATTTCTTTGCACTGATCACTGAGAAAGGCTTTCTTATCCCTCCTTGCTGTTCTTTGGAACCCTGTATTCAGAAGAACCCTGTATTTATCTTTCCTTTTCTCCTTTGCCTTTAGCTTCTCTTCTTTTCACAGCTATTTGTAAGGCCTCCTCAGACAATGATTTTGCCTTTTGCATTTCTTTTTCTTGGGAATGGTCTTGATCACTGCCTCCTGTACAACGTCACGAATCTCCATCCATAGTTCTTCAGGCACTCTGTCTATCAGATCTAATCCCTTGAATCTATTTGCCACTTCCACTGTATAGTCAGAAGGGATTTGACTTAGGTCATACCTGAGTGGTCTAGTGGTTTTCCCTACTTTCTTCAAGCCCCACTCTGGGCCTCAGTTTTCCATCCAGACAAGGAAGGGGGTGCACAAGAGCCCTTTCTGCTCTTATTCTCCTGTGAGGCTCAGTCTGGTTGGAGCCCCAGGTCCGAGGGAGCCCACAGGTGTCTGACCGGGCCTCTCACTCTGGATCATCAGGCCATGGCCTCTGTCTCCAGCTGCTTCCAGCCCTTCTCTTCTTTTTAGACCCCAGGTCACATCCCCACTACCCACTGGAAAAGGGGCCCTTCATGTTAGTAATTAAGGCCCCAAGATATTTGAAGTGTCTTACATTCTTTTTAAAAAAATTGATTTGTTACACAAAGACAATTCTTAATTTCATCCACTAATAAACATTTTATAATTGCACAAGTAAAAAGAAAAAGAACTCTTAAACAAAAAGAAAAATGTACTCAGCACCTCAGTCCCAAAGATAGAAGAGTTAAGTGAATACCGTTCTAGACCATTTATCTATATATATGTGTGTGTGTTTGTGTGTGTGTGTGTGTGTATTTTTAACAAAATAACTGACCATGCTACATATGCCATTTTATAACCTATCATCTCAGCTAAGTGGGTGTAGTAGATGTCTTTTCACCTCAATAAGTTTGTGTCAGCATCATTATCTTTTAATTATATAATTAACAATTTTTAACTTTATTATTTCCCAAACTACCCAAAGGTACCAGGAAAATAACCCAGAAAATACAAATAAAAAGTAAAAGAGGGGGAAAAAATCCCCAATTCCATCCCTGCGAAAGTCCCCAAAGCAGCTTTGTGTATACCATTCTAGACTTTTCTTAATACTCATATATTCATGAATTATGTGTATATTTTTAAAATAAAAGAAGTAAGTAGTGCTGTTACCTACCTTCTCACTTTATATAATGGGCATCTTTCATCTGAATAAATACCCATCTAAATCACCATTTTTAATAACTGCTTTGGTATCCCATCCAGAAACAGGATCGTCTTAATCTAGCCAATCGTTTTTTGATGGATATTTAAATTAAATTTTCCATTTAAGTTATATTTAATACCAAGTATTAGTTTAGGACAATTTCTTAGAGTAGAACGCTTAAGCTGAAGAGTTGCACATTTTTAGAAGTGTTTGGTTCCTATGCCACCTATGCCAGTTGCCTTCTAGAAAGTTCACTTAGCTCTCCCATCCCGGGCAGTGTGTTTCTCCACAAGACCAGGAATTCTGAATGGCTTCTCTCTGGGTTTGTTTAAAGCAAAGACTGCCCTGAGGAGGCAGAGGCTCCAATGGATCTCCAGCCTACCTCCAAGAAGGAGGAGGAATATCGCAGGAACATCTGGAAGGGCTTCCTCATCTCCATCCCCTACTCGGCCAGCATCGGGGGCACGGCCACCCTCACGGGCACAGCCCCCAACCTCATCCTGCTCGGCCAGCTCAAGAGGTAAGAGCGCATGCTCCCCATCCCCGGTGCTGGGGTTTCTGCCTCTTCTTCTCTTCTCCTCCTCCTTCACCCAACATCCAGGGATGTGTCTTGGGTGTCTACTGTTGTCCAGGCTCTGGGGACCCAGCGATGCACAAAACCCAGCAAAATCCCTGCTCTGGGGAACTTCCATTCTGGTGGGAGAGACAAACAATAAAGGAAAAAGCAAGAGAATATATAGTATGTTGGCGTGATACGTTATGAAATAAAATCGGGCAGAAGAAGGGGGCAGAGGTAACAGGAGTGGGTGCTGTTTTATCGAGGTTGGTCGGTATTGTGCATCCCTCTAATATGGTGGCATTTGAGCAGAGACCTAGAAGTGAGGGGGTGAACTTTGTGGACAAAGGAGGGAAGAGCATCCCAGACAGAAGGAACAGCCCGTACAAAGGTGGGAAATAGCACAAAGACTGGCCAGGCTGGGGTGCAGAAGGGAATTAGGTAAGAGGACCAGGGCAGTCATTGTCAGGAGAGTCAGAGGAGAGCTGAGAGCAGAGGGGTGACATGACGTGACATCTCCTGAAACCAACCCCAGTGGGAGGCACTGGTGTGTGGCTGTGATGTCCCGTGAGAAGCCTTACAGCCAGGCACGTGGACCAGCAGTGTAGTGGACGCTGCCAGGTAAAATCTCCCCATCACTGAAACGGTTCAAACAGGTTGCGTGGCCATTTGTCAGGGCATGAGAATCAAAGAGATGGATTCTCCGATGGTTTGACATCAATTCCATTTTTCCAAACCCCTTAGTCTGAAGATGTTAAAAATCTTTGTATTTCAAGATTCTAAGTATTTTCAGATTCTAGGATTCTGAGAGGTGGGGTTTCTAAGATTTTGTTACCGTGGAGATGTGCCATATATTAAATTAATCCACATGAATCTGAATGTAAGCATTTGACAAACAAACAGCAACAAAATTTTCTGATATTCAACATGGCTCCATGTGCTGGCCAAAGTCTTTATCTGGTATTCAACCAAAGAATGAAGGATTTACAGGGATGATGGAGGAATAGCTAACTGCATTGGTCTTCCTGAGAGTGGGTTTGGTGTACGTAAGTCAGTTCTATACTTGTGGATGATCAAAGTTATTTTCATGAGAAAACTTAAGTACATCCATGTCTTACTTCATAAGCTGATTTTAAAACCTTAACTCTCCACCCTGTTCTCAGATTCTCAAATCCTTTGATTTTAAGATTACATAAAAAACAGTGATTCTCAGCCATGGGTATATTTTACAGTCTCCAGAGAAGGTGGAAAAAAACATGCTTGGGTCTCAGCTGCAGAGATGCTGATTTCGGAGGCTGGGCATGGGGGCCAGGCACTGGTCTTTTCCCTGTTGATTTCAGCCCCCACTGCAAACCTTTGGTGTCTTTTCGTCTCCATTCTTTGAGCAAGGCCTGTCTGTGAGACTGAAAACCAGAAGCCAAGATGGTTCTGCTTCAGATGTGGGGACCATCTGGGGTGACCTGTTCGTCTCCTTGGTTAGCAGGAAGTGCCAGCAAAGGGGCAGTTGGCTGGGAGGACAAAGCGGGGTGTTCGGTGTTAGTTCTTGCTGGAGGCTGTCCACAAGGATGGACAGGGAAGATGGGGGCTCTGGGGCCCTCAGGGGCTAGTCCTGAGTTGGGGGATGGGGGACATGGGAAGGCATTTGCTGTCAGAGGGTTTTCAGGCTGCCTATTTGCTCTGATGTGAGCAAGCCTTGAAAAGAGATTAGGGGGTAAATGCTGGAACTTTAAGTAAAAGTATCCAACATGAAGGATTTTGAGTATAGGGCATGCAAATTACATGCAAAACGTAGACAACGTTTAATTGCTTAAGCCTGGACCTTCTTGTTGGGAAGGAAGGTATTTGAAAGGAATGTGAGGTTTATATGAGGTTCTGATTTTCCAGCAGGGCACCTGGGGAGACCGGGAAATTGCTGCCCTGAGTGTTCACCTTGGTGTTTGCTCCCCAAATACATTGTATTGGTTTATTCTGATCACACCTGATATAGGAACTTTATATTGGGTTGGCCGAAAAGTTCGTTTGGGGTTTTTTTTCCAGACCATAAAAAATGGAATGAACTTTTTGGCCAACCCAGTATATTACTCAGAACATACAGGGGGTGGAATCGGAAGCCCTCCAGTCCCGCTGTGAGCCCCGAGCACACTCGCCTTAGTTTTCCTCTGTAGGTGTGCGCGCGTCCGCCCGTCCGCCTGCTGGTGGCCGGCTCTCACCTCCTCTTTCCTCCAGTTTCTTCCCACAGTGCGACGTGGTGAACTTCGGCTCCTGGTTCATCTTCGCCTTTCCTCTCATGCTCCTGTTCCTGTTGCTGGGCTGGCTCTGGATCTCCTTCCTCTATGGAGGGATAACCCTGAGGTACCCGGGCATTTAACTTGAGCTTTGCGGCAGACGGAGCCGGGCTGGAGTCCCAGCTTCCCGCTGCCTAGCGAGTGACCTTCCGAAGTCCTTCCAGTTTCCAGTCGGATGTGGTGCCGGTAGTCGTCCTGGCCTCCCAGGGAGTGGGGATTACAGGTGGGGTGGGATCTTGCCTGCTGAGCCCAGGCCCTGGGTGAATGTCACCCACCATCAATAATCACTAATCGTGCTGTTCCTTAAGTCAGGTCCGCACTCACACCGCAGGAGATGTGCAGTGTTTCTCATTTCACGGGGCCTCAGTACAGGAGGTAATTTGGGGCAGCCTGAGGACAAGGTATCAGATAACACTGACTCCGATAGTGAGAAAAATATTCCTTTATCAACGCGGCTTATGTTGGGGAGAAAGTCTCAGTAAGGTGGGGAAAAACTTTAACACCTCTCTAGCATTTCCAAATCATCCTTTTAAAAAAGGAGGAGCAAGCCTCAGGTCCAGAGACTTAAGCCAGCAGTGGTATCCAGCCAGATGTGATAATGTTGCTTTGCTTTCATGTCTTTATTTTTGTGGGTACTTTCTATGTATGACAAGTGATTCTTGTTTGCTATTTATGGGAGTGATAGAAAGCTTTCTATTTAAATATCTGCCTTTAGTTAAAATGCTAAATCTAGTTGGAGCCCATGGTACATGGACATAGGAACTTTTGTGAAGGGAGTTGTGAATATGTCAGTTCAGTTCAGTTCAGTTGCTCAGTCGTGTCCCGACTCTTTGCGACCCCATGGACTGCAGCACACCAGGCCTCCCTGTCCATCACTAATTCCCAGAGTTTACTCAAACTCATGTCCATTGAGTCGGTGATGCCATCCAACCATCTCATCCTCTGTCGTCCCCTTCTCCTCCTGCCTTCAATCTTTCCCAGCATCAGGTTTTTTTCAAATGAGTCAGCTCTTCGCATCAGGTGGCCAAAGTATTGGAGTTTCAGCTTCAGTATCAGTCCTTCCAATGAATATTCAGGACTGATTTCCTTTATGAATGTGTGGGTTTTGGGAAATACTAACATAGGAGCATACTAACTACAGCTCAGGGCTGGAGTAACAGGCATGTCATAAAGTCATTCTCTGACTCAGTCCCCTCACCTCTGTGGGTCTTAATTTTTCTCATCTGTAAAATGGGACCAGTAAGAGCTATTCTAGATCAAAGAGCTATGAAAACCCCTTGAGAATACAAGAGCTCTGACTGTGGTATTTCTTGACCCATCAGAGCAGAAATTTGGGGTTCAAAGCCCGGCTTAGCCCAGAGAAGCAAACCCAGACATTGGACTCAGATAAACCAGAGTTCACATCATGGTTCTGCGTGACCTCGAGCAACTCTGTCCCCTCTCTGAGGCTTTACCTCTTTAATTTTTTCATTAGTAGAGAGGGGATAAAAATGAAGCCTGGGGTCCCTGGGTGGCTCAGTGGAATACAGCTTCCCTGATAGCTCAGTTAGTAAAGAATCCGCCTGCAATGCAGGAGACCTGGGTTCGATCCCTGGGTTGGGAAGATCCCATGGAGAAGGGGAAGGCTACCCACTCCAGTATTCTGGCCTGGAGGATTCCATGGACTGTATAGTCCCTGGGGTTACAAAGAGTTGGACATGACTGAGCAACTTTCACTTTCAGTGGAAAAGAATCCACCTGCCAAGTAGGAGACATGGGTTTGGTCCCTGAGTTGGGAAGATCCCTGGAGATGGAACCAACTGACTGGAGACAACCCACTCCAGTGTTCTTGTCTGGGAAATCCTCATGGACAGAGGAGCCTGGTGGGCTGCAGTCCATGGGGTCGCAAAGAGTCAGACACGACTGAGCAACTAAGTACACATGTTCCCCCACTTACAATATATAAGGGACTTCTCTGGTGGTTCAGTGGTTAAGACCCTGTGCTCCTTTTTTTTTTCATTTATTTTTATTAGTTGGAGGCTAATTACTTTACAATATTGTAGTGGTTTTTGTCATACATTGACATGAATCAGCCATGGATTTACATGTATTCCCCATCCTGATCCCCCCTCCCACCTCCCTCTCCACTTGATTCCTCTGAGTCTTCCCAGTGCACCAGGCCCGAGCACTTGTCTCATGCATCCAGCCTGGGCTGGTGATCTGTTTCACCCTAGATAATATACATGTTTCGATGCTGTTCTCTCGAAACATCCCACCCTCGCCTTCTCCCACAGAGTCCAAAATTCTGTTCTGTACATCTGTGTCTCTTTTTCTGTTTTGCATATAAGGTTATCATTACCATCTTTCTAAATTCCATATATATGCGTTAGTATACTGTATTGGTCTTTATCTTTCTGGCTTACTTCACTCTGTATAATGGGCTCCAGTTTCATCCATCTCATTAGAACTGATTCAAATGAATTATTTTTAATGGCTGAGTAATATTCCATTGTGTATATGTACCACAGCTTCCTTATCCATTTGTCTGCTGATGGGCATCTAGGTTGCTTCCATGTCCTGGCTATTATAAATAGTGCTGTGATGAACATTAAAAAAAAAAAAAAAAGACCCTGTGCTCCCAATATGCAGGGCCTGGGTTCAGTACCAGATCAGGGAACTATGATCCTGCATGCTCTATGGTGTGGCCAAAAAAATAAATACAATATATGAGAGCATCTGTTTCCGTGCAGCAAGGTAGATTTTTGCCAATCTGATAAGAGAAAAATAATTTGCATTTACTTTAGGAGTAATTTTGAAGAACCTTTCATACTCAGGGATAAGATGAAAACTTTTCACATATTCATGGGAGACCGTGGTATTTCCTCTCCTGTGAATTGTTAAACTGTGTTTTATATCCTTTGTGCATTTAAAAACTTGATTGCTGGCCTTGGTTGTATTGATTTCTAGTATTCTCTCCATATTGAAAGATTAGTGCTTATTTTGAGTATAAGTTGCAATTTGTCCCCCTGATTTTTCACTTTGCTTATCATGCTTTATTCTGTGCAGAAACTTTTAGAAACATTTTATGAGGTGAAATTATCAATTTTTTCTCATGTGGCTTCTGAATTTTCAATTGCAGTTAGAAAGGTCTTCCTTCCCATTATAGGATATATGAAAGAACAGTCCCATGTTTTCTTCTAGTATTTTTGTATTTTTTCCATTTAAATCTTTTCATCTATTTGGAGCTTGTCCTTTAGGGTACAGTGTAAGGATGCAACTTTGGGGTACAGGTTTGGAGTCAGTATTTTTTTTGTTCCAGATAACTATCGAGTTGTCTCAATGCCTTTTCCTGACACACAAATGTTTTTCATTTTAATGAAGTCAATTTATTTTTGTTTGCTTGTGATTTTTGTGTCATATCTAAGAAATATGTGCCTAATCTGAGGCCATGAGAATTTTTCTCTATGTTTTCTTCTAAAAATTTTATATGTCTAGCTCTTCTTATATTTAGGTCTTTGAACCATTTTGAGTTAAATTTTGTATGTACCAAGAGGTAGGAGGTTCCACTTTCATCCTTTTGCATGTGGCTGTCCAGTTGTCTTGGGGCTTCCCAGGTGGCACAGTGATGAAGTATGCTTGCCTGGAGAATCCCTTGGACAGAGGAGCCTGGTGGGCTGTAGTCCACGGGGCCTCAAAAGAGTCAGACATGACCGAGCAACTGAGCATGGACACATGCATCCAGTCGTCTTAACACCGTTTGATGAAAGACTATTCTTTCCCCATTGAATGGTGTTGCTACTTTTATCAGAAATCAATTGACCAGAGAAGTGTGGGTTTATTTCTGGACGATCTGTTAGAGTCCATTGATCTGTACTCACAACATTGGCTGAATCGGTCATCTTTCCTACAACAAGCTGGGGCACCAACCTTATCATAGACTCAATCCCCATTTATGGTGGGGTCTATTTCTGGACTTTGTATTTTATTTCCTTGGTGTGTCTGGTTTATTCCTAAGTCTGTTTGACCCCAAAAAAAGATTTTAGCCTGGAAGCCAAATGATCAGATCCCCATTTTTAAAAGACCATCCAGGCTATAGGTGGGCAGAACAGATTTTAGAAAGGGAAAAAGAGGCAGGGTGACCACCCAGCAGGCTGTCACGGAGTCTCCAAAACAGAGGCAAAAAGGCCTGGCCAGATGGAGGTGGGTAGTGGAAGTGTTTTAGACTGCAATGGTCACTCCTAACTTTCCTGCTTTCTGTTTCAGGGGCTGGAGGAAGAAGAAATCTGAGCTCAGAACTGATGCAGAAAATAGGGCTCGAGACACGATTCGGGAGGAATTCCAGAGTCTGGGGCCCACCAAGTACGTGGCACAGGGATCCTTGCTTGGGGTGGGAAGAGAACTGGGCACTAGACTTTCAGGAGAGCTACCTCTTGGGGGTTGAGTCCAGAGGGAATTTCAGGACCAGTAGCCTGGGAGCCTGGAGACAGCGAGATGACTAACTCAGTCAGCCTCTTGCCCTGGCACCGGAGCCGATACCCCGAGGACCAGCAAACCTCTCAGGCTGGACTTGGAGTGGGGACGTGTCGCCTTCCTGCCTAATGCCCGCTTTCCCTCCTGGTTCATGGGATACCTGGCCCTGCCTCAGGTGGCTCCCAGGACCTCGTTTAGTGCATGTTAAATTGAAAATAACCAAGAGTCGGCAGGCCCACACACAAGGGCTGACTGTGCTACTAACTTCCTGGGTGGCCTTGGGCAGAGCACTAACCCTGTCTGGGCCCTGCTTCCTGGTCTGTGAAAGGGGCTCCCTGGGTAGATATTTACTCCAGCATCTGGGGAGCCTCTCTTCTGCCTCTGTCTGCCCCTCTGTCCACGTGCGTCCTTCTCGTATCTGCCCCATTCTGGATATGTGACTGTTCCTCTCTTGCCTGCCTCTCTGTTTTTCCGACTCTGTCTCACTTTCTTTCTCTCTCTGGAGTGTCCCTAGGACTCTGGGAATGATATGAAGAGTTTGCAGGGAGGCGGGCCCGATGCTCAGGAAGGATGCTGGGGGATCGTGGAAGCCCCAGGAAAGGAACCCCTTACACCCACCCCTCGCTCTCGGGACCACGAGGCGGTGAACTGCTGCTTCCGGCTCTCAGAGGCAGGGCCTGGGCCCAGTCACACCCGGCGGGCCGCCGCCCCAGGCCTTCCCTTGCAGCTCTCAGGCCAAAGGCCAAGGTCCCCGTGGTGTTCACATCTCTGTTGCAGGTTTGCCGAACAGGCCGTGTTCATCCTGTTCTGCGTGTTCGCCATCCTCCTTTTCTCCCGGGACCCGAAGTTCATCCCTGGCTGGGCCAGCCTCTTCACCCCTGGGTGAGACTCTGGGGACCCGTGGGATGGAGTCCAACGGGGGAGCCGCGGGGCTGGGCCGCCCGGAGCTGAGGAGGCAGGGCCGCTGGGGAGAGCCGGGCTAGGTTTCTGCCTCTCATCCCGGTGGTTATTACCAGTTCCTTCTTTTGCTCTCAAGAGAGCTTAGGTCTGGGTGATAAGACATCTGGGTTCTCGCGTGATAAGAGCTCTGCATTTGGAATCAGACAGAACTGGGTTCGAATGCCATTTCCGCCACTACAGACTGTGTAGCCCTGAGCACGTGGTTTGTTCATTCATTCGATTATTCATTCAGTCGATCAACTTTTACTGAGCACCTACTGGGCGCTCAGCTGCCCCACATGTGGGATCTTCCTGGACTGGGATAGAACACGTGTCCCCTGCAGGTGGATTCTTAACCACTGGACCACCAGGGAAGTCCCAAAAAACTTGCTTTTTTTTTTTCGTTTACAAGATATCGCAGTTGTATTTCCATGTCAAACATAATAGTTGATATTATTTTTTATCTTTTTTTAACAAGCAAGGGATACTTCATTATACATATATGATAATACACAATTTATTTAACCATGTCGCTACTAAAAATCCCCCCCCCTTTTTTTTGCTCTTATCAGTAATGAACATCCCGGTACATAATCTGTGTACAAGAGCCCAATTATTCCCTGAAGATAAATTCCTAGATCAAGGGGTATTCACACGTAAAGTTTTGAAACGTACTGCCAACTCCCCCTTCAGAAAGTTTATTTTCCCACCAATAGCCTGTGTTTCTCAACATCCCCATTAGATACTGTCACCCTTTTCACGTTTTACTTGTCTGTTAGCACATGTTTTCATCTGTGTTTCTCTAGTACATTGATACTGACCATCTTTCCCAGTTTCTTGGCCATTTGAATACCCTTCTCCCCAAATGTGTGGGCTGAAAGCGCTTTTGTTGGCACTTGGCTCTGTGCTTCACTGAACTCAGAGCCAGAAATATCTGAGTTCAAGGTCATCTCTTCTATGCACCGTGGTCTGGCCCTGAGCAAGCTGCTGCTGTTCTCTGAGCCTCAGATTCCTTATTTGAAAGGGAAGATACCTGCCCCCGAGGACTGTCTCTGGGACTTCGGTGGGCTTGATATCCCCACAGGACACGCTGTGGATTCTTGGAAGGTGGCGGTGAGGTTTTGAGGGGCTCTGCGGTGGCTCCATCTGGGCTCTGCCGGTGTGAGCTGCATCTCTGGGTTGCATCTTTGCCTGCTAAGCTGCTCACCCCAGGAGGAGTGCAAACAGGAGCTGAACAAATACACTCAGGGCTTCACAGGGGCCCTGGTTACAGTGATGCATAGGGGTTCCATAGACTCCAGCCTTCTGCGTCTCTCAAATTCTCCCCTCCTTGATCAAATCCCTCTTCCTAGGGTCCTTGAAGTGGGAGGATAAACATTGGTTTGACTCCAGCAGAGCCTAAACACCCCAGGGAGCTGTGGATAAAGAGCTTTCGCATCCACCGGCGGCTCGCATCCCTGCCGAGCGCAGTGCAGAACACAATCGGTGGCCTCCAACAGCGTCCCCTTCCCAGTGGGCCTAATTCCCTTCCACAAATCCTCATTTGCAAAGCTGCCAAACCTTGGCCTGCTGAGATGCCCAGGGTCACATGCTTTGGGGCCTTGTCCTTGTAGGTTTATTTCTGATGCTGTCACCGGTGTGTCCGTTGTCACCATCTTGTTCTTCTTCCCATCACAAAAGCCGTCCCTCAAGTGGTGGTTTGACTTTAAAGGTAAGGTGGGCAAGGCCGGGGCGCCGGTGGTCTGGAGCGTGGTGATCAGTGGCCTGAAGGCGGGGCCCTCCTGAAACTGACAGCCCCATTGTACAAACCGCACGATCCTGCCTCTTGGCTCTCCCTGTCTGAGCTTCGACCACGTCTGGGTACAGAGGTGCCAGAGGGCACAGTCCAGGGCAAGGGTTAGCAATTAGAGTCTCTGGGTCAAACCCAGCTGGCTGGCTGTTTCTGTACAGTCCCTGAACTCAGAATAATGGCTTTCACATTTTTTAAATGGTTGAAAAGAATAAAATATATATATATATATACATATATATATATATATATTTCTGACTTGTGAACATAACATGAAATTCAAATTTCAGTGTCCACAAATAAAATTTTTAATTTCTTGAAGAAGAAATTCATGGACATTTATTTTCTTTAGTCCTGTAAGTGCCTCTACAATAGCCTCGGCTCTACCCAGAAAAACTCTGGGCCCAAAGCAAGAGCCTCAGGAGCCAGAGATGGAAATCTCCTGCTGGGTTTTAAACGGATAGGAAGCAGGGGGACTGCGGCAAACCTAGACCCAGGTGTTCAACTTCAGCCTTAGAAAATCACTGAGCACCCAAACCAAAACATCTGTAGGCTGGCCTTCAGATTGCCAGATTATGACCCCACTGGGATTTTAGCTGGTGTCTGCAGAAGAAAGTGCCAACATCTGCTCCCGGTGACAGAGGCCGTGGCTGGCCCATCACCCTCCGAGGCTGTGGGATGAGCCCTGGGCCAGAGGTCAGGAAATAGGGGTTGTGATCTAACCATCTTCTATTGCTGGGGGAAGAAAAGTGTATTCCAACAGCAGCTCCAGTTTCCGGGAGGAGAGGTTTGTATGTGTGGAGTATAGTGTAAGGATGAGCCAGGAGCTCGTCTCCCAGAGACCCACAGGCACTTACTGTAGCAGAGGTGGACCTCAAGCCTTGGGGTCAGGTGGCTTAGACCGTGGGCTTTGAGGCTGTGCCACTGAACGGGATTCAGATGTTCTCTTCCTCCCTGCTTCTCTGTCTTGCTTCCAGCTGGCTTTCCTCACCACCCACTGCCTGTATCATTTCTTGGTCTGTTCAGAGTTTCTTGGTAGCTCACACAGTAAAGAACCTGCCTGCAGTTCAGGAGACCCAGGTTCGATCCCTGGGTCGGGAAGATCCCCTGGAGGAGGGCATGGCAACCCACTCCAGTATTCTTGCCTGGAGAATCCCATGGACAGAGGAACCTGGCCGGCTACAGTCCATGGGGTCCCAAAGAGTTGGTCACGGCTGATTGTCTAACACTTTCACTTTTTTAAACTTTTTTTTTTTCCAGAGTTTTTCCTGTTTCTGAGCTTTGGCATCTGTGTAACTTCTACTTCATTAGCGTTCCTGCCTAATGCTAGCTTCTGTTCCCTGGCAGAGTGGTCCCCCTCAGAACACCCACCCCCTCACAGTACCTACTCCCACTGCTCCTCCTACTTCCTGCCTCTGGTTTCTGTCCCTCGAAGCATCGAGTCCCACGCACTTTCTGCTACTCTCCTAAAGCGCTGACTCTAGTACTCAACACCCATGCCTTCCACGCAGCCTTAGAGAGTGGTCCGTCAGTTCTCATGGAGAGAAAGTGACTTGATCAAGGTCACACCGCCAGTTAAAAAGAGACGGGAGGTGGACCTCAGACATCCAAGCCAAACTTGATTTTCTTCATCTTACACACTGTCTCCCATTCCTCTGCGGGTCTGAGTGGCGCTTGCAGCCCCCTTTATGATCGCTCCTCAAGTACTGAGGCTTTGCCTACTGGGTGCTGTGTGTGGGTGATGATGAAGAGGGGAAGGAAGGCGAGGAGGAGGCTGCTGTGGATGACGTTGTTGAGGTGGAGAAAGAGGGGATGTGATGGAGATGTGGGTGATGATGATCGCTTCCACTTCCTCTCTGCCCAGCAGGCTCTTCCTCCAGATATCTGAGTGGCTCACTCCGTCACTCTCTTCAGACTCTGTCCTAAGGTCACCTCCCCAAAGAAGCCTTCCCTGACTACACCATCTAGAAAAGCACTCCTCCTTTGCACTCTCAGTCTCTTTCCTATATTTTCTTTTTAATTTTTTCATAGCGCATAAAATTTCCCAACATGATACATTTATTGATTTATCGCCTGCCTCACTTATTGGGATGTAAGTTTTCCAACAGGAAGGGTTTTTCCCTGTTTTGGCCACTTCCATATCCTCAGGGGCTAGGGTAGGTCCCCAATATACTCTTGCTAATTAAATGACCACAGACTCGCTCCGGCCACACCCCATGCTGAGTCCGTTGCACACACGGCCCATGTCATTGTCCGAACTTGTTGCTCCCTTTTGCAGACCTTTGAAGCTCAGAGAGGTAGAGGCACTTGGCTCAAGTCACACAGCTGAATGGCAGAGCCAGGACTGAATTCTAGTTTAACCTCAAAGTCTGTTCCTTCAGCTCCTGCTCTAGACAGCAGAGAGTATAAGGTAGAGCCAGAAGTGAGAAATTCAGTCAGAGGCTGCATTTATAAGAAACAGTGCCAAGGGCATGGTTGGGTGGGAAGATAATAAAGGCAGTAACAGCTGACTTCACCATATGGTGAGCAGTTTTATAAACTCTCACCACTTAACTCACTTAACCTCATTATCTTAACTCACTTAAACTCATCCTCAGGGCCTCCCCCCTCTGCTTGTACAACCCTTACCTTCTAGGTGGGTCACTTTTTCAGCCCTTGGCTGCCTCTTTAGTGAACTACTATTTTATCACCTAAAGGCCAAGGGCTGGGCCACCTGCCTCTTCCAGTTCTGGGCTTACTCATACTTGGGTTTGGCCCACGAATCCGCTGGCAGTGTGTGACATCAGAACCACGTGTATACACCCGTGGGCTGCGTGCATCTCCTACGTGCTAAGTCACTTCAGTCATGTCCAACTCTTTGCGACCCCATGGACTGTTTAGCAGAGGGGCTTTATTAAGTAGCTTTGGATTGTCTTTGTTATCCAGTTAGAAACTTTTGTTTTAGAGAACCAAGCTATAAAATTTTGAAAAACACCAAAAAGGGGAAACAAAAATATCAAAGAACGTTTAACCAGGGACTGTCCTGGCAGCGGGGGAACCTTGAATGGGCCAGACCCATCCTCCTCCAGGAAGACTGCTGGCAGCCTGGAGTGAGAAGGCCCGGTTCCAGGGAACTTGCTCGGTGCCAGACACGGGGCTCCGTGTGTTGTATATATCATCTGACACGTGTTTACGGAGTGACTTCCAGGTGCCAGGCAGCTGTGAACTGAACTGAAGTGTCCCTCCGCCCACGGCTCCATCACTGCCTCATCAGTGCCCACAAGGACCTACCAGCTTCCATTATTGGGTCAGGGGTCAGCTAAGGAGATGGGGGCTCTGAGAGGCAAGGTCATGTTCCGGGGACCCGCAGTGAACCAGGGTCCAGGAGGACGCTCTCAGTGCAGGGATGACAAACTACCGCCCCTGGGCCAATCCGGCTGCCACCCGCTTTGTAAATAGAATTTCGGGGAAACGCCGCCCCGTCCACGTGAGTCTGCTCTCTCTGTGGCTGCTTCCATGCTTCCGCGGTAGCCTGACCGCAACAGAGACCTGCAGAGCCTGGATTAGTGGCCTCTCCAGCCCTTTTCAGCAGACGTTCGCCAGCCCCTTGTTCTATCCACTGCAGACATCCCTGCTTTTGAAGAAATACAGTCGTCTCATAACTCCATGGACCAGACATTCCCTCGGTGTCTACTCTCCTGAATTTCCTCCCTCTTTTTTCCTCCTCTCTGTACACGTTCAGTTACAAAGGGGACCTTCTCTTCCGTAAACGAGGGTGAAAATAGGAACTGAAAGGATGTTCTGCATGTGAACTGCACAATCCCAGAAGATTCTGAGTAGAGCAAATGCCCTGTCATGATGCTTGTGGCTTTTTTCCCGGAAACTCCCAAATCGGATGCTGAAGCCAGATTGTGGCTTCCTGGAGACCCCCACATGTCCCCTCCTCCGGCTGAGGGTCCTGAGAGTGTGCTGGGTCCCTTCCCTGCCCGGGGTAGGGGGGTGGGTGGAACTGGGTATCCCCTCCCAGGCTGAGTGTCCTCTCTCCGCCCAGCTCCCAACACAGAGACAGTGCCCCTGCTGACGTGGAAGCGGGCTCAGGACACAGTGCCCTGGAACATCATCCTTCTCCTGGGAGGGGGCTTCGCCATGGCCAAAGGCTGCGAGGTAAGAGGGGAGGTGGCAGGCAGCTCGGGGCGGTGAGCGCCCATCCTGGGGCAGCTGCAAGCGGGGGGCTGAGCGAGCCCCACCGGCCGCGCAGATGCCCCACCTCCCACGTGGGGGTGATCACAGCTCCGTGCCCTGCCTGGTGCTGCCCAGAGAGAGAGGAAAACGGTGCAGTGTGGAACCCCAGGAGCTGGCAGTGGGCATTATCTAGTACTGCTAGTACTAATATCATGACCCGAGGGTTAGGGTTAGCGCTCGCCCTAGCAGGCTGACCCTGCAACAGGCACTGTTCAACGCGCTCTACACATATTAGTGTATTTAAACCTGCCAGCAAGCCTATGAGGTAGATGCCACCGTTATCCCCATTCTGTAGATCAGGAAACTGAGGCACAGAGAGGTAAAGTAACTTGCCTAAGGCCACACAGCTGTGTCCTCAGGATTACAGGCCAGGTAGTTTGGCTGTAAAGCCCAGGTATTATGAATATTAACTACTTGGTGTTACTATTAATGCGGTTCTAAAGGGCTCTGTGAGCACAGAGGCAGAGCCAGCACTAGACTGAGGTGAGCGAGGCAGTGACAGAGAAGAATCTTGGGAGAAACACGTTCTCAGCACAGCTCAGTGGAGGTGCAGCCTCAGTGTCCAACAGGTGGTAACTAGTAGCTCATGAAATCTCCACATTGACCCTCAGGGCTAGGGAATATTTTTATCCCCATTTTACAGGTAGGAAAACTGAGGCCTGGAGAAATTAAGCAGCTCTCTTAATGTCATGCAGTTGCCCTCTGCTTAGGCGCTGAGGTTTGAACTTCAGTCCATCTGATTTGAGTCCAGCCTCTTAACGCTCACTCTTGAGAACTTCCCAAGTGCCAGGCACCTCGGGAAGCACTACGCAAATATTGACTCCGCTAATCTTCAAAGGCAGCGCTGAAGCAGATGTTGTGGTCATCCTCCTTTCAAAGATGAAACAGAGGCAACTCAAGGCTGAGTAAGTTGCCGACGTTTGTGCAGCCAGAAGCCAGCAGAGTGGTATTTGAACCCACAACTCATGAAGCTGGGCCCTACCCTACCCCCAGATTTCAAAACACAGCCAGTTAAGGGTCAATCGGAAATTAAGGTAAAAGAAAGCTGAAATTACTTCTCAGCTTGTTTACTTTTTAAAATTCAGGATTTTCAAAATATCATTTATTTATTTTTATTTGGCTGTGCTGGGTCTTTTTTAAGTCATTCAGTCATGTCTGACTCTTTGCGACCCCATGGACTGTAGCCTACCAGGCTCCTCTGTCCATTGGATTTTTCCAGGCAAAGGTACTGGAGTGGATTGCTGTTTCCTTCTCCAGGGGATATTCCTGACCCAGGAATTGAACTTGGGTCTCCCGAATTGCAGGCAGACGCTTTACCATCTGAGCCACCAGTCTTAGCTGTGTCACGAAGGATCTTCCATGGCAGCACACCAGTTCTCTAATCGTGGCACAAGGCCTCCAGAGCTCACAGTGGGCAGAGCTGGGATTTGAACTTGTTGGACTCTTCTCACTATTGCCTCTTGCTTGGGACATATCAGGGAAGGCTTCCAGGAGGAAGTGGCATGTTAGCCAGGTCTTAGGAGGCCGTGCAGGGCAAAGGTGGAAAGTGTGGGCGGTGGACCCAGGCCTTCTGGGTTGGAGTTGGTCCTCCACCTCTGAGCTGTGTGCCTCCCTTTCCTAGTCTGTAAAATGGGCACAGTAATGGTGCCCATTGCGCAGAGCTGTTTCAATTACTAAGTGGATTGGAAAGGCAGAGGTTCTTGCCCTGAGCAACTCAGTGGAAACAGTGCCATTTAACAAGATGGCATGGTCCTCACCTCACCCTGAGCCTGACCCGCACCCCAGAGGTTTCTCTGAGCTCGGAGTGGAGGACAAAGCCCAGCTCACAGTGGGGGCTGGGCTGCAGGACCGCTGAGCATGCTGGAGAGGCCAGTCTGGCTCCCGGCCCAGCCTTGGGCAGCCGGCCGGGGTTTCTGTGCAACAAAGACTGTGTGTGACAGCGGCCCCCACCCCAGCCCCTGCCTGTACCATCACCGCCCCAGGCGGCCTGTCCCAGGAGGGGCCAGAGTGCTCGTGGCATGTCCTATTTCCCAGCCCCTGACTAGTGCCCTCGCTGGGTCAGCGCCGGGCCTCCCGGGGCTTGGAGGCCCTCAGACCAGGCCCACAGTGAGCTTGGATGTGTAGACACCCACCTGCTGGTTCTGAGGGGCTGGAAGCAGACCCCAGTGCTTGCGCTGAGGTTGAGTAACTTGCATAAATCTGCTTGATGTTCACACCAGTTTCCTCCTGCTGCAGAACTGTCCATGACTCCCGCGTGTAGTTAGACTCTAGTCTGAAGGCTTGCCTGGACCTCCAGAGAATAGCCCCCACCCATCACCCCAATATTAGCTCTTATCTCTGTGCCCTTGGGGCTCCTCTCCAGTCCCACTGGCCTGCTCCTCAGCTACACTAAACTCATTTGCACCCCCAGGACCTTTGCATCTGCTTCCTCTCTCTGCCGAATGCTCTTCCCTGAGATCTCTGAGTCCTTACCCTCAGGTCTCGGCTTCAAGATCACATCCTCAGAGAAGCCCTCTCTGGCACCATATCTAAGGTAGCCTGCCCCCACACAGCCCGCCTGTCTCTCTTATCACCCTGATTACTTGCTGTAGCCGCATCTACCCCTCGGGTCGTGGGTGTCCCCGGTGGCTCGGTGGTAAAGGATCTGGCTTCCAGTGCAGGAGGCGCAGGTTCAACCCTGGGTTGGGAAGACACCATCCCTCCCCAACCCTGGCCCCAGAGAAGGAAATGGCAACCCACACCAGTATTCTTGCCTGGGAAATCCCACTGACAGTGGGGCCTGGCAAACTACAGTTCATGGGGGTCACAGAAGAGTCGGACACGACTTAGCAACTAAACAGCAAACAGCTACCACGCCCCTCAGGAAATTCTGTTCATTTGTTTATTGGTGTCCATGAGGGCAAGGACCATATCTGTCTTCTCCATCGCTCTTCTGGGCATCTAGAAAAGTCCTGGTACCTAACATGCTCGCTCAGTAAGTATTTGTTGGACATGACCTGTAAAATGGGATGTTCTGAGGACTGATGACATGAAGGATGGCAAGTACCTGGCAGGGGGCTGATGCAGAGGGCTCACCACTTTTCTTGTTATTATAGTTTTACTGTCTCATGAATTAAACATTGGTCTAATTCTGGCACCTTTATGTACATCTCGTTTAATCTCTATCCGCAACAAACTTATCTACAAATATATTCAGGTGATACAAGTTGGTATTAAATCAGGGTGGAACAGACCCTATAGGCAAGTAGAAACGTGTATTCTCCTGAATCCCTCATTTTCTTCTGGAGAGTTATTATTATTGCTGTTCTTACTGTTCTTATCATTTTATTGAAGAGGTAGCATTATGAAGTAAGAGCCAGATTCTGAGCACAAAATTCCAAACCCATTTCACTTATTTGAGCAATATCACAACCTTTGTGCCTCGGTTTCTTCAACCATAAAATATAGAAAACTGTACTGCTTCATCCCTGCCAGATGGCACAGTGGTAAAGAATCTGCCTACCAATGTGGGAGATGCAGAAGACACAGGTTTGTTCCCTGGAGGAGGGCATGGCAACCCACTCCAGTATTCTTGCCTGGAGAATCCCATGGACAGAAGAGGCTGGAGGGCTACAGTCCATGGGGTCACAAAGAATTGGAACAACTGGGCACACACTCACCCACATCACCACTCCTTCGTGGACTTGTTCTGAAAATTAATAAGTTAATGTTAGCAAAGAACTGAGGAGAGCTCTCAGCATGGAATAAACACTGTATTAAGTGTTTGTTAAATAAGTAATAGTAAGCCCTGTTTGGTATTTATTATATATAGGAATTGTTTTTACCTGTACTTTGAAGACACCAGGGAACAGAGACGTTCATTAATTTGCCTGATGCCACACAGCTTGTAAGCAGTACAGTGGTTTGGACGCTCATGTATGCGCATGAAGTCTTTTCTTCTTTTCCTTTAATCAAGTTCACTGGCTCTCCACTTAAGAATTCTATTTTTTTACTATCAGTCTTTTGTAAAATAATTATTTTATTACTTTATTTATTTATCTAATTTGGCTGCACTGGGTTTTAGTTGTGGCATGCAGGACCTTTAGTTGCATCTTAACTGCAGGACCAGCAGGGAAGTCCCTACCCGAGAATTCTTATGTAGAGTTGTGCACACACAGCTGAGCCTACTGTCTTTTATGAGGCCTTTAAAGAGATTTTTCAAGGGTTTTCTATGGAGATTTCAACCTGAAACATTTCACTTCTACCATAACACCCTCCTTTAAGATCTGATCCTTCTGTATATCAGCGAGATCAGGAAGAAAGGACCTCATGGAAGTGAGAAAGGAGGAGAAAGAGGGGTCACCGTCCTGCCAGCGCCGCCTTCCCCTCTCATCCTGCGTCAGTGGCCTCAGGCACCTCTTGGCATCCCTGGGGGCTGTAAGGAACGGTTTGACAAGCGCTACTCAAGGCAGTTTCTTGAGTGTCCCACCACCGCTGGCATCTCGTGACTTGATGCCACTAATGGCCAATGACATGTTGTGGGCACTCACCTGGCACCCAAGCACTTTTCTAAGTGCTTTAGAGATTAGTTCCTTTTCTCCCAACCATAACCCCCTAAAGTGAAAGTGAAAGTCGCTCTGTTGTGTCCAACACTTTGTGACCCCATAGACTTCTCCAGGCCAGAATACTGGAGTGGGTAGCCTGTCCCTTCTCCAGGGGATCTTCCCAACCCAGGAATCAAACCCAGGTCTCCCGCATTGCAGGCGGATTCTTTACCAACTGAGCCACAAGGGAAGCCCAAACGTTGGAGAGCAGCTGCCCAACGTGGGTCTCGAACCCACAACGCTGGGATTAGGAGTCCCACGCTCTACCAGCTGAACTAGCCGGGCAGTTCTGTAACCCCCGAGGACAAGCACTATTGCATCTCAGTTTACAGATAAGGAACCGAGGCACAGAAAGGTTAAGTTACTTGCAGAGGAAGACACAGCCGGAATGGATGAAGGCGGGGGGGGGGGGGGGGGGGGGGACAAGCCTAATCTGCTTCCAAAGCCCTTTGTCCTCACCCCCTGGGCATGCCCCTCTGCCCTCGTGAGTCCCTGGGAAAACCTGTGGCTGTGTTTCCATGGAAACAGAGCTTCTGATTCCTAAGGGAACAGGAAAGGGCAGGTGAAGCCCCCTGAGTCCCCCCGAGAGCAGCTGGGGGGTCTCCTCTCTCGCGAAGCTGCCAGACCTCCCTCCGGCTACGGAACGGAGCCAAGGCCCCGAGTGGCCGGGGGGAGGTTGGCTGGGAGCCTGGCACCCAGAGGCCCGGCTACAGGGAAGCTCTTGGCTCCTCATTCATCTAAGTCATTAATATTCCCTCTCTCCAGCCCTTCTCCATTTAATTACATACACTGCCACCAGTCTCTCTGCCAGAGCCGTGGCCTCTGAGAAAAACTAGTGGCCCCATTTTCCCCTGCAGAGTTCCTTGCGCCATAGGAGGGGCCGGGGTCTGGACTCTGCCATGCACTATAATTTCCAGGTTATCAAACAGTGCGGATGTGGAAGAAGAACCTTACTTTTTATAAGGTCTCTTCTAGAGAAAACTATCTTTAAGCATTCATTATTCATTCCTTGAAGGTAACTTTTAAGTCATGGCGTCAAATAAAATAATTTATTTGTGTCAAAACAGTATACTGTTCTAGAATCCACTATGAAAGCTTAGTTTCTAAGCTTTGTCAGCAAAGCTGTCTAAATTTGTCAGCAAATTTTCTATTCAACACAAAAGAAATGCATACATGTTCTCTGATAAGCCGAAGTGTGTTAGTACCAAAAGATATTGCACTGATAACAGGGCTGTGGTAGACATACACTTGGCCAAATATTAGGGGTCTAACCCAACCCTGGCCTTGATCCACTCCTAAGCCTACAACTGCTTTATCTTTGTCAAGAAAACGACCTACAGGTGGCGCCCCTGTAGCCTTATTGGTATATTGCCGCGTAGCACCACCAGGGGGCAGCATCGAGCACAATTTTACACCCGTTTTCCGCTTTGGGGACTTAACGAAGGTGCATTGGATTCTGGGTTATTAAGGATAGGATACATTTGAAGCCTGTAGGGCAGAAGCGGGAGAGTATCATTATTAAATACCCGCAAGTAGAGTAATTCCTGGAGAAGTCAGCAGAGAGAGAGCTTGGAGAGAATTCTGCAGCATTGATGGCGGGTGGAGTCTGGAGTCAGAAAGGGGACAATCGACCTTGTCTTGACTGCCCTGGAGAGCTGTGGTCAGCTCTGGGCACTGCTGTTCATTAAGAGGCGCAGTGACAGTCTGGTGTGTCCACTGGAAAGTACGTGGTGACAGGGCGCTTTGCAGTTAGTATACTGACTCCCCGGCCCTGAGTGCAAAATACATCTTAAGTCAGTATTTTGGGGACACTGAGCAAGTCACAAAAACTTCACCAAGTTAGGATTCCTTTTCTGTAACACGGGAAGGAATGTTTACTTTGCTGAATGGTTAGTGATTCTTATGCTAATGAATAATAATACAAATAATAATGCAGTGTTTGTGCACCATCATTGTAATAATCATCATAAATGTCTTTATTGTTGGTAATCCTATTCATTGTAGCTGGCCTTCACTGGTGGCTCGGTGGTAAAGAATGTGCCTGCGATGCAGGAGACATGGGTTCAGTCCCTGAGTTGGGGAGATCCCCTGGAGAAGGAAATGGCAACCCGCTCCAGTTTTCTTGCCTGGAGAATCCCATGGACAGAGGAGCCTGGTGGGCTACAGTCTAGGGTTGCAAAGAGTCAGACATGACTTAGCAGCTGAGCACTCACACATTCATTGTGTTGTATTTGACCTCTAGCTGATGCATGTTTTCTATTATATATGATATATATATCATATATATTATATATTTAATATATACTGATACATAATAATTATACATTTAATAATGAATATTTTATATAAATATGTTAATATTTTTGGAAGTGATAGCTATCATTGGAGGGATGAGAAGATTTAACATGGAAGATCCAGTGCCCCTCTCCCACTCAAGTTAGGGCTACCCGAACCAACCGAACTATCGGGAAAACCGCATGGATTATTTGAAGGACCCAGGGGTGTGGGCCCTGGGCCTGTGGAGTATGGAGTAGAGAGCAGCTCAGGAAGCAGAGAGGCTGATTGAATATGTGACCTTGGGCAGGTGACCTACCCTCTCTGAACCTCAGTCAACCTGTATGTGAAAGAGTGTAGTTGTCATCGCTGTAGCCAATCCTAACCACTTCCACCTGGCCCAGGCTCGGGGGTGGCAGCCGGCGGTGGGCTGGGTGTGAGGAGGTGCTCTTGCTTCCTCCCTCCGCAGGAGTCGGGGCTGTCGGCGTGGATCGGCGGGCAGCTGCACCCCCTGGAGAACGTGCCCCCGGTGCTGGCCGTGCTGCTCATCACTGTGGTGGTCGCCTTCTTCACTGAGTTTGCCAGCAACACGGCCACGATCATCATCTTTCTGCCCGTCCTGGCGGAGCTGGTGAGGGTCCTGACAGGGTCCTGGGATGGGAGGGCAACATCTCTCCCCAACACAGGCTCACCAGTCTCGTCCTTGATCCTGGGAGCTCCACGGGGGGCCACAATTGTCATCATTCTTGTCCAAAATGCATAAAAGTGTCAGAACCATGATTTTTTAAAAATACTGTCTTTTTTTTTCTCTAAGAAATGCATAAACAGTAAATATTTTCAAAGCACACCAGAGGGCCTCCTTTGGGAAAAGCAACCCGTGGTGACATAAAGAGTTTTCTAGGAAAATAGAAATGACCAAATATGGACTAAAAAGAAGTGGAAAATCTGAGTAGACCGATAACCATAGCAGAAATTCTAACGGGAGGCAAAGTTCTAACTTCCCTTTAAAGCCGGGTTTCTCAGCACTATGGACATTTGGGGCTAGAGAATTCTGTTATGTGAAGCTCTCTGCATTGTAGGATGTTTAGCAGCATCCCTGCTCTCTACCTACTTGTTTGGACCATTTGAGAAGGACCAGGCAGAGGGCATGAGATTTTAGAATTGTGATTCTCAATGTGTGGTCCCAGCACATTTTCAAAATTCTCAAAATGTGGACCAGCACGTCAGCCTCACCTGGGATCTTGTCAGAAATGCAAATTCTTGCTGCCACCGCCGCCCCCCTCCCCAACAAACCCCACACATGCTGACCCAGCAGCTCTGCAAGAGGTGGGGCCACCAGCCCTGCAGGTGACTCTGTTGGAGAGGGAGTGTTCTAGAATAATTTCCCCTGCCCGTCCTCCCTGATAAACCTGCACGTGGCCTTGGAACATTGCTAACCCAGGAACGTTCTCTCTTGTCTCCCTCTGTATGGTTCACTTCTTGTCTGTGTCTCTCCTTCGGCCTGTGTGTCTGTATTCCTGGCTGCATTTCGCTCCGTGTGTCTTTAAATTCATCATCTCGTTTGTTTCTCTTGTTCCCTATCACTCCGCGCATCCCTGTCCATACATCTCTGGCTCTTTTCCTGTCTCTCCATCTGTCGCCGTGTCCCTCGCTTTCCTCCTGTCTCCACCTCCCGTGTGGTTTCTCTGTCTTTCTCTGTTTGGGTCTCGCCCCTGACTGCCGGGCCCAGGCCATCCGTCTGCGGGTCCACCCCCTGTATTTGATGATCCCTGGCACTGTCGGCTGCTCCTACGCCTTCATGCTCCCAGTCTCCACGCCCCCCAACTCAATCGCCTTCGCCTCCGGACACTTGCTGGTCAAAGACATGGTGAGTCCAGGCGTGTTCTAGCAGAGGCCCTGAGAGGTGGGTGGACCAGGGGTGGGCAAGGTATCAAGGCAGGACTCCCGCTCTCCCCTGCCCCCCAATTCCTGAATAGGTCATTCTGAGTGGGACCAGAATTGATACTTCTAGCAAGCACTCTGGGATGATTGCTTAGGCGATTTCAGGAAGCGCTGACTCAGTCACTGCTTTCCAAAGCTTGCCTCAGAGACAAGGACCTTCCCCTTTCTCTGGGCACAGCCTGTTTTCTGACTTGTTTGGCCAAGCGCTCTGGGCCCAGCAGCATCTCTAGGGGAGACGGAGCAGCAACCACACCAGGGATGTGGGGGTGCACCTCGGTCCCGGGTCACCTGGACAGGAGACAGAAGCCGAGGACAGTTGCGGGGGGCGCAGAATCCCAGCTTTTAGCAAGGCTCTCCTCCAACCTGAGCCTCTTCCTCGGCCTGCTTCCTACCGCCCTTCCGCCTCCACTGGCTGCCTGAGATGATTGCACCATGGAGTTCAGGGACTGCAGGCCCTAAACTGGTGCGGCAGACAAGCGGGATCTGCTCAGTTGGTTCCCAGCTGATGTAGGGTCTCCAGGCACAGAGACCCCAGCAGGACAAAGGGAGAGAAAATGAGAGTGAGAGGCAGGAAGAGCTGACAGCAGAGAGGCAGCAGGGACCCGGGAAGACAGACATTCATTCATTCGTTGGCTCATTCACTGTACAAGTGTTTGCTGAGCACATTCTTTGTTCCAGGGGCCAGGGTGGTGCAGGGTAGGGGAGACACAGGCCTGCCTCCAAGGAGACAGGAAATGCAAAGCTGGGGGATGTTTAATGATCAAAGCAGGTTGTTTTCAAGTTACGTGATGCTGGGTGAGCCAACTGCTCTGAGCCTCGTTTTCCTCTTCTATAAAATGGGAATGATAATAAGAACAACCCTAGAAGGGTTGCTTTCAGGGTAAATGACATAGCTCTATGACAACCGCATGGCACAGCGTCTGGCAGCTAGAAACCACTCAACGAAAGGGGACATTTTCAGCTCCTTGAGGGTCAGCCTAGGGCGTGTAAAGATGGAAGCCTATTGGGTATCAACCGTCCTGGGTTTGTGTTCCCCCTCCATCTCTCCCCAGCTGTGACATCTTGGGTGAAAGACTTCCTGACTCTCAGGTTCCCCATCTGTATAATGGGCCTCGAGTAGAACCCTCCCTCACCCTGGGCTCCCTTGCAGGTGCGGACGGGACTCCTGATGAACCTGATGGGCGTCCTGCTGCTCAGCTTGGCCATGAATACTTGGGCACAGACCATCTTCCAGCTGGGCACCTTCCCAGACTGGGCCGACATCCACTTAAGCAACGTCACAGCACTGCCATCCAGCTTGGTTAACGGCACATATCGGACCCTCTGAGCCCCCCTCAGGAACTCTCTTCGGGCTGGGCCCTCCCAGAGCATTTCGCCATCCTCTGCTGCTGGGACCCCACAGGCTGATCAAGCAGTTCTTCTCTGTGATCCAGTACACAGCAAGCAAGGGTGACTTCCAGTGGTCCACTTGGGTCCACAGTCTCGTTATCTAGGATACCTTCTTGTCTCCCACACAGTTCAGGGAGCTGCTTCCTCCCAGTTCTGCTGCCTGAGAAACAAGCTCCTTTATCTCTGAGTTGACCTGTGGTTAGGATGCAAGAAAGCCCAGTTTCAGCAACAGTAAGCCAATCCGGAGTGGCGTCTGTCTTGAACAGCTAGCATCCCTCACTGATGATGCAAGGTGACCATCTGGAGAGAGCATCCTGCCTTTAGGGGTCACCTTCCTTCAAGAGGCCGGGGATGCCGTGTCCCAGTCCAGCTGTTCCAGCTGTTCCCCAGCTGGTGTGTGCTCTGCTTGGTGGGGGCCCTTTCTGTACCAGTTGTTGGAATATCGCCTCTGCTCATACCCAGAAGCCAGGGTTATTTTCAGTCCCTGGAGACAGGGGGAGGGACAGATGACCCCTGAAGACATGGAGACTGCACAGAGCATCTCTGCTGTTTCTCTGGGCTCCCGAGCACACAAGGGGAGTTCTAGACCTTTCTACCCAAGCTTTTTCGGATTTTCCTGATTAGTCTGAATCAGTGTGGCCACAGTTCCAGGGTCAGGCCAAGTGTGGCCCATGGCTCCTCCAGCCAGGCGCCTCCCACACGGGCCTTCCTGGCTGCCGGCTTCTTCTTGTTCCCGGAGCCGCTCTTTGCCTCCCCGCCCCCATCCCAGATGGTAAGCATGTGTGATTAGCAAGGGCCACATTTTCCAGGGGAGAGAGAAAAGTCAAAAGAGAAATCAAGGCCTTGTAAAATGTCCAGTGTCTTAGGCAGGGAAACCCCATAATCCTCTTCTACAGACAAGGATAGCATCCCCTGAGCTGGGGGCTGGTGGGGCCTGTGCTGAATGTGCTGTGATGTGCTCCTTCCATGTTTCAAGAGGGAGCATCTCAGCTTTCCCCAGCCCCGGGAACAGTGCAGTTTGGACACCCGACAGGCGCTCAGGAAGTGTCTGTGCAATCAGCGGCCAGGCGTGAGCCCAGAAAGCTCACGGCCCCCCCTTCCTACTCCTCCGGGGGATGTGGTTCCCCAAGCAACTCAGCTGGGGAGCCGCGCCCCGGGGACTACACTTGTTCTTGGAACAGTACGTGTGAGTCATGGGAGCGGCAGGGAGAAGAGGCTCCCGTTCTTCCTATTGGGGGGGTTCTTCAGGATTTAGTCACAGTTACAGACCACCGGGATTGGGGGGTGCCCTCCCATAGGAAGGGGTAGGGGAGAAGTTCATTCACAGAGAAACCCAAGGGGCTTATCACCAGATGAATCATGATTTCAAATACTTCTGATCGAAAATGCTGTAAAATAAAGAATGTTAATCAACCCTGGGCCTGGAAATCATTTGCCTTGGTGGCCATAAAAGAGCTGCAAAGCCCCACATTCTGGAACTTGGGGTTTCACAGCAGAATTGATCTCATGTCCTTACTGCTCTCCTTTCTCCACTCCACTCCAACCACACACTCCAGCGCTCCTGCCTCAGGGCCTTTGCACGTGCTGTTTCCATTGCCTAGAACACTTTGCTCCCAAATATATGCCTGTTTCCTCACTTTATTCAGGTCTCTGCTCAAATGTCACCTCGCCAGAGAAGCTTTCTTGACCATCAGGTCTAAATATCACCTCATTACTTTTTATCCCCTTATGCTGCTATAGTTTTCTTAGTATTTAGTCAGGATGCTATATTATTTATTTTCTTGTTTATTAATTTTCTCACCCTCTAGAATATAAACCTATGAGAATGGAAACTTTCTTTTGTTCAGTGCTGTAAGTCCAGTACTTAGAACAGTTTCTGGCACATAGTAGGTGCTCAGTAAATATTTGATAAATAAATCTATGCTAGAAATTATGACAAAACAATCTCACTCTTTAATCCAGGGTTATTTGGCTTATTTTTATATTCATTTATTCTTCCATTTATTCATCCAACAGTATTAATTTAGAAACTATTTCATGTTAGTTCAGTGTCCCCAGCCACATAGCTCTTAGCCCAGGAGACAGAGAGTAGACAGGTAAACAAATAATGTGACTCTGGGTCATAATATGGGCTAAGAAGAAAATGAACTGGCCAGTGTGATAAACCTACTCTGAGGCTATGTTAGCTGGGGTGGTCAGGGAGGACTTCTCTGAGGAGGCGGCACTGGACTAAGGCCAGTAGGAGTCAGCCATGTGCTCACGTACTGCGGGAGGAAGGGGGATAGCAGGGGTGGTACAGAGTCATTAGAAATATACCAGTAACTCGTCTGTAACACACAAGAAACACCCAGAAGTCAAAAGAGACAAAAACAAAGCACTTAATTACCTGTGGTTACATAACAAATCAGCCCAAAGTTCAGGGCCTAAAAAGGCAACATATTTCTGCATTTAGTCAGAGTTCAGCAGGTATGGTTTTATCTCTGCTGTACATGGTGTGGGTGGGGCCACTCATCTGCGGGTTTTGCTGGAGCTGGAATGTCCACGGTGGCTTTGGACACCCCAAGGGTCATGTGGCTTCTCAGGAGTTCAGCCTGGGCTGTTGTACATGACAGTGGACTTCTCAGAAGGCAAAAGCAGAAGCCACAAGGCCCCTTAAGGCCTGGGCTTGGGAGTCCAAAACATCGTTAGATCAAGGCAGGTCACAGGGTTAGCCTGGTTCAACGGGAGGGAAATAACTTTGCTCCTTGATGGGAGGCGTGTCACCCACAAACAGGGGAGAAGGTGACTGACCACCAGTTTTGGAAGCCTTCCATCCTGGCACTCGAGAGAAAACGGAGTGAAAGATAGAAATATGCCATTCTGAAAAGGGGTGTGAAAGTGGCCAGCAGGTGTCTAAAGAGATGCTCAAGTCGCTTGTAATCAGATATGTGCGAGTTAAACCACAATGCACCCATCAGACTAGTAAAAACTAGAGTAGACAGTGAGTGATGGCGAAATGGGAAGACGCAGAAACCCTCGTGTTCTGTTGGCAAGACAGTGAACGGTCATTGTTGTCCTGGCAAGCACCTTGGCAGTAATCAGGAAGATCCACTATCGGCATTCCCTGTGGCCCATCCTATTCTTGGGCTTATATCCCAGCAAAACTACCCCCTGCATCCCTGAAGAGACAATATAGGAGGATATTCATGCCAGTGTTGTTTGAGGTGCCAAGGAGCTGGAGGCCATCACTGGAGAATGGGGGGTTATTTCACACTGTGGAAACATGGCCACAGGTAGAAGTGATGAAATGTGGAGTGATAGGACATGAACAGATTTCAGCATGTACATCAAATGGAAGAGTAGAGTCGTGTGGGCAGAGGAGTGGAAACCCTGATGGGAAATGGGGATGAGGGGAATAAAAGTCATTGAGGAGGAGTTCAATGAACCGCATTGGACAGCTGGCTCCACCCATATCCTCTCTATGACCTTAAGCAGATCCTTGTCTGTTTGGACTTTTGTTTCCCCGTCTGAGAGATGGGCATCATAGTCAGGGTCTCAAAAAGAGATGGTAAACACATAAACTAGCTCATGTGAGGAGATTTTAGTAGAAGGTCTAGTTGCAAGGTGTGAGCAGATGGTCGCTTATGGGAACCACAAGAGAAAGCATGGACCCTGGTGGTGATGGGAGGTAGGACCAGCCATGGAGAAACACTTTCCAGCCTGGGGACTCAAGGACAGATGCTGACCTGAAGCTGGCAACTTTAGTCCAGGGAGATATCCAGTCCTTTGTGACCCCATAGGGAGGTAGCCACCCTGGATCTTCCTCCCCTTTCTCTCTCAGCTCTCCTGGGGCTCCCCAACCCAGATGTATTGGTCAGGGTACTCCAGAACCAACAAGATGCACATATATGGAAAGAGTTGCAGTTCAAGTCTAAAGTGAGTCTGATGGCAGACTCCCCTCCTGCTCAGGAGATGTCGGTCTTCTGTTCTATCCGGGCCTTTGACTGATTAGATGAGGCCCACCACACAGGGTGGAGCAATCTGCTCTATTCAAACTCCATTGATTTAAATGTAAAATCTCATCTGGAAACACTTTCACAGATAGACCTGGAATAACATTTGACCAAATATCTGGATACTGTGGCCCAACCAAGTTGACACATAAAATTTACCATCACACCAACAGAAGCCAGAATACAAGGGGATCCTTGGGTGCACCTCATCCAGGTCCTCAACAATTTTTTATATTGATTACATGTTGAAAGGATAATACTTTGGATGTGGTAGGTTGGATAAAATATTATATTAATTTCAGTTTTGTGTGACTCTTAGAAATTTTTAAATGATGTATGTGACTCACATCATTTTTCTTGGTGAGCACTGCCGACTTGATAAGAGTCTAGCCACCTCTCCACCTTCTCAAGCCAATGGGATGGATGGTGGCAACATACGATACCCACAAGCTATAAAACTCAATGACTCTGATATTCTATGGACTTCTGGTTATGATTCTAGATCTGAAGGCTTACCACTTCCTCTTTCTGTTCTGTCTTATGGTTCTGAATCCTCTTCCCAGAAATTCCCCTCAACAAAGTTCATTCTATTTTTGATGATTCAGACACTCCGTCCGGATGTTGTGGGCCTGAACTCAGACCAGCACTTATATAGGCAGAAATGACTGCCTACATTTGCTGAAAAAAGCCAAAAATATTTTCTGCCCCGTCCCTCCCTTTGCTCCCATCCTCCCAGATTTTATGCATCCACCAGAGGCCCTGGAGAGATGACCCACATGGTTCTTAACCAATCAGCTCCCTGATGCCAGTCTGAGAACCAAGCAAATGACAGTGTCTCCCCAAGACTCTCCTTTCCAACCACCACATGGATCTGAAGTCTCCTCTGTGATGAGGCCCAGGCCAGGGCTCTGGTCCAGTGGGCATCGCAGAGGCCTGTACAGTCTGATCTGAGAAGCCTGGGGCTCACTCAGGCCAAGCTGTTAGCCCAGGTTGAAAGGAACAGGCCTGGAAAGTTTATACGTTGTTTACTGGACCCTGTGCATTCATCATCACATCGAATTCTCAACCCTAAGAAGTAGGTACTAGGATTCTCTTCGTAGCAGAATCTGTTAAAGTTCAAAGAGGGACAGTGTCTTTCCCAGGGTCACACAGCACGCTAAGCAGCACAGCTGGCATTTCAGTGCAGGTCTGCGGCCTCCAGCCCAGGGTCCCTGCAGCAGAGAAACAGCTAGACAGCTCCCTGCGCCAGTCCCCGGGGGTCTACCCCTGCAGAGCCTGTCATCCAGCAGCCCTCGTGCAGGCCCACAGACCTACCAAGATTGGCCTGCACCATGGTTTTTCGTTTTTTAAAAAATGCTAGCTTTTATTTATTTTATTTTATTTTATTTTAAATGCTAGCTTTTAAATTGGGGGACTTTCACACAAAAATGGGAATGAGTGGCATCTTTGGAAAAACCAGCCACTCTGGTAACGTTGGACCTCATTTTCAAGGGGCTTCAACCCTCTGTTCAGGGAGCAGAGTAGAAGCTACGCTTTTCGAAGGGTCTCCACGTGACAGCTCACTGCTCTTTCCATCTGGCTCACCCTGCTCCTTACCTTGCAGGGGCCTGCATTTCCTGCTCCTGACCTACTGTGGGTGCCCAGTTCTCGGCAGACTTGACAGTGGCCCAGCTTCCTAGGTTGTGATCCAGGAAGGGTGTTAGGCCCTCTGAGGGCTGCAGGTGTCTCATCGCAACTACATGACTATGAGAATGTCACTTCCCTTATCTGGGTCGTGAGACACCCTCCCTCAGGCCTGAGCAAGTGACCCGGCCAATGTCCTTAGAAATGACAGGGCGTCTGGAATGTCGCCTAGGTGTGCCCCCTGCACCAGGCTGTCTTGCAGGGCAGGGGGCTGAGAGCTCAGGAGAGGCCTCCTGGGGCAGATGGTCCTGCTGGCAGTGATGGGCACAGAGATTCTGGGTCGGATGAGGGGCAGGGGAGGGGTGTCTGCTTTCCAGGGAGAGATTGGCTTTCAGAAAAGCCTAGAAGTGTACCTGCAGGGCATTGACTGCAGTAGGGCCCATGGTGGACACAGGGATTTCATGCTGAATGCCTGCTCTTGCCAGGGCCGGATGCATCCCAACGTCAATGTGAATCTTGTGAATACTTCCCTCCCCACCAGTAGGGCCCAGGAGCTGACCGGGAAATTCTGGAACAAGACTGCTGACTATAAATTGTGGCTCTACCTATCACTAGCTGAGCGGCTGGGTTGAGGGATTTAAGTCTCTGGATCAGTTTTCTGAACTGAAGAATGGAAATAACAGTCAGCATTGTTGGGAGAAGCGAGTCTGTAGACACGAATAGAAGTATGCCTCATCCTTAGCAAGTGCTCAATAAATGCTAACTGTTCTTATAAGCACTCTCGTTTAAGAGGAGGAAACTGAGACAGAGAGGTGAGGTCACTTGCCCGAGGTCACTTGCCCAAGTTCCCACAGCTGGTTGTGGGGGGCGGGGGGTGGCGGTGGGACAGAGCTGTGATTCAAAGCCAGGTCCACATTGGAATAAAGACAGGAAGGGAGCTGAGAGAGGGTCCAGAGCCACTGATGATCAGAAAGAGTCATAGCAGAGGTCCAGTGGTCTCCTGTGGGTTTCCACCCCCTAAGAGTGAGGGACCAGGCTCCTCTGGGGGCACATAACTCTGCAGCAAGAGGGAAAGGAGAAGCTGAGCTGAGGTCTGTCCCCAGCACCACCACCAATGAGCTGCATGGCTTCTCTGAGCCTCAGTTTCCTCTTCTGTGAAATGGGACTAATTCTACCTTCCTGCTATCAGGTTTAGTAGTGTTGCTTGTAAAAGACGATTTCTCTCCTCCCACACCTTCCACCAACTCCTGCTGGCCAGAAGAGGATGAGGCAGCTTGCCCAACCCCCTGGGAGGTGGACCCAGGCAGGGCGGGACAAGGCCATCAGGAGCACTTAATTAAGGGCAGAAAAGCAGAAGTGACAGGGTTTCCCAAGTCCTGGAGGACGCAATTCCCCCCACTTCCCCTCCACCTGCCATCGCTGCCTGAGCCCGCCTGCCCAGATCTGCTGCTGTTCAGGAAGCATGAGGCCCCCCGGGGGGACACTTGAACACCTCATCAGGACCGGGTAGGTCTGGGGACTTTGGACACTGGGGGCCACAGGCAAGAAAACAGTCAACGAGCCTGATGGGTATGAGCCTAGGTCTCAAGCTCTGCCATTGTCTGGCTCTGTGACCTCGGGGAAATCTTCACCTCTGTAAGCTTCACGTTCCTAAGCTGTGAAATGGGAGTAATAATAATGTCTGTGAGACTGTTGTTGTGAGAACTGAATGAGAAAATGCACGCTTACTGCTTGCCATCGTGCTTGGCTCAGAGTAAACACCCAGTGAATGGCAGCTGATTCCTTATCATTTACAACATTCAATGCACACCACGGTACACAATATGACTTAGAACCGGTTTTCCATTCCAATATCATTTAAATTATTAGCTATCATTTTAGCAGCTATCATGTTCTGAATATAAATTATACAATAGAAAGCTTAGTCCCAAATTAAAATGTCATCAGGGGCTGGGAAGACCGTAATTCATCATCTCTATCCTCAAGTGGGTCCTCAATACTGCCCAGCATGTATATAACTTCCCTAGTTCATTTACTCGCTGACTCTCCTGGACAAACATTTTACACCTTCTTCTCCATCTTCAAATTTCCATCATCTCTTCCAGCATTCTCACCATCAATGCTGATCTGGCTTCCTGCTACCCTGAACAAACAGAAACAAACATGTAACAGTCTACAAGTATTTACGGAGCACCCACTATACATCAAACACTATTCTAGGTACTTGGCGTATACCAGTGATCAAAAGAGACCAAGTCCCTACACTGGTGAAATTGATGCTCTTATGATAGATCATGGCTGACATAGTACTTGCTATGTACCAGACACAAAATGACCCTGTGAGGTACACTTCTGTTGGACCATTTTACAGATGAGAAAATTGAGGCATGTAGAAGTTAAGAAGCTTACCCAAGGTCACATAGATGGTGAGTGGTGAAGTGGGGATTTTAACCCAAGCAGTCTGGAGGTCACACACTTAACTATTGCTCTGTTCTGTGTGGATTGGATGATGCTGATACATATGTGCCCACACCTTGTCTGTCCATTCATCATCACCTGTGCCCATTTTCTCTGCCATCCTACCTACTACTGAGGATGAACGGCCCCTGCTCCTTTCTAAGACCAGCCCTAGCTTCCATGCTCTGCCACCCACTGAAGGATATTACCCCAGGGACCCTCCCCTTCATCACTGCCTCCACTGTTGATTGGATCCTCCATCTGCCAACACGCTAGAGTTTCTCCAGCTTAAACAAACTTGGTCCCATTTCCCACATCAGCTACTATACCATTTCTCAGCCCCGTTACTGCACAAATGACCTGAAACTGCTGTCTGCACTTATATCTCATGTTCTTCTCTGTCCAGTCTCCCATGGGTCCACTCTAGCTAGGTTTTGGCCCAACATGCCTCCAAGCTGCCCTTGTCCACATCACCAGTGACCTCCAGGTGGCTAAATCCCATGGTCTTTGCTCAGCCCTCATCTTTCTTGACCCACCTGCAGCACTTGGCACACTGGATCACTCCCTTCTTCTTGAAACACTTCAGTGGCTTGGCTTCCCAAGCCCCACTTGGCCTGGTTCTCAGTCTCCTTTGCTCTCAGTCTCCTCTTCACCTCCCAGCCCAGGACCTCTGGAGTGCCACGAGGGTCTGTCCTCGGAGCTCTCTCCTTCCTGGCTACACACGGTCTTAAAGAGTCTCATCTTCCCCATCTTTAAAGACCATCTATCAATCCATGACTCCCAGCTTTCTATCTCCCGCCTGGTCTCTCCTCTGAATTCCAGACTGTGTTTTCAATCACACACCGCAGTTCCGCCAAATGGCTGAATTGGCGTCTCAGTTTCCCCTCTGCCCCCTCCACTCAAGGCTGTTTCAACCACAGGTTTCCCATCTCAGGAAACACCACCTCGGGGCTTTCAGCTCATCAGGCACAAAACCTTCCTGTCATGCTGACTCCCCCGTTCTTTCTCTCCCACCCACAGCCAGTCTGCCAGTCGTGTTGGTTCTTCCAACAAAACATATCCAGAACCCGGCTCTTCTTACTAGTCCTCTGCTATCATGCTTCAGTGATATCATGCTTCAAGCTCTATGAGGTCAGAAGTTCTCTGTTTTATTCACTCCTGTTTCTCCAATGACTAGCGCATAGTAACTGCTTAACAAATGTTTGTCGACTGAATAAATAAGAGTATAATAGAGGAGAAATTTTCCTCAGATCAGCTGGTCCACTCTCCCCATCCTCTAAATTATAGAGGAGACACTGAGGTCTATAAAGAAGGAATGTCAAGGGTCACACAGTGAGCTGACCAAAACTAAGAAGTCAAGTGAAATAGCACCTCTCGCTGGGACTTCCTTGATGGCTCAGATGGTAAAGGATCTGCCTGCAATGTGGGAGACCTGGGTTCCATCCCTGGATTGAGAAGATCCCCTGGAGAAGGGAATGGCTACCCACTCCAGTATTCTTGCCTGGAGAATTCCATAGACAGAGGAGACTGGGGGTGGGGGTGGGGGTGTATAGTCCATGGGGTTACAAAGAGCTGGACACAACTGAGTAACTAACACATGCAGCACCTCTCCCTATTTCTTTCCCGTGCATTTTTTCTTTCATCTGTGCTTCTCTCTCCATGACTCTTTCATTCCCCTGCACCAGTTGCCCTCACCAGACATAAACAGCCCAGATATACATCCTCAGTAAACTAGGTTCTTCTCCTGACAACTCAGTGAGAATAGTCCTGGGGAAGGCTCTGATTGGCTCAGCTTGGGTCATGTGGGTTTGGGGTGGGTTACTCTGATTGGCCCACCAGTTGGGAGGTGTGGCCACCTCTGTAGCTAAGGGGGTGGAGCCTGTTAACAGCGGAAGCGTGTTTAAGGACAGGAGCACGGGGGAAACAGGCAACCCTCCTCCCCTCCTGATAGAGGTTCCCCCATTTACCTGTGTACAGGTGGAGATTCTGGTCTTCGGGGCTCCGCAAGGCCGTTGCCCTGCTGCAGGCCACCTGGACTGCCTACTCCCAGCCCGTCCCAGCCGGCTGTGGCCAGCTGCTGACCCAGGTCCTCCTGTGTGGTTCTCTGGCCCTTGCTGCCGCGAGTCTGACCTACTGCTGGCTAGCATCCTCGCTGCTTTATCCTCTCGGGCCCTCGGCCGCGGTGGCCACTGCCTGCGGCCTCCTGGCCTTCCTGGGGCTGGGCCTGGTGCCCCCTGCCCGCTGCCTGTTTGCCCTCAGTGTGCCCACGCTGGGCACGGAGCAGGGCCGCCGGCTTCTCCTGTCCTGGAGCACCGCCACCCTGACCGTCGCCGTGGTGCCCAACGTCCTGGCCAACCTGCGCGCCGCCGGGCAGGTGCTGAGGTGCGTCACGGAGGGCTCCTTGGAGAGTCTGCTCAACACCACTCACCGGCTGCAGACAGCATCCCAGGCCCTGGGCCCGGACGGCCAGGCGGGCAGCCAAGGCCTGACGCTCCAGGCCCAGGGTGACAGCGCCGCCGCCTTCCGGCTCCACATGCTCAGGGTCACCCAGCAGGTCCTGGAGGACTTCTCTGGCCTGGAGTCCTCGGCCCGGGGGGTAGCACTGGGGACCCAAAGGGTGGTCACCGGGCTCTTTATGTTGGGCCTCCTGCTGGACTCGGCCTGGTACCTCCACCGCTACCTGACCGACCTGCGGTTTGATAACATCTATGCCACCCAGCAGCTGACTCAGCGGCTGGCAGAGGTCAGGGCCAGCCACCTGACGGCCTCCCCTCCAGCCTGGCTGCTCTGGGCAGCCCGACCGAGGCTGTCCCAGGCGGAACTGCTGAGTTGTCTGGTGAGGCTGGGGCTGTTCACCCTGCTCCTGATGGCCACGGCGGTGACGGTGGCCACAGACTACGTGGCCTTCCTCCTGGCGCAGGCAGCTGTGGACTGGGCTCGGGAGCTGCCCACTGTGCCTGTCACGCTCACCGTCAAGTACAGTGTAAGTGCTGTGACTGGAAGGTGTGAATGGAGTCATCTCCTTGATGGACAGGATTGCTGTTGTTTAGTTGCTCAGTCACGTCTGACTCTTTTCGACCCCATGGACTGTAGCCCCCCAGGCTCCTCTGTCCATGGGATTCTCCATGCAAGAATATTGGAGTGGGTTGCCATTTCCTTCTCCAGGGGATCTTCCTGACCCAGGGATCGAACCTGCATCTCTTGCATTGCAGGCAGATTCTTTACCGTCTGAGCTACAGGGAAGCCCCTTTGCGACCCTGTGGACTGTAGCCCACCAGGCTCCTCCATCCATGGAGTTTTCTAGGCAAGAGTACTGGAGTGGGTTGCCATGTCCTTCTCCAGGGGATCTTCCCAACCCGCGGAATGAACCCAGGTCTCCCACATTGCAGGCAGACGCTTTACCATCTGAGCCACCAGGAAGCCCAAGGGAAAGGATAGGGTTTGTTAAATTCTTGACTCAAAATGAATTTTACTTGCCTGCAAGTCTTTGTCCTTGGATAAGCATGGGATCCAGAGGCTTTGGCAGATGAACGCATTTAATTCTCAGGACAGACTAAGGCAGTGGGTTCTGTTTTCACTCCTTATCACCCAGAGACATTCACAATAACTTGCCCCCCAAAGTCACTCTACACACGTGACATCATGTCCCAGCCTCATTTTTCTCATGTGTACAAGCTGGATCAATCCGCCTTACCCTACAAGAGTACCAAGAGCCTTAACAAGTGGTTGTCTCTAGAAGTATCTAGTAGGCTTCATGCCACATAGGAGATGTTTAATAAGTAGTGGCTATTATTAATAGCTCACATCTATAGATAATAGACTAGAGGTGACCTTACCAATGGTCAAGATTAGGAGTCCACCAACAATAGCCACAGGCCAATTCTGCCAGCTTGCTGTGTTTGTAAATTGAGTTTTATTGGACTCAAATTAGCCATGTCCGTGTATTATCTATGCCTGCTCTACGAAGTTGAATATTTGCAAGAGGAATTGTATGACCTGCAAAGCCTAAAATATTTACTATTTTAATAGTGATATATAAAATACCATCTATTTACTATCAGAAAAATTTACTATCTCATCTAGTTTTGTGATTTTTAATCTCTTTGGCCACAAATCTTTTTCTCTTTAATGGTGAGATCTCACCCAGAAGTCCATTGTGTAAAACATGCCAAAGTATCAGACTCTGAGCTAATAATATTAGTAGTTAATATTTATTGAGTGCTTATTCTATATGGGCTTCCCAGGTGGCACTAGTGGTAAAGAACCCACCTGCCAATGCAGGAAACATAAGAGACGCAAGTTTGATCCCTGCGTCAGGAAGATCCCCTGGAGGAGGGCATGGCAACCCACTCCAGTATTCTTGCTTGGAAAATTCCATGGACAGAGGACCCTGGTGGTCTACAGTCCATGAGGTCGCAAAAGAATCAGACATGACTGAGCATGCACATACGTATTAATAGAAGCAGGACATTGGGACCCACCCTCGCTGGGGCCGACCCCTCGGGGGGCTGCGTGTCACCCTCAGTGTGACCTTCGGTTCCCATCTTTTAAATGAGGCTCCTGATAGAATCAGCCTCATACAACTGTGCTTATTTGATGGATTAGAACGTCTGAAATATTCACGAAGGGCTCAGAGGAGAGAAAATGCCTGTAGGCATGAACTGGCTTTCTCTAAAGCATTCTCTGCAAAGAGAGTAATAATAATAAAAAGTAGCATTTGTCTAGTGCTTTTCATTCGGCAAAAAGCCTGTTTCTGATTCCTGATCTCATTCAGCCCTCCTCAAGCCCAGGAGGTAGGGGTTACTTCTGCGCCCAGTTTGCAGACACGCGGGCAGGGAAAGTTGGACCCGTCCAGCCCTACAAGCATCTGTTTGTGGGGAGGGAACGGCCGGGGTGTCTGCTGACTTGACCTTTCCCTCCTTTCTGAAGGCTGCCTACACCGTCCTGGGCTACATCCCCTTCCTCTTCAACCAGCCGCCTCCGGAGAACCCCTACCTTTCTGCTCACAACTCCTTCCATTGGGAGTTGCGCTTCACTGCCCCCAGCTGCCCGTTGCTGCCCGCCCAGCTCCCGCACACGGCTGCGCCCCTAGCTGCGGGCGCCCTGCAGCTCGCGGCTTGCTCCACAGTCCTCCTGGAGACCTATGCCCGCCGCTTGCGGCACAGCATCGCTGCCTCCTTCTTCAGGACCCAGGAGGCCAGGAGGGTCCGCCACCTTCATGCCCGTCTCCAGCGAAGATATGACAGGCACCGAGGCCAGCCGGCGCAGCCGCAAGACGCTTCCTCCTGCGCCTGACCCCCAGGCCGGGCAGCAAGCGCCCCGCACAGGTAGACAGGCCTGCTGGATGCCTGGAAGGACACGGAGCGGTGAGACCGAGGGGAAAGAGCTCTGGCGTAGCCCAGGCCTGAGTTGTAACCTTGGCCCCTCTGCTGCCTCCCTGTGTGACCTTGGGTAGATTGCTTCCCCTCTCTGAGCCTTGGTTTCTATATCTGAACAAGGACTGCATAGCAACAATTAATGTGACCTGCTTGCACATGGAAACGTAGTAAGAATGGAATGAGACGTTGGGCAGCAAAGGCCTGGATAAACAGAAAAGGATGATGCACAGTGCAGACAAGCTTCCTCCGGGCAAGTCGGGGGGCATCTGTCCAGGCTGCATTGGTTGCTATCCCCCGTAGTTGGAGACTTTGCACCCTGATTGTGTCTGAAATGCCCATGGAACTTAGCTACATGTTCCTGAATCCTCTGGATTTATTTATAGTCATTAAAATTTTCTCGATTTTATAAATATATTGTATTTATTAAATTCTAAATTAGATTGTTATTCCTTTCCTCCCGGTTCCTTCAGGGGTTTCCAACCTACGGTTGCCAAGTTTTGCAAATAAATGTACAGGATACCTGGTTCAATTTGAATTTCGGATAAACACCAATACAGATTTTGTATAAGTACATCCTTAAGATACTTACTTATAAGTATCCTGAAGATACTTACACAAGACCCATCTTTGTTGTTTATCTGAAATTCATGTTGCTGGGTAATCGTAGTTTATGGCCACTCCATCCCTATCGATAGTATAATACCGTCGTAACTCCTTACCCTGTGGGCTTGGCATCCCTTCTTTCCCTCCAGGTCATTTTCTGCCTTTCTCTCACCTGCTCTCTTTCCCAGGCATCTGACCTTTAGAGATTCTGTCACTCTGGCTCCCTTGACCTCTGACCTCTGGTTGGACTCAGCCAACAGCATGCGCTGGCAGGAGGTCTAACGTGGGAGTGGGGAGAGGGGTCAGGATGTTAGTCCGGGAGACCTCCTGGCAGAGGCCTGCGTTCCTTGCTCTGGGTGACCCCTGTCCTGTGGCTGCAGTTCCTGCTTCATTCCCAGAGGTACCAGTCTACCAGAAACAGGTCTTTGGGGATGTCCCCATCCTTCCCTTCACCAAGTCCCCCCGCCCCCCCGTGCCTTCATTAAACTCTCCTAAGTTATCACTTTGAGATATCTTTCCTGCCTGGGTTACAAATTCTTGACGGAGTCAGCCTCTCCCTCACTTGCATGGGCTTAAGCTCCCCAGAGGCTGGTGATGCTCAAGGTGATGCTCTTGCTATTCCCACATGCTGGAACACTCTTCCTTCAAGCACGGCCGGCTTCTTCGCATCATTGGGACGTTAGCTCAAATATCACCTCCTCAGAGAAGACTTCCCTGACTACTCTACCTAAAATTCCCATTCCCACCTACTTCTCCTCTATCACAGGAGTCAGCAAGCTCCAATCTGTGGGCCAGATCAGCCTTGTTTCCATGAGTAGGTTTTACTGGACCTTTGATACACCTATTTAAGTAGTCTCAGACTTCCTTTGCTATGATGGTAAATGTGAGTAGTTCAGACATGGTGTAGGAAATCAGAAATGTTTATCATCTGGCTCTTTAAATAAAATGGTTGCTAACCCCTAACCTCTCATATCAAATTGTTTTATCATCTTTATACATAACTCTATCAATATCTTTTCTTGTCTTACATATGCATTTGTATATTTAGCTCTCTCCTTTTGTTTGTTTACTTGATGGTGTATTTCATGACATGCCCACAAGCATGCAAATTCCATGCTATCTGTCTGGTCTTCCACAGTTTTCCTAGCATCTCAAGCAGAAGCTGAGAAAGGGCTAGTAACAATTACCTAAACAGCCAGATACCTGGTGGTAGAATGTTTTAAAATACTTGCTTATTCATTTATTTGGCTGCACTGGGTCTTACTTGCACGCGGGATCTTTAGTTGAGGTATATGGGAGCTAGTTCCCTGTAGGGATTGAAGCCAGGCCACCTGCCTTGGGAGCTCGGAGTCTTAGCCACTGGACCACCAGGGAAATACCAGGAGGTGGAATTGCATTCTCTCTGGTCTCAGCTCCTTCCTGAAGATTTGGGGCTTGCAGGAGGGAATGATCAGGCACTGGAAGCAGGCTGAATTTGTGACCAAAGGGGAAGATGCTAAGCAGTAAGAAGATATCCCAGCCAAGTATTTCCACTTGAACAGCCAGTATGTTTGGGAGAATCGCATCAGACTCCAGCCAACAGCTTTGCGTCCCAAGGCCAGCTCCCTCGGGACCAAGCATGTGGTAGACAGAATAACCCCAAAGCGGTCCACGCCCTAATCCTCAAAACCTGTGAGTATGTCACCTGACATGGCCAAAGGGGTTTTGCAGATGTGATTGTCAAGGGTCTTGAAATGGGGAGATTATCCTGGAATAGTGTGTGCGGGGGAGGGCAATGTTGTCACAATGTCCTTATAAGAGGGAGGAAGGAAGGACAGAGTCAGAAGGAGGGGACATGATGGCCAGAGCAGAGGTCTGGGTGATTTTGTTGTGAGGAAGGAGCCATGAACCTAGGAGTGTGGACAGCCTGTCGTCCCAAGCTGGCAGAGTAGGAGAAAGCGGGGCTGTGGGGTCCCCAGGGCCAAGCACTCCTCTCTCCCCTGATGCCCTCTGCTCCCCTCCAAATTCTGGCTAGAGTGGATCTGGAGGGGGCACATAAATCCTGATTAAGTACCATAAAACTATGAGTTGTCTTTTGTTGTTGTTTATAACAATAGGGATTAAAAAAACAAAATAGGAGTTTGCAATCTTTTCATCATCACTCCTACACATCTAAAAAAAGTTTTCTTGCTTCTGAGTCAGTTTCTAGGTCTTCCTTTGTGTGCAATCTGAGTAATGGGTAGATAAGGTCACATACACACTGCGATATTCAAAATGGATAACAAACAAGGACCTGTTGTTTAGCACGTGGAACTCTACTCAATGTTATGTGCCAACCTGGATGGGAGTGAGGGTTGGTTACATTTATATGCATGACTTCAAAGCTGGCTTAAAACTCAACATTCAGAAAACTAAGATCATGGCATCCCCTCATGGCAAATAGATGGGAAAACAATGGCAACACTGAGAGGCTTTATTTTCTTGGGCTCCAAAATCACTGCAAATGGTGACTGCAGCCATGAAATTAAAAGATGCTTGCTCCTTGTAAGGAAAACTATGACCAACCTAGACAGCATACTAAAAACCACAGACATTACTTGGCAAACAAATGTCCATCTAGTCAAAGCTATGGTTTTTCCAGTAGTCATGTATGGATGTGAGATTTGGACTATAAAGAAAGCTGAGCGCCAAAGAATTGATGCTTTTGAACTGTGGTGCTGGAGAAGACTCTTGAGAGTCCCTTGGACTGCAAGGAAATCAAACCAGTCCATCCTAAAGGAAATCAATCCTCAATATTCATTGGAAGGACTGATGCTGAAGCTGAATCTCCAATAGTTTGGCAACCTGATTCGAAGAACTGACCCATTGGAAAAGATCCTGATGCTGGGAAAGATTGAAGGCAGGAGGAGAAGGGGACAACAGAGGATGAGATGGTTGGATGGCATCACCGACCTGATGGACATGAGTTTGAGCAAGCTCTGGGAGTTGGTGATGGACAGGGCAGCCTGGCGTGCTGCAGTCCAAGGGGTTGAAAAGAGTCGGACATGACTGAGCAACTGAACTGAACTGATACCCCAATACAAAATAAAAAGTTTAAAGTTTGAAAGAAAAAGAAGTATGAAACTCTAAGTTGATCTAATTTAAAAAGAACTAATGTGACCTGAACTGGGTGCCCTCTCAGTTAGGGTTTGATTACAGATAAAAGAAAATTCCTTAGGTATCTTAAGCCAGGAGATATTTAATACAGGGAATGAGTCCAAAGTACTAGAGGAGAGGATCTCCAGGAATGAGGGTCCAGAAATGCCTTAACCAGGGAGCTCGGCTCTGGGATAATCAGGAAGGTAAGAAATTGGGAAGCACCATTCAAACTGCTGGCTCTCAGGATGCACTCTCTTAGCTGTGTCCATGGATAAGAAAGATGCCTCTGCAACCAGAGCCAGGCTGCATGTGGGAGACTTGCCCCTAAAAAACATGGATGCCCAGGCTTGGCCTTTCAACTCCCAAAAAATTAGTCCCGTAATACTAAGATCCCTGCACCTCCAGCAGGGCTACCGCAGGGCGCACCTCTAGGGGAAGTGGTCCATAGCACGGCGTGAATGATGCATCCCCAGGTGAAGGGCAGAGCATCCCTACCTTGCACGGCTGTACATGGGGATTGGGCTTTCAGGACACTGCTTACCAACAGAAATAGGAGCAACGAAACTGCAACTCTACTTCCACTTTCCAAATTGCACATGTCCGTGCTACGTGTATCGCCTCAGGGGTGTCTGATTCTGTGTGACCCCATGGACTCTGACCCACCAGGCTCCTCTGTCCATGGGATTCTCCAGGCAAGAATACTGGAGTGGGTTGCCATGCCCTCCTCCAGAGGATCTTCCTGACCCAGGGATCAAACCCCTGTGTCTTACATCTCCTGCATTGGCAGGCGGGTTCTTTCCCACTAGCGAGAGAACCCCAATCATACTGGAATCCCATCTGTAAAGGAGGGTGGGAAACAGATTTCAGTTTTGCAAAGACTGAAAAGCTATAGTTCGAGAAGACATGCCAAAATAATGACTTTGAAACTTTCTTGACCTCAACCCACACAGGAAATACCTGTTTCTTTGCAACTACACACACACACACACACACACACACACACACGGGCTTCCCCAGTGGCTCAATGGTAAAGAAATCACCTGCAATGCAGGAGACCTGGGTTCGATCCCTGGATGGGGAAGATCCCCTGGAGAAGGGAATGGCTACCCACTCCAGTATTCCTGCCTGGATAATCCCATGGGCAGAGGAGCCTGGCGGGCTACAGTCCATGGGGTTGCAGAGTTGAACATGACCAAAGCAACTGAGCATGCATGCGTGTGCACACACACACACTGAAATAAAAGTTTAATGAAAAACAGTTTTTTAAAAATATTTATTCATTTGTTTGTCTGTGTCTGGTCTTAGTTGCGGCATATGGGATCATCCTCGTGTCATACGGGCTCTTTGGCTGTGGCGCACAGACTCATTCATCTCATGCAGGCTCCAGAGATCTTAGCTTCAGTATTTGCCCCACGTGGGCATGGTTGCTCCACAGCGCGTGGGATCTTAGTTCCCTGACCAGGGATCAAATCTGTACCCCCTGCACTGGAAGGCGGATTCTTAGCCATGGACCCCCAGGGAAGACCCCACATTTAGTCTTAATTTGTGCAAGCTGCTTTGATGTTTTCTACCCTGTCCTGTTCCATCCCAGTCCATGTACTCATATCTGATTCTGTTCTATTCTAGTGCAGTCTATCTATTCCCTTCTGGTCTACTCCACTCCACTGAATGTTATGGGTTAAGGTTTTACCCAATTGAAAACCCCGTTGAAAATGAGGGTTGATTGGAAGAAGAATGGATTGGGTATCATATTTGCCCTAGAGATGGATACTTTTGAGATGGGAGGAAGGCAGGCAGGTTAGAAACAAGAGGGAAAGAGAAAATATTCACAACGTTGCTGCCTGGAGGATGAAACACTGAGACACTGAGATGAGAAAATGGGATTTTCTAAAACAGTTTTGTGGGTTTTCTCCAGAAACTCCACTAAAAATAAAATTACTTTCCCTTTCACTCTATGTTGTTACCACAATGTTTATTTGAATGCCAGGACTCAAGGCGAGCCCAGCGACTCGGGGTCCCTGCAGTCACATGTCATTACTGGGGGAGGATACACGGGTGGAGCTTCAAGCCCGCGCATCTGATCCGTCCTTTAATGGAACTGACATCCAAAGGCACATCTCGGTGGCTGGGTTTTCACAAGGATGGAGAACAGAAATCCTACCGTCTGCCCCTTCCACCCCCACGCCCTCAGCTCTGGGGCGTTTCTAGGCTGTGAGTCAGCAATTGCACTGAGCTGGCTGCACTCCATCCACTCTTCCACCCACTCCCCAAAGGTGTCTGTCCTCACCCCCGAGGAGCACGCTGGTCTCCCACGACGCCCAGCCCCCATCCCACCTCCCGTTCCCACAAAAGCTGCCTTGTCATTTGCTTAGGCAGTGACTCACCCGCATGTTTTTTTTTTTAATTTCCCAAGTATTACATGAACTTTTGCCCCTATAAAAATGAGAGCATTACAGATAATAATAGCTAGCGTTTGCTGGATGCTTGCAATGTGTGGGGAGTTTGCTAGTAAATGCTTAACAACTGGTTCTTTAAGAAAAAAAAAAAAGCCCTCATATATAGTGTTTGCTGATTTCCATGGTGTAAATACTCCTGCCATGTGATTTTGAGCAACCCACATGTTGTCTCTGGAAGAGGACTGAGGAAGAGATGCCTGCAACTGGCTCTCATGAGCTGGCTCCAGCACGCCATCAGATGTGCCCCAAACTCTGTAAAAACCCCCATGTACATCATCTGCTTTAAACCTCACACAAGTGTAAGAGCTCGATGGTATTGTTGTCATCTTTTTTTAGAGGCAAAGAAATTGAGATTCAGAGAGGTTAACTATTTTCCCCAAAGTCACACAGCTAACAAACAGCAGAGTTCAGACTCCACCACTTAGTTAGTAGCTGTGTGACATTGAACAAATCATTAGGTCTCTCTGTATGTCGTTTTCCCTTCCTTTCAGTGGGGGCTAACGGAACTTTCCTCCTATCCATGTGAGATACACATGGAAAGAAGCGTCTGGCCCAGTCTTTACAAACACATGGAATTCACCAACATTTCATGTGCTGTGCGCTGTACTGTTCTAAATTGCTTCTGCTGTGTCTGATTCTTTGTGACCCTATGGGCTGTGGCCCACCAGGCCCCTCTGTCCATGGGATTCTCCAGGCAAGAATACTGAAGAGGGTTGCCCTGCCCTCCTCCAGGGGATCTGCTCAACCCAGGGATCAAATCTCATCACTTGCATCTCCTGCATTGGCAGGCAAGTTCTTTACCACTAGCACCACCTGAGAAGTCCAACATTTCATACATTTACTCAACAAATATTTATTGGACAACTCTGTACATTAAGCCCTGTGCTGAGGTCTGGTGGTCCAGCAGTAAAAGGGACACAAGAAGCTCCTTATGGAACTTACATCCTAGGTGAGAGACTGGCAACAAACAAGGAAATAAATTAGCAAGATAATTTTACCTGGAGACTCGTATCACAAAGAGGGCGGTGAGCAATCTTAGATGGAGTGGCCAGGGAGAGCCTCTCTGAGGAGATAGCTTTTGATTTGAGACCTGAAGGATAAGCAGGAGCCAGACCTGCAAAGAGAAAGGGAAAGAACATTCCAGACAGGAAAAGCCGCAAGTGCAAAGGCCCTGAAGTGGGGACAAGTTTGATGTTTCTGAAGGACAGAAATGCGGATGAGGAGGTTGTCAGATTGCTTGTCTGAGGCTCAGCTCCTTTCAGGACACCCACCGGGCTCCCTGCTGGGTGCCCGGCCCAAAAGGACAGAGCAAAGTGAAGGCTAATTCCAGCCCTCCTGACAATCCCACACTTCACCTCGGACCCCTTCCTCTTTGACCTAGAGACTGGAAAACACGGGGCTGGAACCTCCTTCTGTCTTCTATCCCAAGAGCCCTCTGACATGAGCAAAGGGACCATCGTCATCCCCATTCTACAGATGAGAAGCCTGAGGTTCAGAGAGAATTATGTGATTTTTCCCAGAGTCACAAATGTGAATGTTGACCTTTCTCCTACCCTGACTTCAAAGCAAGTCAGATGGGCGAGGCGGTGCTAATTTCCCTTGACTGAGGTGGTGGAGAGAGCCCTGGGGTCTCCGGCGGAGACGGTGAATGGTCCAGGGACTGGAAAGCTGGCAGTAACGGACGCCCCCTGCTGGCGGCCACAGGACCATCCTCGGGATGAGCGCCGGGAGGAAAAGGTATCAGGTAAGAAGGCCAACGTCTCTGATGCCCCGCCTCACTGCCCACCTGGAAATGCCACGGGGATCCTAGACATGAGTTCAAGTGCTGGGTTCCGATCGGGTCAAGGACTGGGAGACTCTGCAGCATCAGCTGCAGGGGCTCTTGTCTCTTCCCTGTTGATCTGAAGGAAGCCAAGGGGGGCGGGAGCAGCCTGTGAAACAGCGAGACCACCCACCTGTGCTCGGGTCTCAGACCAGAGGTTCTTCATGAGGCAATTTACAGGACCGAGAGGAAGAAGGCTCCCTCTTGTAACACCATCACCACCATCGGACCGCAGACGGCCCGGAGTGTCCCTCCAGTGACGCTGCTTGGAGCCTTCCCTCCCCCCTTCCCTCTCTCTCTCCCCTCCCCTCTCTCCCTCTCTCTCTCCTTCTCTGCCCCACCCCTCCCTTCCCCTAGAGCTGGTTATATAAGAATATAACCTCCCCAGAGCACCCCCGCCCCAGCAATAATCCTTCATGATTCATTAACTAGAATTAGTCTCTTGCTTCTCTCCAGCCCGATCACTGGGAGGGGAGATGGGACTAGCAAGGCTGGCTAAAGTGTTTTTCAAAGGATGGGTCACAAAACGTGGATCAGGAACCAAATTAACAGATGGCAACCAGTCTTTCTAAAAAATAAAATAAAATAGAAAATACCAGCACACGTTGCTCATAGTAAGCCCAAGCGTAATTTTGTAAAAATCGTTTCAGCTCGTTGTGTGTGTGTGTGTGTGTGAGGTATACTGAGATACTATATAAAATTTATTTTCTGTGGATACTGGGTGAAAAGAAAACTAGTAACTTAGAATTGTTCGGGATGGAATTGATGATGGACAAATAGAATGACCAGGAGCTCTGCTTAAATGTCACTTTCTTGGGGATGCATTACCGTGACTTCCCTGGTGGTCTAGTGACTAGGACTCTGTGCTTCCAATGCAGGGGGTGTGGGTTCAATCACTGGTTGAGGAACTGAGATCCCACTTGCTACACGGTGTGGTCAAAACCTAAAATAAAAAGAAAAAAACCATGGCTCTCCAACTCACACTGCTGTAATACCTTCAAACCTCTTACAACAAGTGTAATTATCTGTTTCCTGCCTTCCTCCCTTACTACACTATAAGTGCTAGGAAGCCAGGGACCAATCTTTTGTGTTCAGAGTGGCCCCCTAACTGAAATGCCTTCAAAAGGGCAGAGTCTGGTGGAAGGTTTAGAACCAGATAGATCTGGTTCCAACACCTACTTTATCTCTACTGTCAATTAACACCAAGTAGATCACTTCATCTCTCTAAGACTCAGTTTCCACATCTGTAAAATGGGAGCAATCATGCCCACTTTGCCTAACTCTAAATTGACTATTCATAACAACATCCCAGCTCAGTCTCTAACACAGGAGAAGACCATCTATGTACATGTGTTAAATTATTGAATGGGTTTCCCTTCCCACTTTGATAGTCTTTGCTTTCTGATAATTGAGGACAGTTTGAGTCACGTGTGTTCTGTTATAATTAACAACCACTCATGTTATAAAGCTCATGGATTGTGTGTCAGAAATTTGAACAGGGCAGAGTGGGGATCTAATACTACTTTCCCCACAGGACATGAGAGTACAGAATTACATATTTGTAAAGCACGCAGAGCATCGCCAGGCAATACCCGGTGTTTCACACACATTAGTCATCATTCGTTATAAAGACTGACAATGGGGACAATGGGATCTTGGCTGGTGCCCCCAGAATACTCCCCTGGCAAGTTCCCTCTCATTCTTTCTTTGTCCATTTATCAGATTTGTAGACAGAGCAAGCTCTTCAGAGAAGAAGGGGAAGAAGAAGGGGGAAGAGAGGGATAGATCGATAGATAAATAGATGGATGGATAGATGGATGGATAGACAGAGAACTGTAACTACCCATATATTCGCCCCTTGCCACAGTCAAGCACAGCTAAGTGTTTCTCATGGATTTTTCCCACATCAATCATGTGAGCCTCCCAAGGACACTCCGAGGTGGGTTCTATCATTATTATTCCATTTCACAGATGAAGAAATAATTTTTAGAGAGCATAACCGATGGATCGCCAGCAGCAAAGAACTGTCAGCATCAGTTAGGTGCAGGCAGGAAGCTAGACTCCCAGGAGGCAGTCTCTATGCCTCTTATGAACCTTATGTGGTCCCACCTTCAAGAAGCTTCCTCTAGTGAAGAGACAGCCCTTTCATTCATTCAACTACCCTTAAGCCTCTTTTCGGCAGCAGGAACCCAGCTTAAGATTCCTAACAGGTTTTTGCCTGTGAATGGCACCGTCTTAGAGACGGGAGAGATTCCTGTGGGAAGGTCGGGGGGGTGGGGTCACTCTCGAAGAATTTACAGGTCTTCTTCAGGAGGAAGGAAAGAAAATTGGAGAGAGTAAGCAAAAGAAAGTGAAAAGGCTTTTAGGAGACAGGAGCAACCCAAGTCCAGAGGAGAAAGCAGCTTTCCCTTCCCGCACGCAGCTCTGGGTCTCTGCTCCCCATTTGTCAGGAGCAGGGCTTAGGTTTCTGCCCGGGAGAACAAGATAGGATCCCGGAAGTGTGCTGGGAAGCCAGCGGGTCTCCGACTCCTCCCCTACCCGCCGCCCCACTCTGGGTCCAGAGGAGATGCTCCAGTAGAGAAAGGAGGGAGGAAGCAAAGCCCAGGGTAGGGGCGCACGAGCAGAGTGCGCCGCTCCTTTTTCAACTTCCGTTCCCCACCGCACCCTGCGTCCCCCATCTGACCTCGTGCGGTGCCAGGAGCTGGTGGAAGGAACTGATGCCGGGCTGGGGCAACAAGAATGAGCCACGTGGCATCAGTGGAGACGACCAGAGAACATAGAGGAGCCTGCCTCGGGGGGTCGTGCAGAGCCAGGGAAGAAAGAGGTTGGAGAGGCGAAGGTCGGTCAGTCCGCGCACCGAGCTTCATCGAATGGATCCCCGAGCCTGGAGTCCTGAGCCCCCAGAACCTGGAGAGGAAGGGTAAGAGCTGAGAGCGCTCCTGCAGTCGGTCCTGAAGGAGGCGGCGTTCGGGTGCCCGGTCCCCTGCTGGAGCGCGACCCTACAATCCAGAACGCTCTCTGCAGTGAACCCCACCGCGGGAGCGATCGCACCAACTGAGCAGCAGGAGCCTAACTCCTGAAGCCTCCGAGTTCCCCGCGTCCCGGCTAGTGGCAGTGAGACCCTGCCTGGAGTTGAAGGAACCAGTTAAGCTGGAGACGGCTGCGAGACCCCACCCTCCTCTCCCACCCCGAGACGCGCAGCTTCCTGCAGGGAGATTCTCCGAGGACACCTTTGCACCCGGGAGTCATTCCCCAACTCGCTGCTGCCTTCAGGGGGCAGCGCGGACCGGGGCGCATGGAGAAACCTACCGAGCACTCTGAGCGCGCAAACTTGTCCGGCCCCGGCTTCATGCCCCGCCCTCCACTGACTGTCCAGGCAGTGACCTTGACCCTGGTGCCCCTCGTGTGGGCCGTGGGGGTGGCGGGCAACGCCATGGTGGTCCTGGTGGTGGTCCGGAGCCGCCACATGGTCACGTCCACCAACTGTTACCTGGTGAGCCTGGCCACCGCGGACCTGCTGGTGCTCCTGGCGGCCGGAGTGCCCACCGTGACCGAGGCGGCCTCCGCCCGGGTTTGGATCTTCGGCCACGCCGGCTGCCTGGGCATCACCTACCTACAGTACGTGGGCATCAACGCGTCCACGGGCTCCATCACCGCGTTCACGGTGGAGCGCTACCTCGCCACCTGCCGCCCTCTGAGCGCCCAGGCTCTGTGACCCGCAGCGCGGGCCAAGCGCATCGCGGCGCTGGTGTGGCTGGGCACCGGTGGACACGCGCGAGGCCGCGTACGCCGTCGGCGTGCAGGTACAGTGCGGCCACCGCGTGGCGCGCTCGCTTTACCTGCCTGTCTACTTCCTGGACTTCGCGCTCTTCCACGCGCTGCCCCTGGGCTTGGCCACCGTGTGCTACGCGCTCAAAGCGCGCGTGCTCTTCGCGGGGCCGCTGCCTCCTGGCGACCCCCCGCGGGCCAAGGGCGCTTGTCTTCCCGCGGCAGGAGGGGAGCCCTCAACTCCCGGAAGCAGGTAGGGCCTCCTCTCCCCCCCACCCCCCGCCCGCCTCTTTCGGACCCCTGTACTGAGCCTGCAGCAGATTGGTGGATGGCACCTTGGGCCCTTCCGGAGTCAAAAATGTAGTGAATGGATTAGTGGCTCAGTCGTGTCCGACTTTGCGACCCCGTGGACTGTAAACGGCCAGGCGCCTCTGTCCAAATTCTGTAGGCAAAAATACTGGAGTGGGTAGCCATTCCCTTCTCCAGGGGATGGTCTTCCCGACCCTTGGTGGAATCCAAGTCTCCTGCATTGCAGGCAGATTCTTTACCGTCTGAGCCACCAGGGAAGCCCTCTGGAGTCAAACTCAAATCCAGGTCGTGCTAGTTATTGGGCTGGTTTTGGGAGACATCACTTCTGCCTTTCTGAGCCTGTTTCCTCTCCTGTTGTGTGAGGTCATGGCAATGTGGACCACTTTGGAGTGCCCACAGAACTGGAATAATTCCTTTAGAGTCGATGTCACAAACTTGGGCTTTCCTCGTGGCTCAGATGGTAGAGTCTGCCTGCAGTGCAGGAGACCTGAGTTCGATCCCCGGGTTGGGAAGATCCGCTGGAGAAAGAAATGGCAACCCACTCCAGTATTCTTGCCCGGAAAATCCCATGGACAGGGGAGCCTGGCAGGCTACAGTCCATGGGGTTGCAAAGAGTCGGACCTTAAAGGCTAAATTCACATTGGTTTATTATTAAACGTCCTCAGCGAGTCCCTCCACCATAGCCGTTATTCCCCTTCTTCTACTGATGAGGAAAGTGAGGCTCAGAGAGGTGAAGTGACTTTCCAAGACAATTCCACACCCTCTGGTGCTAAAGCTGCTTCAACGGACAGTCTGAAAGCACAAGAGGAGACTGGGTCCTGGGGAGGAATCCAGCATTTACTGAGCACTTGCTGTGTGCCTGATTATCTGGTGGTTCCTGAAATCACTCCTGTTTGGGAGGTTTACTACCTGAATTTACGGACAAGGCAACAGGCAGAGGGGACATGGGAGTAACCGAGGTGACACAGCAGCGGACCTGGGAGCAGGACCCCAACTGCCCAGACCCCCTGTATCTTCAGCCCTGTCCCAGCAGTTTCACCATACCACGGGGCTTCCAGGAATGCAATGGAAGGACCGCTCTCTGGGTCCAGCTGGTCTTTATCTTCAGCCTTCCACCCCGACCCACAGCTCATGTGGGAGGCGGAGGCACCTCGTCCTGGCTGAATCACTCCTGAGCCAGGCAAGAACCGTCTGTGCCATCTCCCTGCCTCGTGGGATGGGCATGCTGTTGGGGGGACTCTTCCAGCTGCCTCCAAAAGCCCCTTTGGCCCATCCTGCTTGTAGACAACTTAGATCAAAGTAGTTTTTAGAGGGAAGGTGGCAGGACACAGGCTGAGCAGGTCTGAAATAGAAAGTTTAGGTTCCAGACAAATGCAACTCCTGCCCTTCCACTTATTTACCATTGTTACTGCTCTCAGGCTCATCCTGGAAGGATTGGGATCAAAGTCCTGCCTGATCTATGCTGTAGGTGAAACTTCTGGTAGTGAAAAGAGTATTCTAGACCTAGGTTCTGGTCCCTAGCTTTGCTAATGTCTTGCTATGTGGCTTTGGGTAAGTCACTTCACCTTGCTGAGACTTGATTTCCTCCACTGGAAAATAAGAATAATTATAGTGTCTTTACCTCAATGGATGATAGTAAATATAAATCTGACATATAGTAAGTGTTCAGTTATGGTACCTGTTGCTATTGTTTTGTTGGGGTATTAATGTTTTATTTTTATAACAAAGGGGTCTATGGACTGAGCATTCCTTTCATGCCTAAGAGAGTCCTTGAAGAACGCAGTGCACAATTCCAACAGGGAAAAGGCATTAAATTAAGGAAATCAGAAAGCCCAGTGCAAGGTGGAGCATAATAATAACAACAGTGAACATTTATTGGGTATTTGCTTGTGCCAGACACTGGTCTTAGTGCTTTACACAAGTTTACATGTTGAATTTTTACACCAACTCCGTGATGTATCGTATGTCATCATCTCAGAGGAAACTGGGTCACAGAGGCTGCCCAAGGCCACAGAGTTGGTAAGTGACAGAACCAAGATTTGAACTCAGGAAACCTGGCTCCAGAGCCCACCACCCTGCTGGTATTTCTCACCCAAGTGAACGTAAAATAGAATGGAACAGGATCTGAATTTGGTACAATCAGAAGTCAAGACCTTCTAGGGAATTCCTGTAATATTTTCGTGGCTCCTGGAGAATATTATATAACATGAATTTATTGACTCAGCCAGAGCCAAGCCTCTTAGGAGAGGAACTAAACTCACAGACTCTAAGAAGTAATGGTATGCTGGAACACCAGGCTAGCTTCTGCCTTGATGAGAAAGTTGTCTCTCCCGTATTCCCCAGAGCTGATTGAATGTATCCAGGGTTTTCCGGTCACAGAACCAGTGACAGGACTATTTGAGCAGTTTAAGCTCATTAAGTGGACGTTTGCCACCATGTTTTGGTCTCTGGAGGGGTCACTGAGGATTCCAAGGTCCGGGACACGCGTGCGCTGCTATCCTTCGCTGTGTTAGTGATGTCCCGGCTCCCTTGACAGACGCCCCCTTGTGGTGATTTCATTCCAGGATTTAGAAACTAGGCATCTTGTGAAACACCTTCCAGTGGGCACTCCTCCTGGAGGCTTCATTTAGTCTGTGCTGTGAGGGAAGTGCTGCGGAGATCTGAAGAATTAGGAAGTGAGGAGGAGGGCGCAGGGAGAGGCAAACAGGTGGCTAAGAGCAAAGGCAGGAAGGAGGGTCAGAGGGAGGGAGCAGGGCGAGTGAAAGAGCCGGAAGGAGGCCTGTGGCTGCGTCTGCTGGGGAGAAGCGATCTAGCTGGAGAGAGGGACAGTCCGAGGCCAAACAGCTGGTTTGTGGCGGAGCCAGGATCCTAACCCAGCTGTGCCCATTCTGAACCCCAGGCAGTTGCAATAGTGGTTATGTTAGTAGCAGCAGCTGCAGTAGTAAACCCACAAAAGCCTCTCTCATATGCCTGGCACTATTCTACATTCTTTACTGGCATGAACTCCTTCTCTTGTCCACTTATGATGACAGCAGTACCGTGTCTCCGTCTTATAGAGAAAGGGACTGACGCTCAGTGGATGAGTGAATATTGCTTCCAATATGTGGGAGCCGCCCATTCAAAGGCTCTAGGGGTGGATCGGAGCTGGGAGGTTTCTGAAGACTTGAGCAGAGCAGAGAAGGATGCAGAGTGGTTTTCTGGGTGAGGATGGAGTTGAACTGAGGACATGCGTGCAATCACAGGTTGGCCAGGCCCGGACACTCTTGTGTTACTTGTCCTGCAAGCTCACAGAGAGACCTGGAAGCCAGGATTCTCCCTTGGCACCCATGTGGTTCTTATTTTCCTGTCTCACCCGGCAGGTCACCAAGATGATGGCTGTGGTGGGGGTCCTTTTCGCTCTGCTGTGGCTGCCCTACCATGCCCTGGTGGTGGTGAATTCCTTTCTAAGCCCGCCCTACCTCAGCCTTGGCTTGCTTCTCTTCTGCCACCTTTGCATTGACATGAACAGCGCCGTCAACCCCATGGTCTACGCCCTCATGTCCCAGCGTTTTCGGGAGGCCTTCCATGGGCTGTTTCAGTGCTATCTGGCCCGGCCCAAGGCCCCGCCCCAGGAGGCCAGCCCTGTTTACTACGGGGTCATCAGAGACTGTTCCCAGCACAGACTGGGCTCTTGGAAGAAACCAGGGGGCGTGATGTCCAGACAGGAAGGGGATCCTGCCACTTCACGGTGAGACCCCCCCACTGACCCCTATTGAGGTGGAGAGGTCTCCATGCGTTTGAGGAGACATGGGTATTGGAGGAGAGAATGGTGTCCAGGGCTGTTCAGGAGAGGTGCCCAAGTTGTGCACTGCACAACCCTAGGGGTCACTATTTACATCACAGACAGCCTAGATTTGTGTATTTAGTAAAAGTTTCCCGGTTCAATAAATATACAAATCTAAGAGGTGCTCCCAAATATTTATTATATGAATAAATGAATGAATGAAAATGAAAGTTGCTCAATCGTGTTGGACTCTTTGTGACCCCAAGGACTGTACAGTCAATGGAATTCTCCAGGCCAGAATACTGGAGGGGGTAGCCTTTCCCTTCTCCAGGGGATATTCCCAACCCAGGGATTGAACGCAGGTCTCCCGCATTGCAGGTGGATTCTTTACCAGCTGAGCCACAAATGAATTGATAATGAATAAAAATGAATTTTAATCTTAATACTCAAGACCCTTTGCTGAGATCTGGCTTCCCGTTTGAGGAAGATTTGAGGTGTAGACTGTGACTTGTTGTCAGTTCTTTGTCAGCAACAGAAAGTATCTCTGGCTAATGAAATCAGAAAGGAATTGGTTGGAGCCAGAAAGAATCGTAACCAGGATAACTCCAGGGATCTACATGGCAGGTATTAACGGGCAATGGCTTCATGGCATCCATATCAGAATGAATCAACTCCACCTAGACCAGGAGTTAAGATGGACAACTTACTGCACCATCGTTCAGTGGCGGACACTGAAAGATGTATAGGCTGAGTACGCTCAGTTCCAGCGGACACCACCCTGCAGTTTAAATGGAGGGATCCCATGAAGCTGTGCAGTGCACAGCCCATGTGAGTGTATATGGTAGACCTTAATGGCAATAGGGTTGTTCCCCAAAGAAAAATGGAAGTTCTTGTCATCAGGAAAAAGTGGTATATATGTCAGGAGGACCAAACAAAAGCGAAGCAACTAACAATAGTAGATATCCATCACAGATGAGTCCACCCAGGTTAACAGCAGCGGGAGCCTTCTGCCCGGGCAACGAAGTTCACCTGCCATCAATGGCCGCTGATCTGCGATAATACCTCCACCTAGCGGCCATAGTGGAAACTGCATTATCCAATATCTGCTTGCGCCTCTGCCTTTTTGTTTTCTTTCTCTTCCCTATCTTCCCTCCAGCCGTCTACCCTCCTCTCCCACCTCTTCCCGACTTCTCCCCTCCCCTCCCCCAGACTCCCTGACGGGTCATCACTTCGGAGGACCAGTTCCTGAGCTCCGTGATGACAGGGCTGGGGAGTGGAGCTGGAGACCTAGGAAGCTATAGAACTCAGGACCCCAGCCCCTTTCCGTTTCCCCCTCATTCTTGCAATATCTTTCTAAATTTTATCTAAATTTACACAATCGTATGTATTTAATGTACATAACTTTATCTAAACATGTATATGTAAAAAAATAGAAATAAGCTTAATAGACTTGTCTGATGTTTTATTTCTTTAAAAATTTTTATTTGTGGACCATTTTTAAAGTCTTTATTGAATTTGTTACAATATTTCTCTTGTTGTTATATCCTGGCTTTTTGGCTGAGAGGAATATGGGCTAGCTCCCCAACTAGGAATTGAACCCTGTACCCTCTGCCTTGCAGCAGGAGCCCCAATAAAGCCTTGCCTGAATTTATTGTCTGGCTTCTTATTGATTCCTATTGATTAAGGAGACCAAGAACCCTGGTCGTTAACACTTTGTTACACAGTCATAGAAAACTAATACAAACACAAAGATCTTCACAGTTTTTGCCCAGTGCCACAAATTCCTTCTTTTTCCTCTAATATTCTTGTCTGCACTCAATCCTTCAATCCTACTCTTTCCAAGCCACTAAGCCAGGCAACCATGCAACACACATTTTTCTGATTGCTCCCCTATGAGATCCAGGCTATGGTAGAAGGCTTTCTCACATGTGAAATGCTCACTGGGCATACTCCCCAGTGCATTTTCTGATGTTGAGTGGGAACAACAGCAGGAAAAATAAGGGACTCTCAGCCTCTAGTGTTTCTGCTGCTGCTAAGTCGTTTCAGCCGTGTCTGACTCCGTGTGACCCTATTGAGCTAGCCCGCCAGGCTCCTCTGTCCATTGGATTCTCCAGAAAAGAATATACATAGGAGTGGGTTGCCATGCCCTCCTCCAGGGGATCTTCCAGACACTGGGATTGAACCCGCATCTCTTACGTCTCCTGTGGATTCTTTACCAGTGGCGCCACCTGGGAAGCCCTTCTGGTGTTCCTAGGAGAAGTTTAAGAGAAAGAGAAGGCCTGGGGAATCATTTGCTTTTGGGGGGACATTTCATAGCCTGTCATCTTCACTTCTCAGGTGTAGTTTCGATGAAGTTCATATGCACCTTTTCGCTTTAATGGTTCCTGGCAATCACCCAAGCCAGGTAATGACGGCAGAAGCTCCTCTAAGGAGCCCCCCACTGTGGGCGGCGGCCGTGGCGCCTTATGGAGGATGTAGCCCGGAAAAGCGTGGACCGCCCAGTGGGAACCTGGGGAGGACGGCCCGGCGGCCTCTTCTGCCCATGAGTCATTGCCTGCACTCCACCTACCGTACTTTCCAGTTTTCTGCCGAGTCCGTGTTCCAGTTCTCTAGGCTGTTCCGGGGAAAGAGTCCTGCAGCGTCTGGACCCCGTCCTTCCGTGGTCACCTGGGCGAAGCAGGTGCACCCACAAGATAAAGGGTTGGCAGGGAGCTCCGAGCCCTCCGGGCGGGGGGCGAAGGGCCGGGCGGAGCTGGCCTCGGTCCGCGGAGAGTGGACGCGCTCTCTGCCCGCATCCCTTTCCAGGGACGCCCCGAGGTGGGCTCCCCGATGGTCGATGGTCGGTCGGGAGAAAGGCAACAGAGGGCAGAGTTCCTCACTTGCAGACCTCATGACGGGCACTCCCTGCAGCCCCCCGTTTTTTAAAAAGAAGGTGCTTTGTGAAGGTGCAAGGTTTGTACATGGTTAAAGAGGGCAAGAGGAGAAGGGCGCAGCGACAGAGGATGAGATGGTTGGTAGGCATGACTGACTCAATGGACATGAGTTTGAGCAAACTCCAGGAGCTGGTGATGGACAGGACCTGTGTGCTGCAGTCCATGGGGTGGCAGAGAGTCTGACAGAACTGAGCAACTGAACAACAAATAGCTACAATCTTGTCCCCAAAGTTCCACTGATGCAACTTGGATCTGCAGCCTGTTAGTCTGGGTTGAAGAGTAGTGGAGAACAGCAGGGGAGGGAAGGAATATTTATTATAGAAACAAATGTTATAATCATTGTATTCGTTATTTTATACTATGCATATATTGGAAGAAAAAATGTGAGCTTCAGTTGGCGAGAATGGCCAGGGAGCATATTTGACCGGAAGAGATTTCAGGGGGCTGGGGGGTGGGGGTGATGTCTGCTGTGCGCGTGAGGTTTTAAGAGCACGATGTTTGTGTTTAGACCAGGTCCTGTCACAGAAGAGCACTGCCTCCCAGGGCATCTTATTTATACTCATCATGTTTTCTCATCTGAAAAGTGAGCCTAGGAATAATATTTGCCTCGTTGGGTTGTTCTGAGGTAAAACAAGATAGCACTTGTAAAAAGCAAGCCCGTGGGACTTCCCTGGCAGTCCAGGAGTTAAGACTCTGAATTTCCACCACAGGATGCTTGGGTTGGATCTCTGGTCAGGGAAGTTAAGAGCCCACATGCCCCCTGGTGCAGTAAAAAAAAAAAAAACGACAACAACAACAACATGTATGTTGCAGGGAGCAAGCCAGAATACAATACACTCTGGACTTGTGTCCCTTGCGATCAATGTTACAAAGATTTTTAGATATCTCACTCAGTCCACCCAACCAGGCTGTGAAGTCAGCATTACCGCACCTTTAGGAGCACATTTTATAACTTCGTTTACAGAGAGCTAAAGTGATTTATTCCCTGGTAAATGAGTAGATTTTAAAACTGTTTAAAAATCTGTTTTAGTGAGGTCTGTTTTACTCCCAGTCTCATTGTGGGGCTTTCTTTGTGGGGCTTCCCAGGTGGCACTGGTGGTAGAGAGCCCATCTGCCAATGCAGGAGATGCAGGTTCAGTCCCTGGGTCAGGAAGGTCCCCTGCAGGAGGGCATGGCAACCCACTCCAGTGTTCTTGCCTAGAGAATCCCATGGACAGAGGAGCCTGGCAGGAGTCCATGGGGTCGTAAAGAGTCAGACACGACTGAAGCAGCCTAGCACACACACACAATCTTTGTAATGTACATTCCCCCGCCTGCCCTCATTGTTTTTTTTCTAGCATGATGACTTGCCTTCCCTGTGCCCTAGGAAGCAATTATACTATGTATTTTGATAATCAAACCATTGGCGCTATTTTCCTTAGGTCACAAGGCATAATCGAGGCTTCTAGGCTCATTCTGCCTCCTGCAGCTTTGTCTCACTCTGCAGCCTTAATTGGCCTTTAGAAAAGGTCCAGCTCACCAGGCACTTGAACGCTGGGAGTCCAAATGCAGATTCCAACTGATGGAAATGTGGCTGCTATGCCCAGGTAGAAACAAAACCATCCCAGTGAAGGAAAAAGCAGGAGGCCCCAAGGACAGAAATCACACCTGGGAGAACATATTTCTAAACCGAAACCTCTCCCTAGGATTTTAAGGCAGAGACAGAAGAATCCCTGAAAGAAGAGTTTGGGGGAAAAAAAATTTAAAAATTAAAAAAAAAAAAAAAGAAGAGTTTGGGGGCCAGAATTTTCCTCTCCAGGGTGAGCGAAACCTGGGTGATCACACCATATTCAAAGACCATTGATTGATCATTGTGATTCATGAAAGCCTCAGTTCAACTTTCAGAAGAAAAATGTGCATTGCAATGAGAGGGCAAAGGGAGGGTGCAGATGTGTTAAAGAGAAAAAGATACTTCATGAAGACTCATTCCATAGAAAACCATTGCTTACATTTGTTCTTTGGTTGCTAAATCACCTCTGACTCTTTTTCTACCCATGGAGTGTAGCCCGCCAGACTTCTCTATCCATGGGATTTCCCAGGCAAGAATATTGGAGTGGGTTGCCATTTCCTTCTCCAGGGGATCTTACCCACCCAGGGATCAAACCTGAGTCTCCTGCATTGGCAGGCAGATTCTTTACCGCCAAGCTACCAGGGAAGCAAGCCCACTGCTTACATTTTCTCAGTATAAAAAGTTCTACGTGATCATTTCAGAATTCTGACAAGTGGATATTCCCTCACTGTGTTGTTTCCTGTATTTCCTAGACCAGATGGGTCAAAGGGCCATTTTCTTGGTAGATAATAGTAAGAGCTGCTATGTTAGATGTCTCATGATTCCATTCTTCATTCTTTCTTATCCAGCTCTGATGTCATCACTCTTGGCCCTCTTCTTCGAAGATGAACAAATCCCAGGTAAGTTGTTTAGGGATTTACTTCCCATGTTTTGGAGTGGATCTCAAGAGGTTTGAGGAATGGAGTTGGTCATGGATAGATCATGCCTGCTTGATGATGCTGCCTCCGTAAAAATCCCAGCAATATGGGGTTTGGAGAGCTTCCAAGTGGAGTTGCTGGGTGAATGACAGGCCCAGAAACCCCAGGCCCCTTCCCACATACCTTGCCCTACACATCTCTTCCATCTGAATGTTTGTCAGTATCCCTAATTTCCTTTTACAATAAACTGTTCGCCTGAGTTCTGTGAGTTGCTCTAGCAAGTTGCTCAAGCAAACTCTGGCGGGGGTGGGGTGGGGTCAGAGGAACTTCTGATATAGAGCCAACCTACCAAAGCACAGGTGACCACCTGGACTTGGGATTTGAAGTTAGGGATGAGGGGCAGTCTTTTGGGACTTGGGCCCTTCACCTGTGGTATCTGACACGATCCCCAGGTAGAGAGTCAGAATTGAGTTGAATTATGACCCCCAAGCAATATCACAGAATGGCTTGGTGTGGGGAACCCCCCACATATCCGGTGCGAGGAGTGTCAGCGTGGTGGTAGTGTGTGAGTAAAGGAGAACACAGGAGAACTGAGTTTTTCCTGCACGCGGGGGTTAAGACTTCAGTGTATCTTTCGTTGGGGGCCAGGGGGTGGCTCACCTCAACACCCTGTTGGATTCTATCCTCAAATGTGTGACAGTGAAAACTCAAATTAAATAAGGAATTAATTATTACAAGCAAAAAGAAAAAGTTGTACACACTATGTTAGTGTTTAGATGACATTTTAAGTCTCTATATAAGCGTTTCTAGCTCTCTCTCCATTTATCGTACCAACAGCTATTATTTTCTTAAACAGTAGAAATATCTTAAGTGGTTTTAATGTTGAAATCCAATAGGAAATTTTTTCAGCTGAAACTTTCCAATGAGAATGTCTTGAATGGCCTAACTTTTGCATAATGGCTATTTCCTTTTTTTTCTTTTTTCTCCTTTTTCCTTTTTCATGTAATTAGAGACTTAGGGTTTATAATTAGTGGTTATCCCCAGGAATCATGGCAACGGATATTTTTAAAAAGTTGCCATTTCCTTCTCCAGGGGGTCTTTCCTACCCAGGGATCGAACCTGGGTCTCCCACATTGTAGGCAGACGCTTTACCCTCTTAGCCACTAGCGAAGCCCTCCCCCCTCAAAAAAAAAGACATTTATTGGAATCTAGGTTTCTGTTGAATCTGTTAGCAAAATTTGGAATACTAGACATTTTAGAACAAGCTGTTCTTTTCTGTTAAGCTTCTTACTTTCTCCTTTTAATATAGACTCCAGAGTTAAGAGCATTGTTGGAAATTCTTAATATATTTTAAACATATAGAATAGTTTCTGTTTAATTTGACTCTAAACCAGAATTTTAGAAACCAAAATTAGGAGTAATTGCCCAATTTCCCCCTCCCCATCCCAATAACCATTTTACTTTTTCATAATTGCATTGATCACGTTTATTTTATACTCATCTTTTGCATTTTCAGTATATAACTTAACAGACACGTAATTTTATAGGTTATTTGCAAAAAGTGGGCTTATGTCCATATGCTTTCTTAGAGATTTAAAAAAAAGCACATAAGGAATGAACATGGAATGAGGAGCTGCCTCCAATGATTACACAACAATTTAGCTCTGTGGCAGCCACTATAATACTCTAATATCTGGGAAAGCAGAGGTCAGAAAGATGAGAGAATGACCCTCAAAGAAGAAACTGAATGTCTTTCCATCAATTTCTGTGGATTGAGACCAGTCCTAAAGAGACTTGTTAGACTATGCCCAACCCCACTTGACTGAACAGGGCTAAGCTGCCACCAATGATTATGGGAACTGATTCAGAAAAGTGTAGATTTCTGACATAAGACTTGAATGTATTCAACATTTCCCACCAGTGTTAGCAGGCCCTAGAAAGCTTGTGACTTATTTATCAGAGAATACAGGAAATCAACTTATTTTGAGTAACACTACTATGGATTCTCCAAGTCCTGAATCTAAGTCATAGAATTGTTGCCATCTCTCCATTTCGTCTTGGTTCTCTAGATACATCCAATAAAGGTGCCAACTACTCCAGGAAGCAGATGTCTATGAATTCTATCCATTTAGACAAGGAGCAGAAACCTTGTCTTGTAGCCCATTGACCCAGCACCTTTAAATTTCTCATGTTTTCCCTCTTAACTCTTCCTCTTTTAGGTTTTCAAATTGTGACCCACTTTTTGTTTTTCATTGTCCACTGGCAAAGTTTCTTCTTCTCTGAAGTTTTAATTCCAAAGAAATGGCTTTTGTGGTCCTTACTTGTGCCTAGATCAGAGTTGTATCCCCTCCATACAAAATAGAGGTCCACCTCTGTTAAAACTAGGATTTTAGTCGTCCATTGAAAGTAGATAATGAACAATTGGCAAAATGAGTCTGTTCTTTTTACTCCACCCTCAAGCTGCCTATGAGTCTATTTCCCATCATAGGAACTGCCGTTTCCAGGTTCAAGTTTTGCTTGGGCACGTTTAGCTGCTTTTGCTCAAAGAACTGAGTCAATGAAATACAGAAAATACGTCTCTGATCACATCTCCCTGTTTCTTCAACATTTAAATTTCTAAAATATTCCACACAGGATGAATTCATGAAGAATTGGACTTTGGCTAACACCCTTTCCACATTGATCTCTTTGGTTTAGATTTTTGATTTCTAGTAAAAGGTAAGTGATTTCTAAATGCCTCCCTGCCTCTTCTACAGTCAGGGTTTCTTTTTATCATGAGTTTGCAGATGTCGAGACAGTTTCGAATTTAGACTGAACGCTTTTCCACATTGATCACATACAAAGGGCTTCTCTCCAGTATGGATCTTCATGTGCTTACTAAGATTTGAACTATGGTTAAAAGCCTTTCGACATTCACTACATTTATAAGGTTTCTCTTCAGTATGAATTTTTTTATGTCGGTTAAGGTCAGAGTAATAGCGAAAGGTCTTCTCACATCCATCACATGGAAAGGGCCTCTCTAGTGTCTCTGGCCTGTCTTCAGAATGACTTTTCTGGTGTCTAATAACATTTGGCTGATGTTTAAAGGTTTTTTCACAAACATTACACTTGTAGGGTCTCTCTCCAGTATGGGTTCTTCGATGTCGCGTTAGATCCGAGAAACGGACAAAGGTCTTTTTACAGTTATCACAGACATAGAGTTTCTCCCCAGTGTGGATTTGTTTATGACGCTTAAGATCTACGAGCTGGGTAAAGGCCTTCTCACATTCACTGCATAAAAAGGGCTTCTCTCCAGTATGAATTTTCTGATGTTTGTTAAGGTTCGATTGGCTTTTAAATGATTTTTCACAATCATTACATTTGTAGGGTCTCTCTCCAGAGTGAACTCTCTGATGTAAGAGAAACTGTGAATATGGGTTGAAGTCCTTTTTGCAGTGATTACATGTGTAATATTTCTTTCTCGTATGAGTTTTCTGATGTTGGATTTTTTCTGAGAAGCTGTGAAAGATCCTTCCACAAAATGTACAGACAAAGAGTTTCTTCTGTGTAGGAGTTCTTTGACGCTGAGTCAGTTGTGGTCTCTTGCCAGCGTGAAATCTCTGATGCGTAATCAGGGATGAAAGAAACTGGAAGGCCCTCTGACACACATCACACTTGTGTGGTTTCAGCCCACTGTGTGTGCTCTGATGTTGAATGAACTTTGAAGCTCTGTTAAAGGTTTTACCACATTGGTCACATTCAAGGTGTTTATCCAGAGTATCGATTCGCTGGAGCCTTGTAAATGATGTGCGGTGCCTAAAGGCCTTTGTCTCTTCATCGTATCTGTGGTCTTTCTCTACCTGGTGAATTCGCTGGTGTTCAGCAAGTTGTGAGCTGCAGCTAAATGCCATGCTGCAGTCCTCACATTCATATAGCTGAACAAAAGCAGAAAGTCCTCGATATTTTGCTTGGTGAGGGTTCTGCCTGAAGGTACTCATAGATTCATTAAGGGCATGGTAATCCACCAATGCTGGTTGGCATGCTAATGGGAAGACAGTGGGAGAAAAATAAAATTAAAGCCAGACATCACAACACATAAGATTGCTAGTCGGGTAGCAGGGAGAGAAGGGCTCAGCGACTGGGGACTTTGGAGGGGTGGGATGAGAAGCTGGCGTTTGCCAGGAGAGGAATGAGAGAGAAGTGTTCTCCAAGAACAAGAATAATTTAAGTGATCAACATATATCCAATGAAAAATTTCTTTAAACTTGAAATACTTCTTTTTGTAACTGAAAAATGATTCGTTGCCACTGTAATCACCATAACAGAAACGTTTAAAGACTCTAAAAGCAGCCATGTGAGATTCTAAGCAAGGATTAAAGTTTTACTTTCATAAAGGTCCTTTAAAATTTCTCTCTAGAGATACAGCAATCTCTGAAAGTAATTAGACTTTAAATACTTTTCCTTTGAGCAGCAAAACTGGGGGAGAGTCTCTCTGTGAGTAAATATGAACCTGGTCTATCCATTGTATTAATATTTAATATTTTACTGCAGGACAGGATTATTATTGATTGGGCCAGTGCTCTACTTGGATATTTGAGTTCTCTTTATTTTGTTATTTCTGAGAATACTTAAGAACAGTCATATATAAACATCTTTGTTAATTTGTTGAAATGTATTCTAGGCATGGATTCTTAGAAATGAAAAGGAGTCCTATTTTTCATGTATACCCACACCATACTCAAGTTGTTACATTGCATGAGCACATCATTACTTTCCAGTATCTTAATCACTATAGACTTTATCAAACTTATGACCCCCCGGTTTGACAAAAGATAATTTTCTAGCTTTTTTGGTAATAAAGAAATCTAAATAAAAATGGATTAACTGCTAGGAATTTTTTTTTATTAAAAAGGTTAATTGGCGAGGGAGAACTAGCATGGGTTTCTTTACCTTTATCATTCTAGATCTTAAAATGCTACTGAAGTTATTAGAAAATGTATGAATACAGAGGAACACTTTAAAGACACACATGAGTGACACTGTCTAAACAATAAATAAAACATTGCCCTGAAAGATGGAATCTAATGGTGAAAATTGGTTTGGAAATACAATATTTCAACCTAATAGTTCACATGTATAGAAACATTGTATACAAAATTATACGGTCAAAGACAACACAGTTACATGGGAAAGCTGGCTGGAGAACCCGAGGGAAAAGGACTGAATAGAGTATGTTAAGCAAAAGTTAGAACAGTCAGGATTCAAAGAGAAGTATTACCATCCATTAATTTAAGTCCCATAAGAGGGATAAAAGTGTTAGAAGATTTTCCAACTTCAAATGGCTTAATATATGGGCGACTAGAATCTCTGAAAAGAGATGAGAAATGGAGAAAGAAGGACCAGAGAGGAAAATACTTAAAGAAATAACGGCCAAAAAATGTCCAAGCCCAATGAACACTTATGAACCCACAGATCCAAGAAGTCCAATGAAGTCAAGCATAGGAAACATGAAGAGAATCACACCAAGACATCATTGTCAAATTGCTCAAAGTCAGTGATACAGAGAAAACTGTAGAATCAGCCAGAGGGGAAAAAAGATGCTGTACATGTAACATCAGATTCTTCACTGGAACACTGCAAGCAAAAAAAAAAAAGGTAAATCTTTAATGTATTAAAAGAAAACAAAAACCTGTCAACCAGAGAGTTCATGCCCAGCAAAACCCTTTCAAAAATGAAAGCAAAAAAAAAAAAAAAAAAAAGACATTTTCTCTCATACAAAATTTGGATTTAACCAAAGGAATGAAAAAAATCGGAGACCATACCTATATGCTAAATATGTAAGTTTGTTTAATAATGATAAAGAGGTCAGTTAATCTGAAGCATGGCAATCTTAAAAGTTTATGCACTTACAGACTTCGTATTTGTATTCTATTGAGTTTTTTTCCTTATGGAGAAAGTTTATTTGACTGAATTAATAACACTTGTATAAACTTTGTTGTGTTTTAAGCAGTTCTTTTAAAAACATGGTCTTTCCCCGTATCATTCATAAATGAGTAATCATTATAAAACAGTGCACACAATTTAATCATAGCCACTTAATTTAGTTCATAAAACAATTCACTTTTGCACACATCTATTAGGTCATGTATATTTGTTATGGTCATAATCGTTACTTATGAGACTTTGAATGTTGGTCTTAACTGTGTTATGTTGAATAGTTTTAATAAAAGAACCAAAGCAGGAGGAGGCTCAGTTTTAAAGTATAAAGTAGAAGTATTAAAACACAGTACAAACATCAGTGGAAGAATCCATTCCATGGATAGGTAACTGATTTTAGGCAAAAGAACCAATGGGAATACCTCCCAAGTATAAATACTCCCTAGGAAACTAATAGGAAGAATATGGTACTAACACAGGACAGACAAATACATTAATGGAATAAAAGAACAAGTTCAGAAGATGACTTATCTGTGTAGATACCTTATATATCCCTTGAGAAGGAAAAGGCAGCCCACTCCAGTAATCCTGCCTGAAAAACCCCATGGACAGAGGAGCCTGGTGAACAACAGTCCATGGGGCCGCAAAGAGTTGGGCACGACTGAGCGAGTAAGCAGCTGCCTTATATGTGATGAGGATGGCATCACAAGTCAGTGAGGACAGGAGAGATGACTTGGTAGACAGTGTCATAAAAACTGGCTCACTATCCAAGGAAAAATGGGGCGAATTGATTTCTTACACTGTGTACAAAAATCTCTCTCTCAAATCCAGACAGATTAAAGATGTAAGTATGAATTTTAAGCCTCAAAAGTTAACAGGGGGCTTCCTCAGTGGCTCAGCAGTAAAAGAATCTGCCTGCAATGTAGGAGTTGCAGGTTTGATCCTTGGCTTGGGAAGATCCCCTGGAGGAGGGCATGGCAACCCATTCCAGTGCTCTTGCCCGGAGAATCCTGTGGACAGAGGAGACTGGAGGGCTACAGTCCATGAGGTCACAAAGATTCAGACACTACTGAAGCAACTGAGCATACAGACACAGCTAACAGGAGACTGTGTGTGTGACCTAGGGTGCAATGGGTAAAGCTACCTCAAAAATGTGAAGGATGCGACTACATCCAAATGAAGGATTTCTGGTCAAGAAAAGCTTCAGAATCAAGAGGCAAATGACAGATTGGCAGAAGTTTTCATATGTCTTAAACCAAGCAAAAATTATCTAGAACATAAAAGAAAATTCAATTTCCACAAAGAAAAGAAAAAAACCATTAGAAATGGGCAAAGAATACAAAGAAGCAATTCAGAAAAGCTGAATACTGAGTGGATAGCAAGAATATCATGAGAGCTTCATCTTACTATTAGAGAAAGTAGAATTAAAGCAAGGAGGTAATGGCTTACTATCAAAATAGAACAAGTAAAATGCAGACTATTACCAGGCATTGGTAAGACGCAGGAAGAGGACCGAGTAATGGTTGTACAACTAACAGATGTCCAGAAAACAACCTGGGAATATTTATGAAATTGTTTAGAGATGCCCTGTGGCCCAGAGAAATTATTACACAGGTTCTTAAAAGAACATGTGAGATTTTGATCAGAATGAGTTGGAGAGATTTAGCCACTGTTAAGCAAAAAAAGATTCCTAAGTTAAATGTGGTGGACCCATACCATAGAATACTATATTGAACTAAAAAGAAAATGTGTATATTGAACATGTAAAGATCTCAGAGATAACTGGAATGATAAGTTTTACAGCATGCCATTTAAATTTAAATGCCATATATAAAACAGTGATGTGTATTTTATAACAAAGGTGTGCATATTTAACAACATAGAAAAGATATTAAACTGGTTGTCATGGGACAGGAAGATTGGTGAAATCACAGGCTACAGATGAAGAGAATACAAAAGGATGGATTCTCATATAGAACAACAGTGATTATTGACTATAAACTGAACAATATGATTGGCTCCATTCTCTGTACCTAAAACTTCTAGCCCTCCTGCCACTTTGCCAGACAAAGGATAAAGAAAGACAAACATGTTAATGGAATAAAAGTAAGCGTTCAAAAGATGACTCATCTGTATAGATAATCTGGGGGTAGGAGAGAAGTTGGAGGTCAGGTTATTAAGTTTTTCAAGACAAAGAAAGCCCAGGATTACTTGGAATTCTAGTGAACAGTTCTTATAAAAACCTTTTAATTTCTTCCTGGGTTACAGTTTCACTTTCCAAAATGCCTACAGCTTTAAGCATTTAGTATTTTTTTAAGCATTTAGTAAATTATTCAGCTCTCGGGATGTCCCAAGTCCAGATCACCATCTGGGCAAACTTCACTTTTTGTCCCTTGACTTTCAGAGGTGGGTTAGTGAGCTATGCTCTCTATTATACACTGAAATTTAGAGTTTCTCTGAAATTTCTGGATCATCTTGCATTCTGGCAATTTCTACTTTCTATTAGTGATGGGCTTGTCATCTCTCTCCAATTAGATGGTAAACCTGATTACTTTTTTCATTTGTTATTCAGTGTCTAATTAACCTGTTCTCTGAACCTAGAGAGAAGACAATCTCCCTAACTCTTTCTTGGGAAAAAAAAAAAGCGGGGGAGCTTTTCAGGACACTCTTCTGAGCCCATCCATTCTAATCATTGATAAATTATTTGACCAGTTCAGCTATTCGTACTTCTGTCCTTCTGTGTGGTCATTTAGGTTTCAAAATTTTGCCAGCACACCATTTAGTGTCCTAAGACTAGAGATACAACAAGCGGAGTGCAGGGAGGGGAATGAATGTGGAGTAAAAATAGGAGTCTTTGGGGAACTCCCTTCTCGTCACCTCGGGGGTCCAGGTCACTCTGACCAGTTGGGGTATGAGTGGGGACAGCCTCCACATGTTTGTTCCTTGTCAGTTACCTGGGCATGGAGCACTCGTCACCTCTCTCTCCAGCATCCAGGGCTCCTTCCCTTGCCTCAAGGAGGACATCACTTCTGCTTTGTAAGCCCAGCGTCCTGAGAAAAATAAATGATCTTCACCATGCTGTAGGAATTACAGATATCCGACCCAGACTTCTAATGAGATTCATTATCACCTCAAAAATCTTTCAGGAGCTGTTTTTTGTTTGTTTGTTTGTTTGTTTAAGTGTGATGGTTTGGAAGACAATGGAGAATATGAAGCCTCCATCATCACCAAATGATAATGCCCTCTTCTATCATCACGCAGCACCAGTACTTTACCGAGGGACATTGAGTTGAATTCAGCCAAGTGTTTCTAGGGGCTTTGCAGATATTCCCATGGAAGGAAAAATTCCACCTTGGGCAATCTTAAACCAGCAAGGAAAGATCTCCTTACCCAACGACACAAGGTGATCACAGGTATCCAACATCACATCCCGATACAGTTCTCTCTTTTCAGGGCTCAGATGAGCCCACTGGTCCGGAGAAAAGACCACAGCCACGTCTCTAAACTTCACTGACTCCTGAAATCACAATTGATACTATATAAGTATACATGCTTCCATGTGGCCCTTGGTAGACAACTTTCAGGTTGTCCATAATAGGGAGGTAGGCAGAACAAGGGATGAATACACAAACACACACCACACAGAACAGAAACTGTAAGAAATAAACTTTGTCCTTATAGAGTTTGGAAGGCAAAATTACCTATCCTCATGGAAAAGTAATAGCTAAAGAAACATGCCTTTGGTGTATGTGTTTGCCTGAGGAGTCAGTGGGGTGAAGCTACCACCTGTGGGATTATGACTACAAGCCTCCAAGTCAGAGTCCCAGGCAGGTGGAATGATAAGGACAATGTCCTGACCGTTCGACTAGGACATCAGTCTGTTCCTGAAACACCACTCTACTTGAGTCTCAAGCCTGCCAGACTTCAGATCTGGAACTTACACCATCAGCTTTCCCGATCTCCAGTTGACTGCATATCTTGGGACTTCTCAGCCTTCATAATCACATTATTCTCAGCCTTATCGTAAGTCATTATGTCTATTTAGATAGATATAGAGATCCTGATGGTTCTGTGTCTCCAGAGGACCCTGATTAATACAATCACTTACTCAGTGTCAGACAGTGTGGATTGATAAGGATTGAGATTATATGGGCCGAAGCATCAAGGTAGACCTTCAAAAATGAAGTCAGTTTGACCTGTACTTTAAATGAAAGGACAGACGCCTTTGGTTCTATCCATGGCGGAGTGATGTGAGAATTGGATGTGAGAGTATGGATGTGAGAGTTGGACCATAAAGAAGACTGAGCACCAAAGAATTGATGCTTTCAAACTGTGGTGTTGGAGAAGACTAGAAGACTCCTGAGAGTCCCTTGGACAGCAAGGAGATCAAACCAGTCAAACCTAAAGGAAATCAATCCTGAATATTCATTGGAAGGACTGATACAGAAGCTCCAATACTTTGGTCACCTGATGCAGAGAACCGACTCATTAGAAAAGACCCCAATGCTGAGAAAGATTGAAGGCAGGAGGAGAAGGGAATGACAGAGGATGAGATGGTTGGATGGCATCACCGATTCAATGGACATGAGTTTGAGCAAACTCCAGGAGATGGTGAAGGACAGGGAAGCCTGGTGTGCTGTAGTCCATGGAGATGCAGAGTCAGACAAGACTGTAGTGACTGAACAACAACAATGATAGTGTGGTTGCTCTGAGTTACCCTCTCACTGTGAAAGAGCAGGAAAAGCTAGATAAATAAACATACCCCGACTTTTATACTAGAAAGCAATGTATTCAAAGGCTGTGGTCCTTCACAGAGGAAAAGCACGTGTCACCCTCTTTGTCACGTGACATTCTCTTTGATGGCATTTCTAGAGCCACAGGGCAGGGACACAGAGCCCAAGCAGAGAGCAGTGACCTTGCTGGATGGAGGGATTGGATACCAGAGTTGGGGCTTTCAACACAACTGGGCTTGGCAGGCAGTGTGCTAGACAGGGAGCCTTAAACACTGATATGAAAATTTCCCTTGGGTCCATAGCTGACCACAGGGCCAAACTTGTGAGAACAGCTGCTGGGATACTGAGCCAAGCAGAAGTTTTGACGGTCACATGGTGCTGGTAAAAATGTGGGCCTCCAGCCAGAGTGGAGAACGGAGGAGCGGGGCATTTGGTTGAGGCCGTGTATCGGGAGTTCTATACCCAGCGAAGATATCCTTTAACAATGAAGGCAGTATAAATGTATCAATTTGGACTGGAAAACTGAATAACCAGGGAGTTCCCTGGTGGTACAGTGGCTGAAACTCCCAGCTTCCAATGCAGGGGGCCTGGGTTCCATCCCTGGTCAGGGTACTTGATCCCGTATACTGCAACTAAGAATTCACACGCCGCAACTAAAAAAGACCCTGCATGCCACGACTAAGACCCAGCACAGCCAAACAAATGAATGCTTTTTAAAAAGCAAAAAGGATGTTGAATAATGAATGACCATAACAGAAATAGAAATTCTCTCCCAGAAGAATCCTTGTTAGTTTTTTCGTGTCAGCCAGTTATGCATTCATGTGTGCACACTCAGTCTCTCAGTCATGTCCAACTCTTTTGCGACCCCAAGGACTATAACCTGCCAGGTTCTCCATCCATGGGATTCTCCAGGCAAGAATACTGGAGTGGGTTGCCATTTCCTCCTCCAGGGGATCTTCCGGACCTAGGGATCGAACTCACATCTCCTGCAGCTCCTGTGTTGACAGGCGGATTCTTTACCACTGAGCCACTTGGGAAGCCTATGCATTTATAGTGGTCCCAAAAAACGATAGGCTTCCCTCATAGCTCAGATGGTAAAGAATCTGTGTGCAATGCAGGAGACCTGGGTTTGATCCCTGGGTCGGCAAGATCCTGGAGAAGGAAATGGCAACCCACTCCAGTATTCTTACCTGGAGTTTCCTATGGACAGAGGAGCCTGGTGGGCTACAGTCAATGGGGTCACGAAGAGTCAGACACAACTTAGTGACTAAACCACCACCACCAAAAAGCCCTGACCCCCAAGACCTCAGAATGTGACCCTACTTGAAGATAGGGTTTTTGCAGAAGTCATCAGGTTAAAACGAGCTTTAAGTGGGCCTTAATCCAATGGTTTAGGAAGGGAAAGTCTGGATACAGAGGCAGACATACACTGAGGGACCACTGTGTGCAGAGACCAGGCAGGAGACAGAGGATAAAGGCAGAGACCTCAGCGAGGCACCCACAAGCCAAGGAACGCCCGGGACAGCCAGCATCCACCAGAAGCCAGGGGAGAGACCTGCAACAGACTCCCTTACGGCTCCAAACAGCCAAGGGTTATCAGGCCAGTTATACAGGCCAGGAAGCAACAGTTAGAATTGGACATGGAACAACAGACTGGACTATAAAGAAATCTGAGTGCAGAAGAATTGATGCTTCTGAACTGTGGTGTTGGAGAAGACTCTTGAGAGTCCCTTGGACTGCAAGGAGATCCAACCAGTCCATCCTAAAGGAGATCAGTCCTGGGTATTCATTGGAAGGACTGATGTTGAAGCTGAAACTTCAATAGTTTGGCCACCTGATGCAGAGAGCTGACTCATTTGAAAAGACCCTGATGCTGGGAAAGATTGAGGGCAGGAGGAGAAGGGGACAACAGAGGATGAGATGGTTGGATGGCATCACCGACACAGTGGACATGGGTTTGGCTGGACTCCGGGAGTTGGTGATGGACAGGGAGGCCTGGCATATTGCAGTTCAAGGGGTCACAAAGAGTCAGATACGACTGAGCGACTGAACTGAACTGAATTAGGCCGGTAAATTGGTATTTAGGAAGGAATTCAGAAGTAAGCAATTGATTCACCTGTGATATCACTTTTAGAAATGAAAGAACCATGCTTCCTCCTCCTCCTCCTTCCATTCTCAGGGCAAAACACTCCAGAGAGGTCACACCTTAAAACTGAGAGCAGAAGTACATGAGACAAAAGGTTCAAACCCCCATCCCCACCCCAAATCCTGACCGCCTCAACCACATACACAGAGGAAGCCAGGAATGCACCACAGCCCCCCAGCCTTAGCCTGACACATCACCTCTTCCCCCGGGCTCCACAAGGAGCACACATGTGAGCCCGCGGCAGCTGGAACTGCAACTGTATGGGGCCTGTGCCCATGTGCCAGAGTGTGCCACTCTTGTTTCCCAGGCGTGCAGTGAACAAAACGTCCTCCGCTTCCCAGTGGGACAGAGCACGAACTCACCGTCCCAGACAGACCAGCTCCAGCACAGCCAGTAAGCCAGGCATGCACCTAAGGCCTGCTTATATAGAGCCCATGTGATGAGCTGGGCTCATCTGTTTGTATAGAGCCCAGCTCATCACATCCAGAACCTTCTCATTTCCCAATCAAGGCCCGTTACCGCCTGCAGGACCGACTCTCAGCCCTTCTGATCCTGAGTATATTAGACACAGGAAGGATTAGGGCATGTGGTATGTAGGTCCGGATTTAGGCTGGAGATTCCCCAGTGGTCTTATTCACCCCCTACGGTGTACCCCTACGGTGTCATGTAACACACCATCTGCTTGATTCTCTTCCCGCTTGAATCTCTGAGATGGGGGGGTGGGTGGCGGGTCTCACCTGGTGCCCCTGCCCCACGTGAGGCAGCTGCATGGAGGAGCAGAGACAGTTACCTGCATTCAGTAGGAAGAAGGTGTCTGATAGCACCTCCTCTTCCCCATGGCCCGTCATCAGTGGCATGGGGGAATCCCACGTGCCACTTGCCCCAGACGGGCTGGGAATGATGCAGGGTGTGGTCCGCAGGATAATGACCATCACCACCAGTGTGGCAAGAGGACCACATCCTAATTCCCGGAACCTATAATATATTACCTTACATGGCAAAAGGGACTTTGCAGGTGTGATGAAGCACACGGACCGCACCCAGCCCTGAGATGCCCACCTGCTCCTTCACTTCTTATCTGGCCCTCATGCAGGGAACCCTTGATTCACCAGCACAAGAGGAGGAAAGAGGAAGAACACATGGGGAGAAGACGTGCCTGAGAGCATCGTTGAGATCAGAACCTTGTTTCTCAATCAACTGACAACTTCGCAAGAGTCTGTTTTAAGAATGAGGATGTGGGGACTAGTCTGTTTTAAGAATGAATGTGGGGACTTCCTTGATGGTCCAGTGGTTAAGACTCCACACTGCCAATGCAGAGTGCCGGTGCTGTCCTGGGCTGGGGAACTAAGATCCCACATGCTGCGAGGCAAGGCCAAAAGACTTAACAATGAAAACAAAAGTGCAATAAAAGTTTACTCATAAAAAAAAAAAAAGAACCAAAATGTGAAACTACCTTGGAGTGATATGAATGCGTTTCCTGCCATTATTTGCGGCTGAGCAAATAGAGTTGGTTAGACAGAAAGTAAGGGCTTCTCTTATTCAGACGATAAAGAATCTGCCTGCAATGCAGGAGACCCGGGTTCAATCCCTGGGTTGGGAAGATCCCCTGGAGAAGGAAATGGTAACTCACTCCAGTATTCTTGCCTGGGAAATCCCATGGACAGAGGAGCCTGGAGGGCTACAGTCCATGGGGTTGCAAAGAGTCAGACATAACTGACTGACTGAACAACAAAGGAACCAAAGACGGGGAAGGTGTTGTGATACACGTTAGTCTTAAGTCTTTCCTTTGTCTCGTTAACTGAGGAAGTTATGAGTTACCTTAGGCCAGTAATATATCTATCTTCATGACTGTGTTTATAATCTCATTTCTGTGTTCTTAGCTATTTCTCAAATATTTTTCAGCCAAGTACAATTAGTTTCAGCTCCTCTAAGTTGAATCCAATCAAACTGAAATGGGTCCTGCAGAGGCAAGAGAATTAAGGATTAAGAATTAAGGATCACAGTTTCAACTGTGACTTGGAGAATCATTCATGTTACTCTTTAGGCTATTAGTGAATTGGGCATGCAAGGCTCATGTGGAAACCCAAAGCAAAATTTTTTTTGGAGATTATGTTTTGTTTGGGTGCCCAGTCATGTCCGACTCTTTGCGGCCACATCAACTGTAGCCCACCAGGCTTCTCTGTCCATGGGATTCTCCAGGCGAGAATACTGGAGTGGGTTGCCATTTCCTTCTCCAGGGGATCTTCCTGACCCAGTGATCGAACTCAAATCTCTTGTGTCTCCTGCACTGGCAGGCGGGTTCTTTACCACTAGCGCCACCTGGCAAGCCCTTTCTTTGGAGAAGCCATCATAATATCAGAGAGAGGAGTGACAGGGAAGAAACAATAGCTTAGGGTCACATTCCCCCAGTTGTCTGCGCATTAGAAACAGGCCTGGGAAACTTATTAAACCATACCCTCTGCCTTAAGCTGGACAGGGGAACTTTGTCCTTCATGGTTGAAGGAATTCATCAAGCAATGTGAGATGGATTCTGACTTTGTGTCAGAAATCCACTATGCAGCAGATGCTCAAAAGCTTTGTGTTTACTTATTAATCCATTAAGAAATGTAGTTCCTTCCAAGTAAAACATGACCATAGATTCTCCACATTCAGAATGAAAGTCCAACAGCCTTCTGTTGCAATACTTCAATTTTCTCTAAACAACTGCACAAGGCCAGATATCACAGGCACTACATCCATTCAGACAAGACAGCAAAAACATTTTGTCACTCCCAGCATTTTAATTTTTATTACAGATGTCGATACCCATCACCAACCCCTGTTCTAGTTTCAGAATTAAGGAGCAAGTCAATTAAGGCTTTTAGTCTCTGTAGATAGGAATTTTCTTTGGTTTTAATCCTAGGAAGACAGTTCACATTACTTATGCCCACTTGGATTCGATATACAGTTTTCTCTCACAAGTCTTTTTATCATTGACCATGTTACCTCTATTTTTAAAGATTTGTTCCTGACCTAATTTATTCATCCATTGAAATAAGAAAAAATAAATTTAGCTCATAATCTTATTACATTAGTCTTCCTCCCTTTCTACTCTCAGTGTAGGGACTATGATGAAAGCAATGCCTTGGCTTATTTCAAATCCTAGGCTGAACCTTCTCAGTCATTTTTCTAGTGGATATTTCCAAGCATCATGGTCAAAGTAAGAGAAAATATTAAGTCTGTCATCCTATGATGCTGTTTCCTTGCATGTTAAAAAACATGTTAAATTTCACATACTAGTTTTAGTCTAAGATTTTTCACACAGTGTGCATTCTGAGGAACAAGCATGGAATCTTATAATCCACATGGAAAGTTACTTAGCTATAAATAGGTTTTCTCGGGATAAATTCTCAGACATTTAATAAAGACCAGGTGATACCCAAAGGCCTTTTCAGTATTACCATGATTTTAGAAATTCTATTTCCTGTGAATTTTCTGATGTTGAACAAGGTATACTTTCCTCGTAAAAGTTTTTTCACACTGATCACAAGCAAAAGGTTTCACTTCTAAGTGACTTATTTTATGAATTCTAAGAACAGATGTAATTCTAAAGGTCTTGCCACACTGGTCACATCTATGTGGCTTTTCTCCAGTATGAATTCTTGCATGCTGGATAAGCTCAAAGTTATTGATAAAATTACGTCCACACACTTGACAATGAAAAGGCTTCTCTCCAGTGTGAATTTTTTTATGCCGTTTCAAGACCCCTTCTTGGCTAAAGGTCTTTTCACATACATCACATTTGAAGGGTTTCTCTCCACTATGAGTTCTCTCATGTCTCCTCAAGTATGAGAAAAACCTAAAGGACTTTTCACATTTGTCACATTTGTATGCTGTTGATTGAGTATGCGTAGCCCGATCAGTACTCATTGCCTGGTGAGTTGCCTGGTGTTCCATAAGCTTTGAATGACTGTCAAAGATGTCTTCACACCTGCTACATTCAAAGCTTTGCCCTAGAGTATGAGTTTCTTTATGTCGTTGCATGGTTGACTTTTGGCTAAAGGCCTTTGCACACGTATCACACTGAAAGGGGTTCTCTCCAGTGTGAACGCTCTGATGCTGAATAAGGAGTGAATAAAAATCAAAGGCTTTGTAACATGCATCACATTTGTATCGTTTCGATCCCGTATGCTTTTTCTGATGCTCAATGAACCTTGAAGCTCTAGTAGAAGTATTGCCACAGTGACGACATTCAAAGAGTTGCTCTAAAGCATGAATGCTTTGGTGAGTAGTAAATGGATGTCTAAAGGTCTTTGCATACCCATCATATTCGTATGCTTTCTCTGCTGTATGAATTTTCTTATGTTGAATTAAGTGTGAGAGATGACTGAATGCTATTCCACAGTCATCACACTCATGGCTTTGCCTTAGTGTGTAAAATCTTTGCTGTGTGCTCGAGTGTGAGCTCTGCCAGAAAGCACCCATGGATTCATGAAGTTCAGGAGAAAAATCCAAAGTTGGTTGGCAGGCTAATGGGAAGACAAAAATGAAATGAAATTAGACTCTCACAACACAATATAAATCACAAGCTGTTTGTGCATGTGTCGGGGAATACAAAGATAGAGTGGCAACATGTGATTGGAAAGTGGCAGATTGGAAAGTGGTGAAGAGTAAGTGCAGCTGTGCATTTTGAAGGTATTGTTTAAAAGCGGTATCAGGAGACTTCCTTAATGGTCCAGTGGGTTAAGACTCTGTGCTTTCAATGCTGGGGGGTACAGGTTCGATCCCTAGTCAGGAAACTAAGATCTCACATGCTGAGAGGTGTGGCCAAATAAATAGTGAAATTAAGAAAATAAAAGCAACATCAATATTTTTAAAAATAAAGCACTGACATTCTTTGAACTGAATAATTTCTCTAAGAACAACCTATTAACTGGTACACTAAGAAGTTACACTCACTAGACAAAGGATTTTACACCCAAGTTTTTCTTTTAGCCATAGATTTTGATGAGTTAATGTGTGCTCACCTGCTCTGTCGCTCAGTCATGTCCGACTCTTTTTGACCCCATGGACTGTGGCCCAGCAGGCTCCTCTGTCCATCAGATTTCCTGGGCAAGAATACTGGAGTGGGTTGCCATTTCCTCCTCCAGGGGATCATCCCGACCCAGGGATTGAACTGCATTAGCAGGCAGATTCTTTACCATTGAGCCACCTGAGAAGCCCAAGTTAGTATGTTGTTCAATATAAGTAGTACACTAATTTGAATGCTTCTTGAATACTAAGAGTGCCATACTAGATTTATCCATTGATTTTATTACAAGGAATTTGCATTGTGTCCATTTCTTAATGTAAAGAGTGATCCATTAACTTGTATATAGACCTCTATGAATTTAATCACCAGTATGTGTGTGGGTGCTTAGTAGCTCAGTCGTGTCCGGACTCTTTGCAACCCCGTGGACTGTAGCCTGCCAGATCCTCTGTCCATGGGGATTCTCCAGGCAAGAATACTGGAGTGGGTTGCCATGTCCTCATCTAGGGGATCTTCCCAACCGAGGGATCGAGCCCAGATCTCCTGCATACTGTGTTTAAAGTCACAGAATTACTCTTTCAAGGAGGAATCTCAATTATGTATGTTCCACATGTTAAAGCATAAAACTCAAATAAGTTGCCAGTTCTAATTCTAAACTCTAGTACATGTACAAATCATTGCTATCACTTTCTGTAGCCCTGGGTTCTACCGATATTTTATATTTTTGCCAGTCTGATTCTTAGTTTTATCACTGACCTTTTTATCTCCAGGAGATAGTAAAGGACTGGGAATCCTGGTGTGCTACAGTCCATGGGGTCGCAAAGAGTCAGACATGACTTAGTAACTAAACAACAACATTTAGTTGTTAGATATTTGGGTTTTGCTTCATGAGATAAAACAAATCACAAAAATATAAAGTAAATATAAGACTCTCTACCACTGAGGTGTGGCCAAGATGGCAGAGTAGAAAGACCCTGAGTTCCCTTCCTCCCTTGAGCACACCAAAATTACAACTGTTTAAAGAGCAACCTTTGATGAGAAAGATCAGAAGACGAGCAGAAAAGATCTTCTAAAAGATATCAAGAAGGAAAGTAATCTTGAGAAAGAAGAATGGAACTGGAGGAATCAACCTGCCTGACTTCAGACTCTACTACAAAGCCACATTCATCAAGACAGTGTGGTACTGGCACAAAGACAGAAATATAGACCAATGGAACAGAATAGAAAGCCCAGAGATAAATCCACGAACCTATGGACACCTTATCTTTGACAAAGGAGGCAAGGATATACAATGGAAAAAAGACAACCTCTTTAACAAGTGGTGCTGGGAAAACTGGTCAACCACTTGCAAAAGAATGAAACTAGAACACTTTCTAACACCATACACAAAAATAAACTCAAAATGGATTAAAGATCTAAATGTCAGACCAGAAACTATAAAACTCCTAGAGGAGAACATAGGCAAAACACTCTCTGACATAAATCACAGCAAGATCCTCTATGACCCACCTCCCAGAATATTGGAAATAAAAGCAAAAATAAACAAATGGGATCTAATGAAACTTAAAAGCTTTTGCACTACAAAGGAAACTATAAGTAAGGTGAAAAGACAGCCGTCAGATTGGGAGAAAATAATAGCAAATGAAGAAACAGACAAAGGATTAATCTCAAAAATATACAAGCAACTCCTGAAGCTCAATTCCAGAAAAATAAATGACCCAATCAAAAAATGGGCCAGAGAACTAAACAGACATTTCTCCAAAGAAGACATACAGATGGCTAACAAACACATGAAAAGGTGCTCAACATCACTCATTATTAGAGAAATGCAAATCAAAACCACAATGAGGTACCATTACACACCAGTCAGGATGGCTGCTATCCAAAAGTCTACAAGCAATAAATGCTGGAGAGGGTGTGGAGAAAAGGGAACCCTCTTACACTGTTGGTGGGAATGCAAACTAGTACAGCCACTATGGAAAACAGTATGGAGATTCCTTAAAAAACTGGAAATAGAACTGCCATATGACCCAGCAATCCCACTTCTGGGCATACACACTGAGGAAACCAGATCTGAAAGAGACACGTGCACCCCAGTGTTCATCGCAGCACTGTTTATAATAGCCAGGATATGGAAGCAACCTAGATGCCCATCAGCAGATGAATGGATAAGGAAGCTGTGGTACATATACACCATGGAATATTACTCAGCCGTCAAAAAGAATTCATTTGAACCAGTCCTAATGAGATGGATGAAACTGGAGCCCCTTATACAGAGTGAAGTAAGCCAGAAAGATAAAGAACATTACAGCATACTAACACATATATATGGAATTTAGAAAGATGGTAACGATAACCCTATATGCAAAACAGAAAAAGAGACACAGAAATACAGAACAGACTTTTGAACTCTGTGGGAGAAGGTGAGGGTGGGATGTTTCAAAAGAACAGCATGTATACTATCTATGGTGAAACAGATCACCAGCCCAGGTGGGATGCATGAGACAAGTGCTCGGGCCTGGTACACTGGGAAGACCCAGAGGAATCGAGTGGAGAGGGAGGTGGGAGGGGGGATCGGGATGGGGAATAAGTGTAAATCTATGGCTGATTCATATCAATGTATGACAAAACCCACTGAAATGTTGTGAAGTAATTAGCCTCCAAGTAATAAAAAAATTAAAAATAAAAAAATTAAAAAAAAAAAGATATCAAGAAGGAGCCACAACTAGATGGGTAGGAAGGGTGAAGCCATGGTATAGTCAAGGCTCATACTTAAAAATGAAAGAATGTTTTGACCAACCCAATACTTCAGTTCCAAATGAGTGGTGAGATTAGAGTCATTTCCTACATTTTCTTTTTTGAAACTTTGTAGATTGAACCTTTTGAAAATATAATTCAGGGAAAGAATATCTTCTCATATTTTACATAAATGATCCCAACTCAGGTTTTGCTATCTTGCAATCAAGTTTATACTTTGACTACTGATGGGAAGCTTATGAAGGTCGCCTTGAGGGAGCAGTTTTTAACCCAGGAAATAAACACCTAGATATTATTTAGAATTCCAATGAATGATTCTCCGATCATTAAAAAAATTCAACATTTTGACTATATCTGATTCTCTCATGTTTAACTTACTTCTAGGTTCCCAGCCCACATTACTAACTGATCACGGCTTATCTACATTTGATCACTTCTTTCCTATTCTTTGAACCTAATTATGATGCAAAATAAAAATATCCCACTGCCATATTTCCCCCTTAATTTTTAGGAATTAATGGACAGTTATTTCTTCCAAAATTCTTTAACCTTTAAGAGGAAATTATATTTTACTATCCCTGAACTCTGTATTGGACCTACATTCTATGTGATTAGAAATCCTGCTCATTTCTACATTGATTTTTTTAAATTTTATTTTATTTTTGGCGGTGCGGCATCTTTGTTGCTGCACATGGGCTTTCTCTCGTTGCAGTGAGCAAGGGCTTCTCATTGCAGTGGCTTCTCCTGTTGCAGAGCACGGCTCCAGGAGCCGTGGTACAGGGTTACCCCGATGCCTGTGGGATCTTCCCGGACCAGGGATCAAACCCGGGTCCCCTGTATTGGCAGGTGGATGCTTAACCACTGGACTCCCAGGAAAGCCCGCCACATTGATATTTATGATCATAGCTTGTCTCCTCCATTTGACATAAACTTCTTGTTAATTTATGAAGTTTTATTCTCCAGTTTTCTTACTGCTTTACCACAAACATTTTTAAAAAAACTCCTCCACAACCGTTTTGTCAAAATATTTGTGATACTTGTGATTTGGGGGATTTTGGATTATCATTCTCTCCTTCATTTTTGCCCACTGAAACTGTTATCCAGTTGAGCAATTCATGTATCTATTCTTTCAGTCAAATAAAAATGTTAAAAATGAAAAAAAAAAATCAGCGTCTAAGGAGGTCATGGGTATGATGGTCCATCACCCATCACTTAGTCCTGAGTCCTGATACTCTTTCACAATTAAGTCACTGCTCTTTCCATCTGTTGAGAGATTGGCTGCCTATGGCTCACAGCTGAGTAAGCTTTTGGACCACTGCGCTTGGATGAAGACGGCTGCCTCACCCAAAATTACACTCCTCCCGTAAGAGTAAGGGGTGCAAAAGTCCAATTTCTCTGCCTCAGTTCAGAACCACTCTGAAGGGCCATCTGAGGTTCAGAAGTCCCTGTAGGATTGGATATGAAGCCTGAGTTGCATTAGCACCGCAGTTCAGTTTCTCCCTTAGCTCAATCTAGTTTCCCCTCACTCTTCACAGATGTTGTTCAAAGAACTCCAAAACCTCCTGCATGCAAATCTCAGATATCAGAGTCTATTTTTCCCAGATCCTGACCTATGTCAAAGGTCTGAGGAATGGAATGGGGAGGGAGGTGGGAGGGGGGTTCAGGATGGGGAGCACAATTACATCCATGGCTGATTCATATCAATGTATGGCAAAAACCACTACACTATTATAAAGTAATTAGCCTCCAATTAAAATAAATTAATTTTTAAAAAATATATGCACATAGACAGGTGAGAGTATCTGCCTCTTTAAGAGAGAGATGACAAGAAGGGCTCTAGAAAAATAATGATGAGATAAAAAGAAGATCTACTAGAGTATTCTTTTCTGTCCTGTATGGAAACCCTTGCACAGAGTTCATCTCTCATCACCTCAGGGACCCAGGCTACACTGACCAGTTAGGGTGGGAGTTGTGATGACTTTCACCTTGCTCACTGCATGTCAATTACCTGGGCATGGATCATCTGTTGCCTCTCTTTTCAGCATCCAGGGATCACTCTCTTGCTTCAAAGAGGACATTGCTCTTGCTTTAAATGCCCATTGCCCTGCATATAGGGAAGCAAAATTATCTTTTCAGTGCTTTAACTGTCAGAGAATTTAAACCCAATCTCTTGGCCATAAGCAAGATGTCTGCAGGTCTCAGTTTGCTTTAGTTATCCCAGCATAATTTGTAACATTCTCTTTCACTTCCAACACCACTTAGGATGGAAAAGAAGTTATATATTGATGCCTGGTAAGGAAAGAGATCTCCAAGGAAGCCTGGGAGCAGCATTCTTTCACAGTTCAGTCCATAAACCACCTGTGCTTTTTTTTTTAAAAAACCTGTGCTTTAAAAGTAGCTCTACTGGTAATCTGGGGTCCACAAGAGCCTTAGGACTATTGTCTTTGAGAAATGTGTGAAGATTTGAGGAAATTGGATACACAAAGCTTGAGTGTTTGAAGCATGAATGTGCTCGTTTCTCCCTTCAGAAAGCTCTTACAGTTAATTTAGGGGTCAGCACTTCAGGAGTTCTATAGATATCAGTAAAATAGCAAGAAAAAGCCTCAAAATAGGCAGCTTATCAACTGAGAAAATTTATTCTTACCCAGACTCATCATCTGTTCGTAGCTGTCCAGCATCACCATCTTGTACAGATTTTTTTGATCAGCGTTTAAGCATTCCCACTGCTCCCAAGAGAAGTCAAGAAACACATCTTTAAATTTTACTGACCCCTGAAAAAAACAAGTACTTTGATTCTCCAACTGCCCATATAGCCGGGTAGTCCTATAGAAATATTAGTCTTAATATCTGAGATATAAAAAGTAGGAGGTTGTATGTGAGCCTAAACTTGATACCATGGTGGATACAGGGGGTAAAGGATATTGTCAATATCAGCAACAAAAGAGTGGCCATCACTGCAGACCCTCCAGAGATCAAAAGTATCGTAAGGGAATAATATGAACAATTCTACATACATACATTAGACAACTTTAATGGTTCAGTACTTCAAAAAAGCACAAATTTTTATAGCCTACCTAATAAGAAATAGATCATTTGAACAGGGCTGGAGGAGAAGAGGGTGACAGAGGATGAGATGGTTGGATGGCATCATCAACTTAGTATACATGAGTTTGAGCAAGCTCGAGGAGATAGTGAAGGACAGGGAAGCCTGGGTGCTGCAGTCTGTGGGTTTGCAGAGTCAGACACAACTGAGCAACTGAACAACAACAGTAAGGAAACTGAATTCATAATTCAGAACTTGAGATAATAAGTAATTTCTAACATTTTTAAATGGTTTAAAAAAATAGTACATCTTCTGATACCTCTTAGTCAGTACCTCTTTGAGTACTTTGTTGAATGAATATGTGAATATTGGACGAGAGGAGAAGGCAAGGGAAGAGACCTTCTGCTTTCTGACTAGTTTCAAACATAGAAATCATACCACTAGATGTGGACTCTTAGTATGAAATTCCAGAAAGCCTAATGTGTAAAGCTAACGTGTTAGGAACTGGATATCGGCATTTCAGAAAAGGAGACAAGACGTGAACTCACCTGGATCATCACTTGGGACATGATTTTTAAAAGTGAAAGCGTCATTTTATCCTCCCCCTTCTCTTGTAGTTTTCTCACTAGCAAAGAACAGAACTCTAAGAAGCCACACCTTGAAACCGAAAACAGAGTCATGAGAGTCCACGACCCCTTCC